>NC_087212.1:45056962-45114462 GCF_015104395.2 Macrobrachium nipponense
CAAGGTTAATGGGCAAACTGCATTACCCTGTGCAAATCCTATTCTCTTGTCCATGGCATTCATTCCATTCACCCTTTTAGTTGTAGACAGGGCTACTAGGAATAGGGTCTTTCTCATCAAATCTCTCAACGATGCTCTTTGCAACGGCTCACACAGAGTTTCCGACAGCCACTTAAGTACTACATCCAAGATAATATCTTCGAACCTTTGAGTTTTTCTATATCAAAGGATTTAATGAGATCTGCAAAATCTCTATTCGTCGATACTTCCAATCCTCTGTGATTGAAAACAGACCCCAACATTGCCTTATAACTTTTGATAGTCGCGGTAGACAGATTCCTATCTGTTCTCAGATATAATAGAAAATCTGCTATTTTTGTTATAGTTGTCTTAGAAGACAACATTATTTTCTTTACACCAGGCTCTAAACACAGTCCACTTTGCCTGGTAGACTTTACTTTAGGATTCCCTTCTGCACTGAGCGATAGCTCTCCCCACTTGTCTTGAAAACTCCTTCACTCGTAAGAGTTGTCAGTCTGTAAGTGGTTAGGGACAGAGTGGACAGTCTTTGATGGAACCTTCTCAAGTGGGGTTGTCTGAGTAGATCTTTTCTGTGAGGAAGTAACCTTGGCCAATCCACCAGTAGGTCTCAAAAGATCTGGGAACCATTCCTGAGCTGGCCAGAATGGAGCAATGAGAGTCATCGAAATGTTGTGATGTGTTCTGAATTTGTTGACGACTTCTCTCACCATCTTGAATGGAGGAAAGGCGTACAAGTTTTTGTTCAATCAGTCCAAAAGCATCACATCTGTCGCCCATGCTTTCAGGTCTGGGGCTGGTAAACAGTAAAGGGGGAGACAATGGTTTCTTGCTGTGGCAAAATGACAAATTTTCTAAGACAATTTGTATTTTTCATAGCTACAAACCTGAAGTCTTAACAATAGGATAATTTCTAGCGCCCAGCTGGATCAGGTTAAAACACAGATGAAAGCAAGGAATCTTGTAATATCTGGCAAAGCATGCGTAGATTGGGTGAAGGATGGTCGAAGACCATTTACCTACAATCACGCATCAGTCTTTCCCAACTCAGGATGTCTTAACATAAAGAGGGGTGGCTAGAGGTGGGCAGTACAATGTTAAGACCTCAGGTTTGTAGCTGTGAAAAATACAAATTGTCTTAGAAAATTTGTCATTTGTTCATATGCGAACAAACCTTTTGTCTTAACGATAGGATAGACTCATACTTGGAGGGAGGTACAAGACATCCTAGACTGGCTGGGGGCCTACCCACCAGTCCAGCTTCCAGAAGAAATGACTTCTGGAGAGGGACTGAAGCCCGTTGAGAAGCTAGATAAATTGATATCTAACCACTCAGACCCTGAGTGATGTACAATGATATATGGGAGAACCATTGTATAGGGAACCAAAGAGAAACTTTGACTGTCTAATAGCAAACAAACACACCAGGGTTTGTACTACTCTTAACTCCTCCTTGCCCAGGAATGGAGCATATGCTACTGAATAGAGGGTTTGACACTTGCATATTAAGTGACCACACTATCAGTATGACTACCTTACTCATTGTATCAGACCAGTCCAGCGAATGACGTGTCTCTTCCTTAACCCGCCCGAAGGAAGAAGGACAGGTACAAGAGAAAGAAGGAGACCAGCCAACTCACTCATTCTCTCATCCACACAATCTTCTTAGGAAAGATACAAAAGTGCCCAGTTAGGGGCAACTATGAGTACACAACCTGTTGGGCAACCACCACACCACCCAGGGAAAACCTGTCCGCAGATCTGTGGGCAACATCCTAAAGATAGAAAGAGGCGAACATGGACTGGTGTAACCAAGTACCAGCGCTCTGCCCTCTATGAACAGACAAGTTCTTTTTGAAAGCCAGAGAGGGACCAATACCCCTAACGTCATGTGCTCTAGCCTGCAAAGACGTGGTGGTGGAATCATCAAGAGACAAGTATGCCTGTCTGATGGCTTCCCGTATCCAAAAAGAGATAGTATTCCTAGACACCTCTTTCTTGTACAGCCTGTGTTAACAAAAAGTCTGCAGCAGCCTGGTCTAAGATGCCGAGTCCTTTTAAGATAGCAACGCAGGGCCCGGACAGGTCACAACAAACGCTCTTGAGCATCACCACCCACAAGTCATTCAGTGATGGAATGGAAAACGAAGTGAACCTGTCATCATGCACAGAGTGATTTTGGGTCTTGGCCATGAATTCTGGGACAAATTCGAAGGACGACTCCCAACCCCTGGTCTGCTCTCCTACCCTCTTGGAAGATGCCAAGGCCAGAAGGAAAACTGCCTTGAGCGTCAAGTTCCTGTCAGATGAGCGATGCAAGAGCTCATATGGACTCTTATTGAAGCTCTTGAAAACCAAGGAAACATCCCACGTCTGAGGCTTGAGCTCTCTAAGAGAACTCAACTACTCAAACCCCTTAACTAGCAAGGAAAGTTCCCAGGAAGAGGAGGTGTCGATACCCTTAAGGCATAACACCAAACTCAGGGCTGCCCTGTAGCCTCTAATGGCAGAAACAGACAAACGTTTCTCGTCTCTGAGGAAGGTTAAAAGTCTGCTATTCACTGAATAGAGGTTGCGAGTGGAGAGAAACCCTGTTACGACACCAATCACAGTAGATTGCTTATTTGCCTTGGTAAACCGCGGAGGTAGACTTTCTGAGACTGCTGGACATATGCCCTGTTGTCCTTCTGAGAAAAGCCTCTCGCTCAGAGGAGAAACTTGATAGCCTCCAACCATGAAAAGACAGGGATTCTACTGACTGGTGGAACATTTCCGCATGGGGCTGACAGGAGATGTCGCCAAGGAGGAAATCTCCCTTGGAACCTCTGACATCTACAGCAGATCTGAAAACCACTCCGCCTGAGACCACAGAGGGGCTAGCAAAGTCATCCTGAGACCCTGTGAACTCATTAGCCTGTTCAGAACTTGACGGATCAAACAAAACGGAGGGAAGGCATACACCTCTAGGTTGTCCCAGGGATGTTGGAATGCATTCTCTGCTAATGCTAAAGGATCTGGGACCATTAAACAGAAGATCTCCAGCTTCCTGTTGAAGCGAGTCACAAAAAAGGTCCAACATGGGTCTACCCAAAACCTGGAAAAGCTTGTCTGCTACCACTTGATGAAGCGACCACTCAGTACCTAGGATCTGATCCCGACAACTGAGTTTGTTTGCGACCACGTTCAGTCTGCCTGGCATATACCTGGCTGAGAGCTCTACCTAACTGCTGACCACCCACTGGTGAACCTCGACGGTTAAGGTGTGAAGTTGACGAGAAACCAGGCTTCCCTGTTTGTTCACATAGGCTACCACCATGGTGTTGTCTGACATGAGAATAACAAAATGACATTATACCTTCTCCCAAAACTCCTTCAGACCCAGGAAGGCTGCCTTCAACTTCAAGATGTTGGTATGTTGCTGCCTGCCCTCCAAACCCCTGAAGCGATGAGGTTGCCTACATAAGGCTGCCCAACCTGCGAGGGAGGCGTCTGAGAACATAAGGAAGTCCAGTGAGAGGGAACGCAGAGGGACACCCTTCGAAAGATTCTGGTCGTCCAACCACCGACGAAGGTCTTCTCTCACTTCCAGAGACAGAGGAACCATTAACAGGGGCGAGTCCCCTGCTGGAGACCAGAATTCTCCCAGTCTCCATTGCAGAGACTGAAGACGACGACGCTCATGAGGGACCAGCTTCTCCAGGGATGACAACACTCCCAGAAGAACCTGCCACTGATGAGCTGACTGATGTGGTTCCGACAGGAAGTTGCGCGACACCACCCGCAACTTCTCCAAATCCCTCCAATTGCCACTGTCGTATCGATGACCATGCCCACGTAGAGAATCCTTTGACTGGGTAGGAGGTTTGACTTTTCCTGGTTCACTACGATGCCCAATTCCAGACAACCGAAGTATATGATCCCTGTCCTGCAGCAGCTTTTCCCTGGAAACTACCAAGACCAAGTAATCGTCGAGGTACCTCAGCAAACAGATCCCATGAGCATGGGCCCAACTTGACCCGAGAGAAGACCCTTGTGAACCGTGTGTGGACAATTGACCGACAGACAGTTAGCCGACAGACAATTGGCCGACAGGACAATTGGTCGATAAGACAATTGACCGACAGACAGTTAGCCGACAGACAATTGGCCAACAGGACATTTGGTCGATAATGCATACATCGTTACTATACTATACTACTAAACTACTGGGATTTTAACGGAGGAAAAATGACAATTTGTCGAAAATTGCATTTTTCCTAACTATACAAACCTGAGGTCCTTTAACAATAGGAAGGTAACTAGCGGCAGCTGGGACGGTCGTAAGCTTCGAACAAGGGGAGAACGGTAGTTAACTGCTTGTCGATCGTGCGCGCGCCCGCGCGCCAGAGAGGTGAAGAATCACTTTTGCTTTAGGCCCATGCAAAAAGTTGCAGAGTGAGGGGTGGCATGAGGTGGGACTATATGTAAAAGGACCTCAGGTTTGTAGTTAGTTAGGAAAATGCAATTTTCGACAAATTGTCATTTGTTCCGATACGTAATACAAACCCTCGGTCCTTTAACAATAGGAAGACTCACTTCTTGGTGGGAGGAATCTGAGTCTTTTTGGTGAACAGACTGGTGTTCGTCCAACCCTGGAGTGCCTCCCTGGTCGTAAGAGCAAGGGAGGGATCCAAACCTCTGTCCGATTGATCGGGTGTGCACCGCAGGATCAATGGTCAGACCTCTGGGCCAGTACTAAGAGAGGCAAGCGTATCTCTTCGTACCAGCAAGCAAGAACTTGTTCCTGTTTGCAAGAGACAATCATAAAATGATGGGTTTGTCTCAATTTGGCATCCACTTCCTCCCCCTTGTTGGAGGAAGTGGTGGATATTTACTCCTATCCCTACTGAAAGGGATAGGATGGTGCTCTATTGAGTAGCTCACCTGCATCTTCGTCCTTACCCAGCAGGGTGACGACCGTGTCCCTCCCCTACCCAAAGGTAGAGGGAAGAAAAAAGATGGGAAGAGGAGCCAGTCACACTCTCATTCCTCATCCATTCTTACGGTCACACCAGGACTCGATGCTGTTCAGCCTGCGAGGGTCTGGGTTAACTACACAACGTGTTGAGCAACCACCACGGTTCCCAAGGAAAAAGATCCAAGGAACGTGGGCAATATCCTGAAGGTAGAAGGAGTGCATGCGGTCCGGTTGGACCAGGCGCCTGCCTTCATTACCTGCGCCACGGAGAAGTTCTTGCGGAACGCGAGAGAATGATGAAGAGGCGTCCACACTCATCCTGGGTGTCGAGTTTCTTCAGACAGCTCCGTCGCACTTCACAGGACAAAGCAGCATAGCCTTCGTATCGGAGGCGGTGAAGTCCATTAGGGAGGGTATTGTGAAGGACTCGAACCAATCGTCAGTTACCGAAGGGTTCTGAGTCTTCGCTACGAAGATCGGTACGAAATCGAGCGTCACAAATCCCCATCCCTTTGTGCTTGACTTCTCAAGAGAAGTCATGCAGTTACCTAAGACGAAAAGAAGGGAATAGTCGTATGACCTATCCCTCTTCTCGACTTTGGTTATGTACAGTACTCATACTGACAAGCTATTAAGACGAAGTAATGATTGCTCTGGAACAACCGAACTAAGTCCATAGCATAGTTCGTAACTGACTCGGGCGCTCTGACAGCTGCCGACTGACTGGTTCGGAATCAGTAGAGGCAAGTTGTCCAAGCATCCGGGTAAGTCACGTGACCTTCGCCCTTTAAAGAGTTATGCTGAGAGACCAAACAAAAAATATTTGTTAGTCACCGATGCCGGACGGCGCGGCGATGATTCTCTTAATGCATAAGCTCAAAAGGCGAAAGTCAATTGCCTTCAAAAGACCGAGGTCCCTGATGGCAAGAAAATCTCATAGACGTTGAATCTCAGCTTAAGGAGAAACAACACTATGTGACGTTGAAGACGAAGGTAGGCAATGAATGCAACCTCACGTCTTCCAGCTGAATCGAGAGAAGGAATCTCAAGATTCTAAACCTGTGCTTACAAATGACTGAAAACGCTAACCGCCATTTCATTGCTGTCCGTTGTGCAATGAAAGCGGGGCGTTCTTCAGTAATGAAACACAGGGGAGAGCCGCTTGAAGAACTGCTTCTCATGGGCTGAACGTTTGGAAGTAGAGCTGGCAGGTGTGGGAGTAGGCGATGTCTTTCAATACATCTGCTAATCCGGGGTGAACAATGAACAATTGTACACTCCGAATACAAGATATTTTGAGGACAAACTCAGATTCCGCAAAAATCATTCGCATTATCGGGATACGATGCAGCAAGAGACTATTACAGAATTCTGTTACCGTGCGGTAAACAGAAAGATGAGAGTCGAATAGATATCTCTGTTTAAAATTCTCGCAATACCGAAGACGATGAATACTAGCGTTTCTCAGCAGTAGATGGTCATTCATGTATGCGAGAATCCCCGTTAATCAGAGACTTAAGTCCGTGATTGTTGGGCAGAGATACGGTTGTTATTCAATCAAAGCAGGTGAGAAAGACATAAACAACCGTCTATCTCAAAGCGGCAGCTGATACTGAAATGCCTCGGGCAATTCAATACGCAATAGCTGTCGCTGACTCGTCATCCTGAGTTGCCAAGTAATCCTTTCCACGAAGGAATGCGTTCGGCTAGAAACCACCGAGCATAAAAGATATGCTCGAGCAATTATATTAAGCGAAACGAATTTCGGTAAATTATAAAAGCTTAAATGGTGTTGTTGTGACAACCCACCATAAGTATATAAAATTGAAACTGGAAACTCCTGGGAGGTTGCAGGCAACCCGGGTTGCAGTTCAATTAGAATACTTTTCGTCTAAGTCGCAATCCGTAGAATAACCAGGATATGCGCCTACCCCTCGGCGGACCATTCAACTGCTTAGCAGAATCATGTCGCGAGGTTAATATACGTAGTATATTTGTAGGATTCTGAACAACGATCTCCATCCTAAATTCTTTCCTTCAAGAAAACAAAATAAGGATTGGAGATCGACCACCTTCGTTCTCTATTAAAGAGAGTGAAGGAGAAGTCTTCCTCGAAGGAAAGCTTCAATGGTGAACAGAATATAAGACGATAGTTCCAGCCAAACTGGATATTCCCGTCCGTTCTTCTCTATTCCAGGTTGGTCGTCATACTGTGAGATAGTCTTCTTCAGCAGCAGGTCTTCTTCTAATGCTAGAAATTCCAGGAATTCGAGCAGGGCGAGGCGGTTCCCGATTATCGTGTAACATATCGGGGTGATTCTCGTCTCGCTCACTTTGGGACCCGTGGTCTCGCCTAAGTGTTTTGGAGATCGTAAGAAACTCTAACACTCTGAATGCGCTAGAAATTCCGTAGAATTCTAAGCAGTCTGCGAAACACCCCACCGAATTCGTTCAAACGATATCGGCTGGTGGTCCTCATCGATTCCCGTAGAAATCGAGAATGGGGCAGGATCCCTCCTCAACGACCGGGGGGGCTTACGTCAGATAGGTACCCGAAGGTCCCCCCTGGTAGCGCAGTCCCCAACGTGGGATCCTACAGAGAAATCTCTGTAGGATCCTTCCCCTTTCCCCCCTCGTAGCCGTAAGGAGAGAGGGAATGGGGGAGGAATTGGATACTCGCTCGCCTTCCCAGTGGAACTAGCAGTTGGAGAAGAGTAGGAGCAGCCATCGCCTTGCGGCGATGGCCTCTCAGAGTCTGGGAAAACGTATCGTCAGGAGAAAACGTTTTCCCCGAGGAGGGTTACGAACTCTCACTGTAGGTAAGGGTCTGCCGCCACCACTGTGAACGTCGTCTGGGTGGGGCTGATCGACACCTGACAGGAGAGAGCCGATACCGTCCTCCGACTCATTCCAGTCCTCGTCGAGGTCGAAACCTCTCAGGAGGACCGAAGGAGTATTAAATACGTGTCCGAAGACACGTAGAAACGCCGCTGTCGCCGTAGAGGAGGTGGAAGTAGCTTGATCGACCGGCCAGAACTGAGAGAGCCTTCTTGTCCGGAGACGAGAGACTCTGGTTCAAGACAGAATAGGCAAGCTCCGATCGCGGCATACCCACCGTCGGTTTGGGTTCCCTCTCGGGCCCCAAAACGACTCGAGCAGAGACATGGGCTCTGCTGGTGGGAGCGGCGATCCTTCCCCCCGGTCGTTGTGCTGACGAATCAGTGCAATAACCTGGGTAAAGTTACTCTGAATCTCGGAAGTTACAGCGTCTTGAGGAGTAGGACCGTCCAGTCCCTCCAACAAGAGCAGCTCCCAGGACCCTCCTCCTTCAGGAGAAGGGGCCAGCACAGATCCCTGACGGTTGCCTCCAATCACTTGCGCGTACGTCCTGGTTTGGTCCTAAGACCAACCTGGCACGTGCGCGTCGTGACGGGATCGTGAGCGGCGCATCTCTCACGATCACTCCTATATACCTCGCTCTTCCTGGCGTATGCCGAGGAAGTTGAAAGGTATCGGTAGAGGACAGAATGACGCTACCCCCTCTCCCCCTGACGGTCGCCTCCAATCACTTGCGCGTACGTCCTGGTTGGTCTAAGACCATACGTGGCACGTGCGGCGTCCGGTGACGGGATCGTGAGCGGCGCACCTCTCACGATCACTCCTAGCTACCTCGCTCTTCCCGGTGTAGCCCGAGGAAGTTGAAGGTAGTGGAGAGGACAGACCTGAAGCTCTCGCTCGCTGGCAGGACCAGCGTACGTGGGGGGCTGCAGCCGATCACCAACCCGCGGTGGGGATCGATCTGCAGGCCTGGCCGTGCCGCTCACCTGTGGGCGAGCGGCTCAACTGAGCACGTCGACCCCGGTCCCGTGCGTCAGACGAGCTGCTGCTGGTCACCGTATCCGCCCGGTCCCTGTGGGAGCGGCGGTCAGGTGACCTGCAGAGCTCGCTTTCGCCGTGAGACCGGTGAGCCGTCCTCGCGGCACGTTCGAAACCTGCTGGGTACCAGCCGAGGCTGGTACCAGCCAGCCAAGGCTTGGTAAACCGTCGGTGACTAGGGGTACCCATGGGGAACCTCTTCCCAGCCTCAAACCCGTGGCCGGTCAGAGACCGTCACGTCCCCCACCCGGAGGTACCGGCTGGTCGCTGCGAGAGCGGCCGCTGGCCTGGCGAGAGTCACCTGAGCGGCTCTCGACAGTCTTCTGCTCCGTGCCTCGGTCATGACGCTGAGGCGAACTCAGGCGTCTTTAACTTTGGCTGCACGGTCACCCGAAGGAGATCGTACACTCGGAACTTCTCGCGGCGAGAAACCGAGCCGGTACCTGGCTTAGCAGCAGAGCTGCCAAGACCAGGCGAGGGTGTACCAGCGGTAGCCAGCACACCCTTGGTCCCCGTCTTCTTCTTCTTCTCAGAAGGGGAGACGGGCCCCGTTCCCGAAGGAACAGGAGGACCAGCAGAAGAACCCCCCCGTCACACGGAATGTGACGAGCCCTTCGAAGTTCCCGAAGGAGTCTTCTTAGGGGGAATAACAAAACCCGGTTACCACTGGTCGCTGCGAGAGCGGCCGCTGGCCTGGCTAGAGTCACCTGAGCGGTTCTCACCAGCCTTCTGCTCCGTGCCGTGGTCTTGGTGCCGAGCGAACTCTGGCGCCTAAACTTTGGCTGCACGGTCTCCCGAGGGATAGCGTACACTCAGGATCTCCCGCGAACGAGAGACCGAGCCGGAACCTGGCGTAGCGGCATCGCCGCTAGCACCAGGCGAGGAAGTACCAGAGCTAACCGATACTCCTCTGGTCCCCGTCTATCTCTTCCTTACGGAAGGGGAGACGGCCCCCTGGCCCCGAAGGCTCGAAGGAGCAGGAGGACCAGCAGAAGGACCCCCCGTCCCACCGGGGTGGGACGGGCCCTTAGAAGTTCCCGAAGGAGACTTCTTAGGGGGGTGGGGGGAGGCAGCCTTCTTCTTCTTCGGCTTATGGGCCTTAGAAGTCGAAGGGGAAGAGGCAGCAACAGACGAAGACGAGATGACACCTCCCTCTTCTTCGTCAGCTCACGCAGGACAGTCGTCAGGTCCTCCATCCAGGCCGGAGTCGGGCCTATTGCCGAAGCAACACGGCCCGACTGCACCTGTCCGGAAGGACCTGGGACTGGGGAAGAAACACACCATGGGCATGACCAACATGGACAGGCGCAGGAACCAGGAGCGACAGGAACAGCAACCAGCTCAGGAGCGGCAGGAACAGCGGCAGCGGTAAACACAGAAGGGACAGCCAAGCCAGTAGCGGGAACCACATCAGCGACAGGTACGGCAGGCCCAGCCATCGCCTCGTAAATCATCGGCAGCCAGCGTGGTACTGGCGGCCGGTCCAGGGGCGAGCTGCTGGAACAGCGAAAGTCTGGGGCAGGCAACACGAAGAAAACACAGGCGGCGGCGGCATACCCTCCTCGGTACGGCGGCGACCGGCCCTAGAAGCGGCAGACGGCGTCAGCGACACAGCATGGGGAGTGTAGACCAGCGGGGGGAAGCAGCATAATCGCGTCCGTGAAGGTTGTAGTGGAGACCACTCCAAGGTCACCGCCCCAGACCTCGCTAGACGCTGCAGCAGATCGTGGATGCTAGGCACGCCCTGCAGCCGCAGTGGTCCATACCTGTCCAAGGTCGTCTCCCACGGCTGTAGCACCTGCGGTAGCACAGACAGATTAGTAAGAGGGGTTCCCTCACGCACGGGGGGGAGACATGCCCAACCCCGAACGGAAGGAAGACCCCAAAAACAAAACAAAATACGACGGGAAGCTGAGCGGGGGGGCAGGAAAGAAGACGAAGAATCGGATACCAAGGGAGTCGCGGGAGAGCTTTCCGACGACTTCCTGGCAGACCTTCGCTTCCCCTACCCCCGCACAGCAGTGAAAAGTAATATGAAAATGAAACAGAATACTGCACTTGCGATTCACTTCATAGAACTTAAAGAGGGAAAAATCAATTCCCGGTAAGAGCGGAAAACTTTGATCCCATAAATAATATGAATGCTATCATAAATATATATGAAAAATTGAATACAATAACTGCCACTTGCTATTTTCCACTTTCACAGCAATAAACTCGTAAGGATTAATTCCCCGGGTAAGAGCGGAAATTGATCCAAAATTAAATTTGATGCAATTAATAAATGAAAATGAAAAGAAACTGCATTGCGAATCCACTTTCATTGCATTCTATTCATACAAAATAAGAGGCTCTTGCGAGCGCAATCAAGCTCTCTGCAACGAACGCACAGGGCAAAAATATAATGAAAAAGAGTACTTACATCTTTCAATTACACACTTTCGCCCAAAATACATGAACTCGGCGCGGAGTGCGCCCCGCCCTTGGCACCGAGACATAATTCAAGGGTTTCAATTCATGAAAAGAGCGAAATCGCCGTCTCTACGGCGATAGCTCCATGTTGATTCATAATTAAGTAAGAAAATGAAAACAGTGTACTTACAGTTTCATTTTCAAGTCAAACCAAACCATTAGTAGAAAACACAATATAAACAAAGCTACGACGATGAAGCGGGCAGAGAGCGATGACGAAACACGTCCTTCACACCCGCGGCCGAAAGCAAAAGTGATTCTTCACCTCTCGGCGCGCGGGCGCGCGCACGATCGGACAAGCAGTTAACTACCGTTCTCCCCTTGTTCGAAGCTTACGACCGTCCCACTGCTGCTAGTTACCTTCCTATTGTTAAAGGACCGAGGGTTTGTATTACGTATCGAACAAATCTATTTCTGGGTGATTGGCTCGTGTCGCCCTATGAAAGTATCCTTAATATCATTCCTTCTAGGTAAAATTAATCTAAAATTACCAGAGAAAACAAATTAAGAAAATGTCAGTAAAACTGACTCGCTCACTCTATAAAAGAAGTGTCGGTATGAGAATATAGGCGAGTGGGATCACTACCACGAGTCATTCACCATTTAGACCTTCCAACATAAAATCCCCACCAGAGAGAGCTGATACCAAAGGGTGATGCGGCCGCTACTACTACTACTACCGACGCCACGGACAGCAGCGCCCCTAGCGGTCATCCTTAATCTATGAACATCTTGTCCTGCAGGGTGGGTAAAAGAAGACAGGGTGGGTTTCATAGGGCAACACGAGCCAATCACCCAGAAATAGATTTTTCCTCCGTCAAAATCCCTTTTCTGGGCTCAGCTCGTGTCGGCCTATGAAAATATACCAGAGAAACAGACAAGATGGGAATAAGGACAAATGAAACCCAATAGTAAAAAAGAGATGAATAATAATAATAAGTGAATCAGGAAACATTACAGTATACAAACAAAGGTGACTTAAAAGCTAACGTTATCTTAAATCAAAAATGCGCCATGATAAAGAAAGCAATCAATATAAAGTACTTAAAATTAACTTATATTAGATATAGTAACATATAATAATGTAATGTCAAATAACAAGGAGTGATTCACTTAAATAAGATATTTTAGCAAAATATACAAATTAAACACATTTGTGTTCTACCCTATCATAAAAATAAGGTAGAAACACTGAAGTACATTATGTACATAATGTGGATGTCCCTAGCAAAAAAATAAGGGACAATCCACCAATATTATTCTAGCGGCTAAGGCTAGAGTATTCCGAGTAGCATGGCAATAGGGTGAGGCATGTTGGACGAGGTAGGTAGAAAGGAGACCTGGATCTATACTACAACTACATGCAGTATCAGGAGAAACAATGTTTCCCGCTGCTACTGCAGAAAATTTTAAAGATTCCAATTACTTTAGATGACGTTTAAAGACTGTCGGTGATTTCCATCCAGTATACTTTTTAAGATCCTCAAAGTTCATATGTTGAAAGTAATTAATTGAGGTGGCTACTACTCTGATGTCATGTGCTTTTGGAAATGAATCAGGATTGGCTTGTTTAATGAAGTAAAGGATCTGTTGTCTGATTCCTTTTACTGATAAAGTGCCACCTTTTTCTCTCATAAAGAGAGAACCTGAGGATCTTGAGGATGTACGAGATAGAAAGGCTCTTAAAGTTGATACTGGCCGAGAGAAGGATCTTGCGGAAGTGGGATGACTTTCCAAGGAGCCCACCTTGCAAGGGGATCCTCATTTTTAGCTAAAAAGCTACGATCCGGTGAAAGTAGAACTTCTCCTGAGGGGAGGAATTCCACATGACCCGCATCTCTGGATAGAGCCGACAGTTCTGAAATTCTGGCTCCTGAAGCCAGGCTTAATAAAAATAACGTCTTTCTAAGAAGCATTACTATAAAAGTGCAAGACGAGTTGTCAGTATCTGAGGCTAGTTTGAGGACATCATTTAAGAACCATGAAACTGTAGTAGGCCTTTGAGAGGGTCTAAGTCTAGCACAGGCTTTGGGAATAGATGTAAAGTAAGAATCTGTTAGGTCTATTTGGAAACCCAACCTGAAGATTTTCTTCAAAGCCGATTATGAGTAGTAATAGTGCTAGCTGCTAAGCCTTTTTCAAACAAAAGATCTGAAAAAGGATATAGCTAAGTTTAACTGTCATGGTTGTGGTTGTTTCGATTCTTTCAGGAAGGATGCTAATTTTTTAACAGCTGAGTCATATTGTCTAATAGTTGACTCTCTTTTATCTGATTCTAGGAAGAGGATGTTTTGTGGATCAATGTTAGCATCTTTGTTAGCCGCAAACTTCATGAAGTCCATAAAGTTAGGGTCTGAAGAATTCCTGAGGAAGCAAACACAGTCCTCATTTGTACTGATTGTGACAGCTTGGGATTGGGTTTTGGGAATCCGTTGAGGTCGAAGACCCAATTCCAGAAGCAGAGGATACCAGTTGCTTTTGGGCCAGTCTGGAGCAATCAGTGCTACTAGTCCCTTGAAAGTCCTCTGCTTGCTCAAGACCTTCAAAAGAAGATTCACTGGAGGAAAAACATAGATTTTCCTCCACTGATTCCAATCTAACGACAGGGCGTCCTGTGGCATAAGCCAGAGGGTCCATGTTTGGGGGTTGGGGGCCACATAGCAAGGGAGCTTGTGGTTCACTTGTGAGGCGAAGAGATCTACTTGGAGACCTGGGACTCTCCGCCATATCCACTGGAATGACCCGTCGTCTATGAGACCATTCTGATTCCAGAGGGACTGACCGGGACAAGGCGTCTGCTATCACATTTCTTACCCCACCCGGCCAGGTGAGTGGCGGACAGATGCCATCTGTGTTTGTCTGCTAGTGCAAAAATGGCTATCATGACATGATTCACGTGTTTGGATTTGGACCCTCCCCTGTTGATGCAATGTACTACTACTGCACTGTCCAAAACCAGTCTTAGATGAGACTTCTTCGGGGGAAGGAGTCTCTTCAGGGTAAGAAATACTGCCATCGCTTCCAGAACGTTTATGTGAAGCTGGCGGAACTGAACCGACCAAGTCCCCTGAACTTGCTTGAATTGAGAATATCCCCCCCACCCGGACAGGGAGGCATCCGTGCGAATGGTTAACACTGGAAGGGGATATTGAAGGGTACTAATTTGGCAAGGTTTTTCACTTTGTCCATGGACGGAGCTGGTTGCGAAGGATCTGTGGGATCACTGACAACTTGTCTCGGAATTTGGTGTTTGCCTCTTGAGTCGCCAAACTCGATTTATATCTTTCAGCCTTGCTTTCAGGAGGAATTGTCGTCACTGAGGCAAACTGGAGAGAACCTAGGATTCTTTCCTGGTTTCTCCTTGATGTTTGTTTGCATTTGAGAAATTGTTTCACAGACTTGACTATTTCTTTTCTTTTGACCACCGGAATTGACAGATTGTGGGAAGACAATCCCATTGGATTCCTAGCCACTGAAAACGAGACTCCGGAAGTGAGCCTGGATTTCGTTTTGTTTATCTGGAACCCCAGATGTTCCAGAAATTGAACTACCTTCTTCGTGGCTTTGAGACATTCCTCGACCGTTGGTGCCCAGATCAACCAATCGTCGAGGTATGCTGGTACCATTATCCCTTGAGTTCTCAACTGTTGAACTACTACTTCTGCTACTTTCGTGAATACCCTGGGGGCTACATTCAGACCGAAGGGCATCACTTTGAATGAGAACGTCTGATTTCCTAGTTTGAAGCCTAGGAATGGCCGGAAGTGTCTGGCTATAGGATATGATAGTATGCGTCTGTAAGATCGATGGAGGTTGTGACGCCCCACGGGAAGTAAGGTCCGTACCAATGCGAGATGGTGAGCATTTTGAACTTGTCGCAACGAATGAAAGAGTTTAGCTTTGACAAGTCTAAGATTACCCTTCTTTTGTTGAGCCTTTCTTTGGCCCGCTGATAAGCGACCTTGAAATTTTAGATGCTTGACTCTCGCAATAGCTCCTTTCTGAAGGAGTTCCTCCGCATAATCTGTCAATTCCTTTGATGGTTCCTGATAGAATGATTTGATTGGAGAGGGATCTTTGATCCAACTCCAACCCAATCCTTTGGACACGATGCTCTGTGCCCATTTGCTGAACCCCCACCTGTGACGGAAGAGGAACAGCCTCCTCCTACCTGGGGAGCCTCACTGTTGTTGGGCGGGTTGACCTCCGAGCTCTCCTCTGAATTGTCTACCTCTTGCAGCTCTTCCTGTGCCACGCTGGCGAAAGTGGCCCCTCGCCCTGCTACCCCTAGAGAACCTACTAAAGGTTGGGTAGGCCTGGCTTTCGTACATAGAATTGAAGGCCGGCGAGACTGCGTAGGAGGTTGACGGTTGACTCTGAGGAGACAACAGGAGGATGTTGAGTCTGTTTTGAAGTAGACGGCTGTCCCTGTTGAGTAACTGGGACGGCCTGAACAAACTGCTGTTGCTGCTGTTGCTTCTGGTTAAGGCTGGAACCTTCTTCCTGTCTTCTTAAGCTTCTTACCAGCAGCAGGGGCGTCTCTTGTTTCCTCTTGGAAGAGATGCCCCATCTAGCCCTAAGGCTCTGGTTGAGCCTAGCAGCCTCGTGGTGCACCTCGTTCACAGAGGACTCTGGGAAGAGGTTCCGCACCCCACATGCTGGAAGCCAGGAGTCTATTAGGCTCATGCCTGATAGTGGCCTCCTGCAAGACGTGCTTTCGGCAGTTCCTCCTAGCTAGGAAGAAGTCGAAAGCATCAGCTTGGACTGTCTGGAGCCGAGATTTGGCCAGAATCTTGAATAAAGGTTCTGTGCCATACGACAGGGCAGCCATTTCTGTAATGATTAGGGAGTTAAGGGACCTCCCAAATCTTGTTCGAGCATCGAACTCTGCCTGAATCAGGGTATCAGGCAGTCTTGGAAGCTTCTCGCCAAACTGGTCCATTGCGCAGTCTGGCTTAAGCTTACCAATCGAGAACGTGGCAGGCAAGTTCTCCCACAATTCTCCAAAGGCTTGGGAAGAGCGGAGAAGTAGATTCCGCTTCCCTCAGCTGTGGCATGGGCTCGTCTTTGAGGACTGCCTGAAGAGTCGCTTCCACTATTTTGGTAGCGAACGGAAGAGAAGCCTCCTCCTCCGTAGCGAAAATAGTGAACGGACTCTTGAAAGCTTGGAGCTTAGTGTTAGTACACTCCCAATCCTCCAGCCAGTGAACCCCATTCCCTCTGCTGTGCGTGATCCCTACTATACAGCACAGTCTCTCGGGAAATCTTGTCCTCTCTAGTGAGAGCAGCAACGGTCAGCCTAGCATACCCAATGAAAGGCTGAGTCAGTCCAGGAGGATAGAACTCGAAGTCCTCAATTCTTCGAGTTCCACACTCCGGGATAGCGATCATGCCGTCCTTGAAGGGGGCATAAGCGGCCACTCTCCATGGGTTATCCATGAGAAAGGCTGGTAGGGATTCGTAGGGAGGTAACTGCAAAATGCCAGTACCTGCTACGGGGGAGCTTGGCTGAGGAACCTGACTAAGTCCAGCAAAAACGGTCCCTCTTGCTCTCTAACTGTTTAGAGAGATCCTGAATGGATTGGCCAGACTGGTTGATGGTGTTTGACAGCTGCGCAAACATCTGTTGCAAACCTAGACCGAGGGCGGTCATCCTCGAGCCAACCATCTCTCCCACTTGCTGCATCACAACTGCCGAAAAGGTGGTGGGATCAAAGGAGCTCGGTCCCGCCACCCCAACAGGAGTTACCGGAGTGGATCCGGTGGATGCCGGAGAAGGCGTTGGCTCGGCTGGAGCGCGAGCCTTCTCCTTAGAAGCCTTGCTTCTAGAGCTCTTAGAGTAAGAAGAGCTCGGCTTTGCCTTCACCGAGCGTCAGCGTAGGAAGTCGTAGACTTCTTAGCTGAAGAAGACGACGACTTCTTAGAAGTCGGTTCTTATGGAGAGTCTTCTGTTCTCTCTGTCCCTTCACCTTCGGGGGTGGTACAGAAAGAGCGGGAGAGCGGGCAGGGATCTCCGATACCGTAAAGCCTTGGAAAGAGGCAGAAGAAAGGACAGGGGAAGAAGATCCAGGAGCGCCCAAGGAAAGACCTTGGGCGCCCGACACACCTACCTCAACCAACAAATCCTCTGCCCCTACTGCCATAGGCTCGATGTTCAGGTCCAGGTTAGCTACATCTGGACCGGCTCCTGCGTGGAGACGGACCCAAACGCCGCTGCAGCACCTCCTGCTGGATCGAAGCTATGAGAGGGCTGCCGAGATGGGGTTCAACATAGCCGGTCGACTTGCCACCGGGGAAGATCTGAACGGCCAGCTTCTTGTCCAGAATGTACGGCTGGCCCTTGGCGGCGTTCTTCCCGAAGCCGCCCACCCAAGCCTTCAGGGTTGCCAAGGCGACTTCCTTCACGGCGGCAGCCTGAAAGAGAAGGCGAAATGAAGCTTCTAGCGGCGGAGACAGGGTTGAACAAAGCTTAAAACTAAGTGTTATTAGTGATAAGACCAAGAAGTCTAAGAGTAGACTTACCCCAACCCAACAGCTGACTAACAAGGTCGTAGCAGATGGTGCAAGCTTCTGGGTGCCAGACGATCAGTCCATTGTGGGTGGTGGCACACGGGGCGTGAGTCCTACACTCCTCATGGGCCGCAGGGGTCGTAGAGTGTTGCGTTGCAACCCTGGACCTGACAGTTGGTAGCCTGTAAGTGGAGAGATACATAAGTATCAGTGTCACACTTATTCAGCCTAACAATTGCTCCGCTGCATTCCGGAGCGTGAAAGTTAGATTAAACCAGAGCCCCTCCATAATACGTGTGGTAACTAGTCGGTTGAGTTTTGTCTAAGGCTACGCCGGAGACAGGAAAAAGATTCCAACCAGGAGTGGTGAGGAGCCATGAAACACGACGGAGAACGACGGAGATGGCACACATAAATAATTAAAACTAAAATTCACCGTAATATTAGGGTATATCCGTATATATAACGAAGTATAAAATTTCCCGTCTACTAGAAGAGTGCCCGGGTAAGGAGCGAGCTCTCCTCCGGTAGCGGAAAAAAGGATATAGTAGGCAAGCAACAGACCACTAGTAATGTCCACCCCGCCCGCTGGCGGAGCCAGACGAACCTATAACCAAAGGGGCCCCACGGCTTCAGCGGAGGCTCCGTTCATTACAGTAGGGGAAGGGTGGGACTGAAGCAATAGGTGGGGGTCCCGCCCCGTCGGTAACACGGCAGGAGAGAGAGAGGGGGGGTGGCCTACCCCTCCCCGTCCCTACAGCTACCCGCTCTCGGTGACCCAGTACCCCTAGAAACAAGTGGGTCGCCCTGTACCCCAGCTGGGAGGGAGCTCCTGGCCTCCTCAGAGGGAGAGGGAGGAGGCTACTGTGGTTGTCATGGCAACCAAGGAGTCCCCCGCCCCCCAGACCCCTCCCTATACCTGGTAGGGAGGGAAGGGGAAGGGTAAGGTGCTATGGGACACGTGATCGCAGGTGGCCTAAGCCGCGATAGATGCAACACAACCATGGTGGGAGGGGCCCACGTGAACCAGACTGTACCACACATGGTACATGCACCTAGGCTAGCCTAACACCCTAAATAACACTGATAATACATCGTAAAGGGGATAAGACACTTTTAGTAAAAGAGAAAGAAGCCCAGGAGGAGGCAAGCTGTTCCGAAGAACAGTTGACTACTCGGAGCCAGCGGTAGCCGATGTAGAGCAAGAGCCGGGATGCTGGGCCCAGAAACACGGTATAGCCCTAAATACCAAACTAAGAGAAATGGTAAAAGGGCTGTCCTAGCTATAAAAACGATGTAATAAACGATGAACGTAATATAGTAAGCCCATAAGTATAAGATGTCCCAGTATGGGAGACCGGGAAATCTTAACACGGGGCGGCACGCAGCCGCCACGAGTCAACCGGGAGACCGTATATGACCTATTAAGAAGGAAAATACTGGTCCCTGGAAGACTAAAAAACTGTAAAATACTACTTATGAGGCACTTAACTTAGCCGATGCGATAGCTGCACGTTCCATCGTAATGACGAGGTAAAATTACGAAAACACAACACGAGAGGAAAAAGCACTCAAGCGCTGCGAACCTAATGATTAGGATGTCCGCTAGGGGCGCTGCTGTCCGTGGCGTCGTAGTAGTAGTAGTAGCGCCGCATCACCCTTTGGTATCAGCTCTCTCTGGTGGGGATTTTATGTTGGAAGGTCTAAATGGTGAATGACTCGTGGTAGTGATCCCACTCGCCTATATTCTCATACCGACACTTCTTTTATAGAGTGAGCGAGTCAGTTTTACTGACATTTTCTTAATTTTGTTTTTCTCTGGTAATTTTAGATTAATTTTACCTAGAAAGAATGATATTAAGGATACTTTCATAGGCCGACACGAGCTGAGCCCAGAAAAGGGATTTTGACAAAGGAAAAATCTATTTCTGGGCAGTGACCTGTGTCGCCCAGTGAAATGTTCCTATAGCACTCATTTCTATGGCATAAATATTGCTAAATATACAAGAGAAAAAAGCTAAATGGTTATGCCAGAGTTTCCTGGCTCGCTCACCCATAATTAAGGGTGTCAGTATGGAAACTTGGGCGTGAGAAACCACTATCAGAGGTCCCCTGCCAATTAGTCTCTTCCTTTCTCAATGTCCCGTGTTCTACCGCCCACTACTGCTACTAATAGCGTCCTGTCCACCATTCCTGTGAATAGCACCCAAGCTCGGGCCAGTTAGGGTGAGGAAGATAGAGGGGTGGGTTTCACTGGGCGCCACAGGTCACTGCCCAGAAATAGATTTTTCCTTTGTCCAAATCCCTTTTCTGGGCCTAACCTGTGTCATCCCGTGAAATAGTAACAGAGAATTGGCCCCACCAGCTTGGTAATCTAGTGTAAACAAGTTACTGGAAGGAAAAATTAAAGAATTGTAAATAATTCTAAAGTACTTTAATAAAGTTTCTTAACTCTACAGTAATTTTAATAATTCCTTAATTCTACTGTCCTTACCCTAATAAATAAATATAAAGTTATAAAATCAAATTTCTGGTATGTTCAGATTAAATCCAACACCCAATTACAGGATACTTATATATATACAGACAATTTCAGTATGTACAATACAGGAGTAGATCCAATGTGCGATCCAAGTGAAAAGCAAGGTCAATTGTGCAACCCAGGTAAACAACCAAGGTAAAGGATAAGAATGCTAGTGAGGCAGGTAGGAGAGAAAGAACTAAAGAGATATAGGCTATTAAGACTAGTTATTTTACCATGGCTAGGCTGTGTCAGGGGAAACCACGTTCCCTGCTGCCACTGCCGGGTATTTAAGGGCCTCTAAAGATTTTAGGTAGTGGCATTTAAATACTGTCAGTGATTTCCAGCCCGTATATTTTTTAAGATCATCAAAGTTCATGTGATGAAAGTAATTAACTGAAGTAGCCACTGCTCGGATATCATGAACATGCGGAATTGATTCTGGATTGGCTTGTTTGATAAAATACAAAATTTGTTGTCTGATTGCTTTTAGGGAGATGGTTCCACCATTCTCTCTAATAAATAAAGGGCCTGAAGACTTTTTGGAAGTTCTGTTTAGATAGGATCTCAGCATGTTTACTGGACATAGAGAAAGATCCTGTGGAAGTGGGGCAATCTTCCATGGGGACCACCTATTTTGTGGATCCACGTTCTTAGCCAAGAATTTGCGATCTGGTAAAATCAGAACTTCTCCACATGGGAGGAAATCAATGTGATTTGGTTCTCTAGAAAGGGCCGGCAGCTCAGATATTCTGGCTCCTGAGGCCAGACTTACTAGGAATAATGTTTTCCTGAGAAGGGTTATATAAGTACATGATTCGTTGACAGTGTCTGAAGCTAGCTTAAGTACATCATTTAAAAACCAGGAGACCGCTGGGATTTGTTTCTGTTTATCTGGAATCCCAAGTACTATTCCAGAAAACTTATCACTTTGTCCGTTGCTTTGCGGCATTCTTCGGCGTCTGTGGCCCAGATAAGCCAATCGTCTAGGTAGGCTACTAGCATTACCCCTTAAAGATCTCAATTTTTGTACTACTGTCTCCGCTAACTTTGTGAATATTCTGGGCGCTATGTTGAGCCCGAATGGCATCACTTTGAAAGCATAGGCCCGTTTGCCTAGTCTGAAGCCTAGGAAGGGCCGGAAGTGTCTTGCTACCGGGACATGATAGTAGGCATCTGTAAGATCTATAGAGGTGGTGATGGCCCCACAGGGAAGTAAGGTCCGCACCTGCGAGACGGTTAGCATACGGAACTTGTCGCAATGAATGTAAGAGTTTAGATGGGACTAGTCTAGGATTATTCTTGGCTTGTTTGAGTCTTTCTTTGGAACACTGAACAAGTGCCCTTGAAATTTCAAGTGTCTGACTTCTATCACTGCCTTCTTTTGAAGAAGGTCTTGGGTATACTCTATTAAGTCCGCCGTTGGAGTTTGGTAAAAGCTGGTTGATGGAGGAGCCCCTTCTTTCCAACTCCATCCCAGACCTTTTGATACGATACTGTGGGCCCAATTGCTGAACCTCCAACGGTTCCGGAAAAGGTACAGCCTTCCTCCTACCAGGGGAGTCTCACTGGCTAGCAGATGGGCGACTTCCCCGGCTTCCCCGGAAACCTCTGCCTCGGGCGGAGGCTCTTCCGCCGGCTCTGTGCCGGAAAGCTCCTCTGGCTCGGCTACCTCTGGCAAATCTATTGTACCCTTGAAACACCCCTTGGGTTTCAAAGGTAGCGTTGAAGGCTGGGGAGGCGGTAAAGGTGGCCGAGCTCTGGGGCTGCTGAGCGGGTTGGCTCAGTAGCACAAATTGCTGTTGGGATTGAGCTTTCGAGGTAGAGGGTTGGTTCAGCTGGGTTACCGGGACAGCCTGTCAGCTTGGGGTTGGTTGGCGTGGAAGGGTTGGAACTTCCTGGCCCTCTTCTTGCCTCTAGGATGTGCGTCGGAGGGCTCAAACTTCCTCTTGGTAATGAGCCCCCAGCGTATCCTCAAACTCTGGTTGACTCTAGCTGCTTCCCTGAGATCCTTGTTTCCGATGGTCTCTGTTCCCAGTTTCGGTCCCCAGATCAAGGATTTGATGAGCCTATTCGGCTCGTGCCTGATGGAAGCATCCGCCAAGACATGCTTCCTGCAGTTCCTCCTAGCCACTGCGAAATCATATAAATCGGATTGTACGGTGTGAAGAAATGACTTCGTCAGGATTTTGAAGAGCGGTTCATCCGCGTATACTAGGGAAGTCATTTCTGTCATGGTGGCGGATTGAGGGACCTGCTCAGCCTGTACCTTGCCTCGTACTCAGCATTTACCATGGCTTCTGGAAGCCTAGGTAGGCGTTCGCTGAATTGTGTGGTTGCGCAGTCTGGACTGAGCTTACCCACCGAAAAGGTTGCTGGGGCATCTACCCAACATTCCATGCCTCCAGGGAGCAGAAGGGAAGGCAAGTCTGTCTCCTGGAGTTGAGGCATTGGTTCTCCCTCCGTGGCCGCTTGCAGTGTAAGCTCGGCCACCTTTGAGATGCACGGGGTGGGAGAGTTGTCACTCACCACGAACATTGTAAAGGGGCTCTTATGGGGTGTCAACTTTGTGTTGACACATTCCCATTCTGTTAAGGTCCAGACCCAGGCTAATTGGGCCTGGTCTCTAAGGAAGATAACGGCTTCCTTCGGGACCTTATCCTCTCTTATTAGTGCCTCCTCTGTCAATCGGGCATAGCCGTGGAAGGGAAACTGGAGACCCGGCGGGTAGAATTCAAAATCCTCTACTGGTCGGGTTCCACATCCTTCTATCGTCAGCATACCCTCCGAGAACGGAGCGTATGCTGCTGTCCTCCAAGGGTTGTTATTCTTGAAAGGCGGTAGCTTCGACGAGTCCGGCATTGCCAGGGGTTGCTGTGCATGCACGGGCTGGAGCTGTCCTGCCATCAAGTTTTCCTAGACCCCGCTATCAGGGTCTCCTGGTTTCTTAGCCTTTCAGTTAGGGACTGAATAGACTGTCCCGATGTCTTGAGACTAGAGGCCAGTTGAAACGATATCTCCTGGAACTTGGTTTGCACCAAGTCCCCCATTTGCTGCATTAGCATGGTGGAGAAAACCGGCGGGTCAAAGCCAGGTTCCTGGGTTCTGGCTTTAGGACCTCTTGCTCTCGACCCCTGTTGTGGGGGAGTAGCCAAGTCCGCCACCGGTTTGGGAGCCGATGACGTGCTGGCGCGGTTCGTCTTAGGTTTAGGTTTTGGTAGGAACTTCTTAATAGCCGTCAAAATGTCCCTAATGGGTTTGACTTTAGGGATCACCGAGCTAGACTTGTCCCTAACAGTCTTGGGCTTTCCGGTGAATCCCTGGAAGGAAGAAGCGGAAGAAGATTGCGATAGGCTAAAGGACAGGACTTTAGCCCGTGTACTACCTGCCTCACCTGCATCCTTACCTTCGCCCTGGTTGTCGACAACCATGGGCTCCTGGTCCAAGTTCATGGCTGCCACCTCTCCCAGAACCTCCTGGCCAAAACCCTCCGGGTCCTCCGGCAGGGTCTGGGTCTCCTCTCAGATCCTGGCGATGATAGGGGTCGCCAAGTCCGCCGCTACAGCTGCTGACCTCTTGGCGTTCGGGTAAATGAGCGAGGCCAGCTCCTCAGACAGCATGTAGGGCTGCTTGGACTTGATGTTCCTGCCAAATCCTTCGACCCAGACCTTGAGGGTTGACAATGCTGAATCCTTGACAGCTTGCGGGGTCTGTTAGAGACAGCTACATCACGATCTAATCTAGATACCAAATTACTTAGTCTAGTATGTATCAATATGATTCTTATTCATTATATTTCTCATTGTATCATTAGGAGAATGGTACGTACCGACTCAGTAGTGAGGTCTCTCACTAAAGCATAACACACCTCGCACCCCTCCGGGTGCCATACCAGCAAGGAGTCCACAAGGACCGCATATCCAGCATGTGAGCAGCAAACCACATGCCCGCACGGCTCTTGAAGCATGGCCGTGCATGCCGTCTCCAGGCAGCGTACCATCTGTAATTTAATTGATACATGAGTATCACTATATAGACCTGCCGGAGATGTCTCCGACGGGGCATGTATTGCATTTCTACTGACACCGGAGTTGACTACGGCGGAATGCGTATCTACTACTAGGATTTTATCAACTCTTACATACCACTAGCTCCGGGCCCTAGTTATTCGTTCTTGTCATGAATCTAAAGGATTAGGCTTGGTACAAACAAAGCAGGGGAAGGATAAACCAGGCCTGACTCCGCTGGCGCCGGAGAAGCATTTCCTAGTAAGCTAGGATCGTTTCTCTTAGCCTACTGTCCGTCCCCCACCGAAGTGTGGGACGGGGTAGAAACAAGGAGGTTGAAACCTGGGGGAGGAGCTAGGGATTAATAACATATGGTGCTTTGGGCCTGAATACCCAGCGGGGTAGATATGCCCGAAGCATGCTTAGATTAAGCTTAAATTATGCTTAAAGTAATTAAAACTACTATAATCTCAAACATGCGCGTGTATAATTGCTCTGTCCGTTATCGTCCATTCCATGCACAGTCCCTCCTTCCTCCAAGATATCCTTCTACTTCCGGGTCCGACTTCGTGGGATCGGATCAGGGAAAACAGGCGAACCTAGGCCTGAATCTGATCATATAAAGGATCGTAGCTATTATATTTATAAGTTACAAACTCTTAGTCGGGATCCCGGTCCCGCCAGGGCGGGAGGATAGGTGCGGGGATAGAGGACTGCGGATAGGGAATGCGAGAACGTGGTGGCACGTGGCGTATACCGTCCTGACGAGCCAGGGTGGGCACCTCCGATACCAACCACACTGAGCGTGGCGCGGTGAACCAATCTCCCGACTGTACCCCTACCCTAACCCCCCAGTGTGAAAGGCTCGGGTCAGTTACATGGGGTAGTGTAAGGCGAGTCACATCATCCCACCGAGGTGGGTCCAGGGGGAGGGAGGATGGCTAGAGGGGTGGCCCACTCGCGATTTGTTGGTCACAACAACCGGCCAGGTGCGACAACCCTGCGAGAGGTTGTGAGCCAACCGATAACAGGGACAGAAGGCCTTCAGGCCAACTGAAACATGCAAGACACGCAAAAACAACAAATTAATGCAGTATAAATGATAATAAATGTAATACAAATAGTCCTGACGCGAGAGGGGACAGGGAAAGGGTAGGGGAGAAAGGGATGAGTCCTCTCGAGCGGCTGGCTTAACCTTCGCAAATCAGAACGATCTGGACAGGTCAGCCAGGGAGGCTCTGAGCAGCTAGCCTAACCCGCCTAATCGGACTTTGTAATCGCGATTTGGCCAGGTAGGCCAGGGTGGCTCAAAGACCATTGTGTGTAGGCCACGACAAGGGCCAAAACCCTTTAATCGAAATTCAATCTGGTGAGGTAGTCTCTTATTTATGAGACTAGCATACGGGAAAATTGAAGGGATGGCTACGCTGCCCAACCAACAAATCAGTTGGGAAGACAGCCGAAGGGGAAGGATAACAGGAATCCCAGATCTAGGCTACCCTTCAAGACCATGTGGCTCGAGTGGAAAGGCTAGTATAACCCTCGCATTCAGAAAACTATCATATAACGTCAGGATAGGAAAAAAATATATTTTAACTTCTGAGTAACTGCTAATCTATCCAAATAAGGCGACTACAATTAGCATGGGAGACCAATTGAACGTCGTCATGAATATTATGAAAATTCGCGGGTAGCGATGTACAAAATGGCTGCCTCGGGAGTGACGCCATGCAGGCTCCCGCTAAATAACAACGCCTAACATACTTATAATTAACATCGCTACCCTATAAAGTGGAAATTTATTAATTGCAGTACTCAACTTAGATCCAAAGGTTTCCTGACGCTCAGACATCGTGGAATCTTCAAAAACAAGGGGAAGAATTCTTCGAAACGCACAAACACGTGAAGATGTACACAGTGCTATCAAAGGAATGGCGGACAGGACGCTTGCAGCAGCAGTAGCAGGCGGTAGATGGCCTGGAACGGCTCCTCTGTAGAACGATGGATATTGAGAAAGGAAGAGACTAATTTGCAGGGGACCTCTGATAGTGGTTTCACACGCCCCAGTTTCCATACCGACACCCTTAATTAAGGGTGAGCGAGCCAGGAAACTCTGGCATAACCATATAGCTTTTTTCTCTTGTATATTTAGCAATATTTATACCTTAGAAATGAGTGCTATAGGAACATTTCAATGGGCGACACAGGTTAGGCCCAGAAAACTTCTTTTCGAGGGATACGCATACATTATTGATAGAACCAGAGAATCTAAAACGTATTGGAGATTTGCGAATCGTAATATCTGCAATGCAAGATTGGCTACGATCGACAAAGTAATTAGCAGAACTCCTTCTGAACACTCCCATCCACCAACTCCTATTGAAAATCAAGCTTTAAAAGTTAAAGAAGAAATAAAGCTTATTGCGGCATGATCTGAGGAAATGCCAAGCTCTATTATTGATAGTGCAACTTCAGATATCCCTGTGACCATTGCTGGAGCGTTACCAAAAAAGGTCTCTTAAACGTACAGTGCAACGGAAGAGACCCGGTCTTAAAGAAGATGAGCTATAAAAGACTCCTAGAGGTGATAATTTTTTACACTTTGAAAATGAAGAGGTTTTTATTTTCGGAACTTTGAAAAATCTGGAAATCTTAGAGAAGAAAACTGCGTGGTTCTGCGACGGGACTTTTGACTCTGCACCTTTGGGTAAGCAGCTATACATGATCCATGTGCTAATTACTGAAAAAAAAAAAAAACAGTGCCGCTACTTTTTTGCTTGACAAACAGTAAATCTGAAGCGGATTATGATTTAATATTTTACTTCATTAAAGATGGAAGAAATGTAAATGTGACCTCAATTACAGCAGACTTTGAAAAAGCACCTATAAATTCCATTAAACGCAATTTTCCTCACGTTTCTATTTAACGTTTTTTTTCACTTTGGAGAGTGTTTGTGGCGCAAGATACAGACTATGGGTTTACAATCGTGGTACAACGACCGAGAAAATGCATTTATTGTAAAACAGCTGCAAGCAATTTTTAAGAGCTTGTGCACACAATTTTATAAATTAAATCCGCTTTTTAAATAATTTAGATGAATTTTATGCTTTTATCTTCTTAATGTAAGTTTTATTTTTTTTAATAAAGCGTGTATGTTTTAACTTTTTTTTTTTTTTAGATCCTTTTTGAGATGTCCTGTCGGCCAATTGTCTGTCGGCTAACTGTCTGTCGGTCAATTGTCTTATCAACCAATTGGCCGACGGCTAACTGTCTATCGGCCAATTGTCCGACTACCTTGTGAACACTTGAGGGGCTGTTGTCAGACCGAAGCACAGGACTTCGAACTCGAAGACCTTGTGCCCAAGAGAGGGGCGAAGGAACTTCCAAGACGTCGGATGAAGAAATAGGTGATAAATTCTCTATAGGTTGAACCAGGGGGCACCGCAGACTGAATAAACCCCAAAATGCTGTCTAACTTGTTCTGGATGGCTGAAAAAGAAGGATCGGGGGCAGCCATCACCTGAGATCCTGTCGGTAAGACCGAAGCTGAAACTGATGACATAGACTGTCTGAGAGCTTCATACTGGTCCACCTGTGCACCTGGTTGCATGTATACCTATGGATGCTCCGGCTCCAATGGACGTTTGGGCGCTAGTGGGTGCTCAGGCGCTAGCGGACGCTCGGGTGCTAGAGGATGCTCGGGCGCTAGAAGACACTTGGGCGCTAATGGACGCTCGGTTGCAACTGTATTCATGGGCGCCAATGGACGCTTGGGAGCCAAAGGTTGCTCTAGTGCTGCTACGGAAGTTTCGGGCACCAATGGCTGCTCTGGCGTGCGGGCAAACTGTGGCGCCAATGGGTGCTCGGGAGTCGGTGGGTTCTTGCCTGCCCCCGACTTCTCTTGAATTACTGTTGGTTCCAGAGCCGCAGAAAACCTCTGAGCCAATGGGCGCTCATACTCCGAACGCTGAACCTGTATCCCAGGAGTCTTGTGAATTACAGGAGAGACTGGTGGGAGCCTTACCTGTTCTTCAGCATAAGAGGTGTGGACAGGTGCCGATGACATCGGAAGTTTACTCTTCTCCGTACTCTTAACCTTCGAAAGTCTGCCAGAGGAAGACCTTCTAGGCGATGACTTAGACTTAGAGGATGGGATCCTCTCACTATGACATCCCTCTCCTGCTGTATCCTAAGAGAATCCCTCTGGAGAGTCCCAAAAACTACACGAAGGCTGTTCTTATTGGAAAAGGCTAGCCTTTTTACAGGGGACTGGAGATGGAGGCAACTTACAAGCCCTCCTTTTCAATGGACGGGACTCGTTATGGAATTAACACTAGCGCCTGGGAGAGGACTCCCCGGAGCTGGAAGCACTAGACGAAAGTGGCACTCCTTTGGAGATTCGTTTCCAATGGTGCTCTATTGCAATCTGGGATTTGTCAACAGAATCACCTGAGGGGGTGACTGCTTGTGGGCAGACCCCACTGACCTCCCTTGGGCTACCAGTATACCTCCTCCCAGGTTCTGGGGAGTTTCACAGGGACCTTTGCCTAGGAGAATTAGTGGGCCAAACAGCCACCTCCTCCACAACACTTGCACTTACACTCACTTCACCACTTACCTTGTCCATTAGGTTTTCACAGATGCTCCTAATTTCTCCATTGCTTGAAGCATGATAAAAAATTTTTTTATCTACTTTTGCCTCTAAATTGGCCACAGCATCGGGTACGGGTGTGAGACAGCCAAGATTAGGACTAGGAATGACAGGTGGTGGGGGAAGGTTCAGAAAAAGACAAATTATCATTTGACAATTCCCGACTAACTAAGCTTTTAGTTTTAGCTCTAGAAGCCGCTTTTCTCTTTTTATCTCTAACTTCTTCGTGTAACTAGTCAAGATCTTCCAAGTTCTTTGGTCCCAATTAATACATTCTCCACGTTTGATCTGGCATACAAGTCTGTCCCCAACAACCTGTGCAAACTGAATGTGGATCATTACAAGCTTTAGCGATCCTAGTATTGCAGCCTTTACTGCAATACCTAATCCCAGATGCACTAGTGTCTGACATTTTGTAGACCAATTCAAAACTAGTTAATTTCGGTGCAAAAATTTTTTCTTAAACCAATTATCTGAATTCATAAATAGCTAATCACCAAAAACAAAAGTACTTTACCAAATAACTCCAACAATGAGCGATGGTAAAGAATTCCAAAAATTCCGCTGACTACTGAAACTGTGTTAATAGTTTCAGCCGGCAGAAACAACTGATTTTTGTATGGTGTTGGTTCCTCACTCCTCCGATAGTGGGCAGGGGGTATCACCTGACCAAAACAAACTAGCGCTACCACGAATTTCAAAAATTCTATCTGCTGACAGTTTTAGAAACTATAGCTATGTAACTAGTACCTGATAAGTTGCATATATGAAATTAACAAGTACAGCATGCACATTGTGTAAATACATTTTACACTGTAGTCAGAACTTTCAACACTCAGGAAAAAATCATTACATACTAAATTAAATATCCAATAGTAACAAAATCTGACATGGTGAGGTCCACTGAGGTAACAGTATATGAAGGTGATCTGGTGATTACAGCAGAAACTGAAGCATTGTAAATAGGGTAAGGGTGAAGCATTGCAAATAAGGTTAAGAGAGTGGCAGAAATCTCTTGAATAGGGTGGTATGAGGATAAATATGGATAAAACTAAGGTTATTGTATCCAGCAAGCAGGGAGAGTATATGTTATCTATATGAGACAAAAAAGATCTCGGTTTAAAATAGGTAGAAACTTTCAAATACATACTTACAATATATTTTACACCAGGAAGGAAGGAGTGAAGATGAGGTTGAATGAGAATAAAGGCAGCTTGGAGGGTAGCGTATGCCATAAGAACACCACATACACTGGATATAACAATCTAGAACTGTACATTAATCATGCCAGCATGACATAGGGTACAGAACCATGGGTATTTTAAGAAGGCATGAGGACCAGATGCTAGAGCAAACAGAAATGAGGACACTGAGATGGATCTTGGTGTGCCAGAGTGGAAATGGTTCCTAATATACTAAGAGAGTCAAGACTGAGTCAGTATAGGTATGCAGTAAGACAGTGAGGGTGAGGGAGTGAAGATGGCTTAGATAGAATCTGCTTTGGGTAGAAGGTTAAGAGGGAGACCAACGATTAGAAATAGACCCCTTAGCTTTGGATAGCAGTTGGGATGAAGATGACTGTAAATATGCAAAGAACTATGAACTTACCAAACAGTACCAGCACGGAGCCCTTGAGCAAACAGGTTAGCCTTATCCAGATCTTTGGTAAACACAGCAGCTGCTAAGCCATACTCTGTATTATTTGCCCTTTCAATTAATTCATGAACATCACTGAACTTCAAAATTTGTTGCACAGGTCCAAAGATCTGCAAATATATATTATGTAGTTTAATACAATAAAAGTTTTACAATAAAATTTAACCAGCTATTGTATGTTAAAAAATATGTTAAAGTAATGTATAACAACCAAGAAACACATCTTAATGGAAGACACTTGCCTCTTCTCGAGCAATACGCATATGATCTTTAACATCGGCAAAGACAGTGGGTTCAATGAAATAGCCTTTGTCACCGTGACGTGCTCCGCCAACACACATTTTGGCACCTTCGCTCTTTCCAGAATCAATCAAACCCAGAATCTTTGTCATCTGCTCTTCATCAACCTGGAAGAATTGAACAGTACATTGTAAGAGCTGGAAAATTTTAGAAAAATAAATTTAAATAAAAACATTAACAGAATTCTTACAAAATACAGCAATAACCACTTAACATTACTGCTTTCATAACTGATCTGAAAAAGAATGCTCTTAAAAACTAATTTCCTGTTGTAGTAAACAGCCGGTAATCTACCATACACTTACCGTATATTTCGGTGTATAAGTCGACCCTTTAGCCCCAAAAAAATCATGCCAAAATTAGGGGGTCGACTTATCTAACGGTAACAAAAAGTGAATCCAGGCTTTACAGTTGGCTAATAACAATGACAGCCTTGTCGAGGTAACTATGTATGTAAATACCAGTATTAAAATCATTTCACACTGTAATACGACAATAATAATACATTAGAACATCCATTACCTTAAATAAAATGAAAAAAAATCAAAGTAACTTGAAGAAACCACAATCGCACAGCAAGTGTAAACACTGCGTAGCCATTTGTAGTACCGTAATTGAGAAGGATGCGTTCACTCTGACAGTCTTGTATTTACCGGGGCATTGTTCAAAAACATTTATGGTATGAAAACTTTATTTATCACATAAAATAAAATAAAAAAAAATTTGTATTTAATGGTAAACATGTATTTAAAATCCTTCAAAATGACTTGAGTGAATCAACTGCAGGTTCATTTTCCCTCAAATGAGCCTGTTTATGCTATAGAACAACCAGTGGTCAAAGAATATTCCAACATAATAATAAAATACCGGCACGTAGTTGTTTTAACAACCCAATCAAAACATTAGCTTGAGTGGCAGTTTGTACATACATATATACGTAGGCTGTTATGCAGCGTTAGTTAGCGCTTTGTTTGTTTACATTACACTCGAGTAACGTATCTTTCGTTGCGTCATTTCTAATCATATTTGCCGGTATTCATCTTTTATATATACAGATTTGTTAATATGTATACCGAGTATATTACCTGTATTTCATATGGTAAGTAGAGCAAAATATGTACCATAATAACATTCAGGTTATTTTATATGATACGTTTTACCCTGCTGCTTATTTTGAGCGTACGGTTGGCCTCACATTTTATAGGTCGACTAATATACCCGATATTAGTTAAAATCATAAAAATTTACTCAGAATTGGGGGGGTCGACTTATCTTCCGGTCGACTTATACGCCGAAATATACGGTAGTACCTTTTAAACCATTTCCTAAACCAGAACAAAAGATTTCCTTTTAAATATAGCTGTAACGATTTACTTCAGATTAAAAAAGAAATGTGTACTCTTATTTCTCACTGCGTAAAGATCATATTCATGATTTGACATAGCAATGAGAATTCATCTGGAACAAGCAGAAAACTGATTTACATAATTTTCCTTTCCTTAATAATTTCTCTGATTTTATAAATCTCATGAAATTATAATTCAAATTCTCACAAGGTTGGCCAGCAGGTTGTGTTCATTACGCAATTTCCTTACCAAACAGATTTACAATAACTATCATTTAACATCAGTTCACATGTTTAAAGCCAGATTTTCCCTTTACAGTCTCAGATGTGAAACAAGTTCTCTCCTGTTTTGTGCACTTTTGGCCTGTATTCCAATCTGATGTGGGCCTTCATCCATAATCTTTCTCATGGTTTTCTGGGCCTTCTTACTAGTTTTCATGCTTTTCTTTCCACACCTACTACTTTCAGGATATCTGCTCTTCACTTCTTTGCCTTGCATATCAAGTCAAGTTAATATTTCTGATCTCAAGTCTACTTTTATACTGGAATCTTTGGCTATGAGTTTTAGCATTCTTATAATCAGAAACTTTCAGACCCTTAAATGTTTTTCTAGGGTACCCATGCCTCTGTTGCATAAACAGTGCAGAGGATCAGTATCAAGAACATGGAATATAGGGATGGATCAGCAAGACGTTTCTGATATGCAGACAGTCTTTTCTTCATTTCTTGCCATTGTGGCCCCTTGCTGTATTACTATGTCCAGATTATGGGCTAACTACGTACTCTTGCATGGCCTCAAGCAATTTGAGAAGAACAAGCTCAAGCTTCTTTGTTCTTAAATGATTGAGTTTCTCACTCATGATAGTGTACCATAAGGTCTCAGTCATGCCTTGATTCATCCAACTTTTTTACTCCCATTTTTTACTTATACAGTATTTGATTTGTGTATATTTTGGTTATAAAATAGATTCTGTATATGTATTTCCTGCATTTAAGGCCTACCAAAGTTTCTTTTTACATTCCAATCCTTATGCAAGTTGTATAAGTTTATTTGCATTCCCCGGATCCGCGGACTCAAGCATTCGCCGCTTTCTCTTTGGAACATTTCCCCGCATTATTCGCAAAAAATTTGCCCATTCGCAGTATTTTTCTATAAGAAATATCCACATATTCCTGTTTTTTTATCAATTCCATCATAAAATGCACTTTTTGTGATAAAACTATTAAAAAACCAGGTATAAAAATTTTTAGTGGTTTTTTTTTGAGTTTTAACTAACAAAATAGGAGGATTAAAGCATTTTATTGGGGTTCCAACTATTCGTAGGTGCTAACTATTCATGGGGGGGGGATCTAGTACACATCCCCTGAAATATGGGGGAACCATTGTATAAGTGGATTGCTCTAAACTCCAAAATATACTCCATTTAATTATTAATGAAACATCCATGAATAATAAAATCTGCAAAATTGAAATCCAAGAAATTCATGAAAATTGTACTCAACACAAACATACCTGAGGACCTTGTTCTGTTGTAAAATCAAATGGATTGCCCACTTTTCGTATCTTTGCTCGTTCAACGCTGCGCTCAACAAACTCATCATAAATAGGGTCTTCAACAAAGATTCTTGAACCAGCACAGCAACACTGACCCTGGAAGATATTAAGAACTCTTTAAACTGCATACCAACAACCTCAAGATTGACTTAACTTGCTTTATAATGTCTCATATATATCATTTCCCCCATAAAATTTAGTTTTTTTATCATGAATATGGGGAGGAATGGGTAAACTAATATACCTACCTCGTTCATGCTCAAAATAAACAGGAACGACTGCAGTCAAGGTCTCAGTAACAAAGAACCAATCAATACCTTACAGATAATCAAGGGAAAAAGTTTTTATGTTATCCCAATGGAACTCTCAAAACACTGTAGCTGGGAGCAGGAATTTTATTAAAGTACCAAAGAGCAAGGAACTCTGGATATATACTCAGATTAAACAGGAAAATTTCACTTACCAAGAATTAATATTCCTTCATTTTGTCAATAAAAAAATCTGAAGCATCTTTCCACAATAAATTTTTAACTGACGAACAAAACTGGAGGTGGATGAAGTGTGAAGCAGTACAATTAAGTGGAAAAATATCAAAGTTAATTATTATTATTCAGATGAACCCTATTCATACGGAACAAGCCAAAGGGGCCACTAACTTGAAATTCAAGCTTCCAAAGTATATGGTGTATTAAGAATTACGAGAAGGTAAAAGGAACTACAGAAAGAAGAGATCTTACTTATTGAAAAGAAAAAATAAATGAATATTTAAAAATGTAATGAATTGAAGAAAAAGGACAGGCAACAACCAGAGTTTGAAAGGATGTTGCTGGGAACCTCTATCACTATGTGCTGCATTTATACGTATTACATATTATTGTGTAAGGCACACCATAAATATCAATGCAGTAATGGGTTCTAGTATCAAAATGGTTTGTATTTAGTATTATGAATACAACTGGTTCCTGCTTCTGTAATCCTCTCACTGGTACAATATTCAACTGATGCAAAGTAGAAAAATTACATACTATTTAATATCAGCCAGACTAGTTTTGCTTCACAAAAACTATGGCAAATTTGTAAAACAATAAATCCAACAGTATCCCTGGTGTCAACTGTTCAGGTGATAAGAGTCCTTCCTAACCAGAGTTACGACAAGAATTCCAATAGAAAATTTTCACGGAAACAAATTCCTGTCGCATAATTTAAATGACTCCTCAAGTCAATGTTCTGTTGTGGCGTTACTTGAAAAATTAGGATAACCTATTAAAAACATACCTGATTAAAGAAGAGTCCAAAGTGTGCTTGTTCTACAGCATAATCAAGATCTGCATCCTTGAAAATAATGTTTGGACTCTTCCCGCCCAATTCCAAAGTTACTCGTTTTAGATTACTTGCACCAGCAGCTTGTTGGATGAGGTGACCAATCTACAATAATAACAATGAAAAAATAATAAAGAATATTCAACAAAATACTGCAACAACAATGCCATATGACCTATATGTGTCATACAGGATTATTACTTGAATGGTAAAAGTACTTTATCAACCTATATGACTATAAAAATACTCATTGGACAAGAATAAAGAATTCTTGACCTTTTAAATGTTACATAATTATGTTAATTGGCTTTACAATTAATTTACAATCAAATTTAACATTGCAGTACATGCATTCAACACAATTCCTCAAATCACATAATAAACATAAAAGTAATTTGTGAAGAATAATCACTAAAAATCTGAAAAATTATCTTAAATAATTAGAAAACATAGTTGAAACTTTGTTGAAGGCTAAGCAGTCTTTACAACATACAAATAGTTTTTCATGAAAACATATCATATAGGGCCCTCATTCATTGCCCAAGCGTCCCCAAATAACATGTACAATGTACAGTATCCTTGTATCTCATAAACAAGAGAAACAGAGGAGCTAATAGCAACCAGCAGAAGTCTCTAAAATCTTGACTGATAGCAATAACCCAGAGAGGGAATGCATAAATATCCAGGGTGTCTTGGCTATGTAGCATGGCATCCAACTTTCAGGCTGCTGGGTCAAGTGACATTTTGATGACAGAACCTGATTCTCTTTACTGAGGCTGTCTACAATGGTATGCTACACACCTGGTATGACTATCAGGATAACACAGATACAAATACCCTATGCTAACCAGGATAATTGATACAAATACCCACTGCCAACACAAACATTTCACTGCCAGGCAGCACTGAGGTTTAGATCTTTCATCACCCTTTGTTCATGGTTTCTTAGATAGGCTATACTAGTAGAGTTGTCCACAATTATCGAAATGACCTTGCCGGCTACTGACACAACATACATTTAAAGAAGTGAGAATACAGCCTTTAGTTCCTGGAAATTCAACTAATGTCCACAACATACATTTAAAGAGGTGAGAATACAGCCTTTAGTTCCTGGAAATTCAACTAATGTCTTCTGTCTGCCGTCAACTAGGGGTCCCCAAGTTGCCAAAGATTACAATCAATGTCCATGTGGCTAGACATTACAGGCAATTCCTATAAGAAATTTTTCTTTTGATTTTTTTGTGACATAGTTTTCAACTGTAATGCCATGGGAGTTTAGCCCATGTTTCCAATATAACAAAAAATTTTCATTTCTTTTCAGAGATGCATTATAATAAATCTAAGGAAACCAGTCTTTTCTTACAGTTTTTTATTTTTCTGCAAAATTTTCCGCCAGATGTTTAGTAAAGTTATACGTATATCTTTTCAAGAACTTTAAACACCATCCAACTTTTGCCACAAATTTTACTATTCCTAGTTCTTTTGGCTATGCCTAGTCTTTTGTATTCTTTAATTTAAAAATTTGTCTAGCTCCTCTTGCAATAATGCATCATACTTTGCAACTATTAGTCACCTATTTACTAACTTTCTTTTCAGAGTTTGGCCATTTGCATCTTTTCCCCCAGGCTAGGATCCAATGTTCCACTATTCCATGCTGTTGTGCTGTTTGCACATTGGATACAGGTTTACAGACATATTAACAGATAGTGTAAAATGCTTCTTAGAGTGCTGAATAAAAAAAAAAAAAAATTTAACTACTGGTCACATATTACCTGGGAACTGCAGCCTCGGGTCTCAAAGTTACGGAATTGATACACTAGTGGTATCCCTATTTGCAAGATAATTAAACAAGGTAAAATATGGCCAAGACAAAAATCTGAAGCTACTTTCATTGTTTCCATATATATTTCTTTAATATTTATCATTAGACTATTAATCTTCGTATAAAAGTGTCTTAATGTAAGTTATAACTTATCTATCTTGGTATTATGTTCAAAGTTTAACAGAACTCTACTTACTCTTAAATGACTTAAAACTTCTTTACTGAATTCTATGTGTAAACTACATTCTAGTTTAGGCTAGAAATTATATATGGGATATCCTGTTTGCTTAAGAATCATGATATCTCACAAGATTATTAATTGTCAGAACATCAACCTTACCAGATTTTGTTACTTACCAGAAAACCAGACTCACAAAGCATCTGATAAATGGGTTACTGAATCATATTTACTACTACTCTCATATCCTAATGTTTTGATAAAGTTTGTGCTAGTAATAAAATGTGTATCCCTTACAAATCTATTGTTAATAATTACAATACTTTATTACTTTGATTTAATTTTCATTCTTGATTTTCAAATCCCAAATTATGTTATAGCTTATCATTAATGTGTTAAACAGTTAAATCAACTATTCATTTGTTATTTGATTGGCTGAATGTAACTGTGGAGGGTCTAAAATATATTTGGACTTGCACTATATTTCGTGCATGATAAATTCACTTGCACTATATTTCGTGCATGATAAATTCAATGTTTAAAAAAAAGGGGGGGTCAAATTTTACGCAGGCACAGAGTATGTACTAACCTGTGTGGATCCTGTGAAAGCAACCTTGTCTACATCCATATGTGACGCAAGGGCAGCACCAGCAGTTGGGCCATATCCAGGGATAACATTGACAACTCCAGGAGGGAATCCTGCCTCAGCTACAAGCTTGGCAACGTACAATCCTGTTAGTGGTGTCTGTTCAGCCAATTTCATCACCACTGTATTCCCTGAAACAATTTTGCAAGATATCAAAATAATTCTGTTGCTTAGGCTTGTGACTCATCATGTTATTCTTTTAAATTTTCATTACATTAGTTCCAAAACACTTATGTATAGTCTCTCTTACAGGTAAGTTATATTTTTTTCAAAAGCTCATTCAGTGTACATAATTTGCCTTATTCTGAGTATATAAGACTCGGCTACACCAACATGAAGATCTGAAAGATGAAAGGTGCTACTGTGCATGCCAGACTGCAGTCAAGCGTATACCTGAAACATCTCTCAACTTCTGAGTAGCTCAGAATACATCTGATGTGTGCTGTACATCCCAAGTCAACTAAGAGTTGTTTCCAACAACTTAGTGAATTTTTTCTTTCCATGACTTTTTGCTTCAGTCATAGTCTTGTCACATCACTGACATCTCTATGTCAATATGCACTAATGCTGACCCCTGCTATTCGTGGACTCGCCTATTCGCAGATTTTTCTATGGACTGTATATACCCATTATTTGTGGAAAATTCACCTATTCGCAGTATTTTCACTGAGAAATATTCACAAATTACTGTATTTTCATATTTTCATAACAAAATGCACTTTCGTGATAAAACTAATAAAATTTTTTTTTTTAGGGTTTTTTGTGTTTTAAGTATCGAAATAGGCAGTTCTATTAGCTATTTGCAGGGGGGGGGGGGTACCCATTACCCACGAATACAGGGGTCCACTGTACTATTTCTCTTCTGGTATTCAAAAGTTCCTTTATAATTCTTTTTTATCCTTACTTAGCTTGTTGATATAAATTACACAACCTTTGTTTGGCACTTAATGGAGATTTCCATCAATTCTGTGGTATTCACTAATGGGCCTCATATCTCCAGTTTGTGTACTTTCAGCTTAATGTTCCTTGAATGTTTTAATGATAATGAACTGTACATGCTTCAAGTGGGGGTGAATGTTGGGGTACAAGTCAGATGGGGATGCAACAGAGAAAGGTAAACAGAAGCATGAAGACACAGGTATATAGGAATTAAGCAGAGGTCAAGAACACTACAACAGTTGAGGGTACTGCATCAGCTGCGTAAGTAGGAGTGGGCAAATATATGGGGCAACTCCCTACAACATTAAAGCTGCCAAACAAAGGAAACAAATAAGAGATATTTCACAAAATACCAAGAATCACAGATTTCGAAAATGAGGTGAGATGAAAACATACTGAAACTGATAATCCCTGAATGGAATGGGACAAGCAGCAGCACATCTTTACAAGAGCAGGACACACAGCCTAAGCATGGATTTTCTTAGCATGGTAATGGCTGCCTTGAGCTTCCTTTCCATCTTTATATCCTTTCCTTCATTCCTGCAAAAATACAACTACTGCTCCTTACACTGAAGAATTCTTCATTGTGATCTGGAAATTGTTGCCGATGCTTAATAGCATGGTGGTTAATGGCTGGTCAGATAGATGAAGGCAAGGAATCCACCATTAACGGGCAGTAAGCCAATGTTTTACCTTTAGCTGTCATTGGAAGTGGATGTGTGTTTCTGGTTGACTTTGAGTTGGAGCTACTTTTCTTCCTCTATGCATTTTTTTTTGCAAAGGAGAAAAAGTTATAACAAGTACAGTGTAAAGGACATGAGCAGGTGTATGGCTGCTTAATTTCTTCCGTGTTAGTGCAATCAGTTTTGTTGTTCTGCAAGAGTATATCCTAAGCCCTTGAAGTCCTGCAAGGATTGTGCTGGCTGGTCTACTTGAGAAAGCAACAAAGGCCAAAATAATGAGTAAAGTTAATTACCAAGTGACACTGGAAACATGAAATATGATGGGAGTCTCAAAATATAATCTATTGAACAATGGAATGCAGGCATTACCTGAGGATCCCTCCTGAAAGAACGTGAAAATGTTAGGGTGACACTGATTAAGTTTAACATCCAGGACTGACTCTGGAATATGGGTTGCAATTAGTTACAAAAAAGTACCACTTCTATTTCTGAGGGATGCTCGTTACCAAACTTTCCAACAAGAAGGGTAATGCATGACCCATGCCCTGATCCAGCAAAGCTGTAACACTTAAAAGTAGTTCCACTGGGTTCCATATGAGGAATGTTAATGCTCTGTTCCCTTGGCATTTATGAATATCTGTTTTAGATTAGTAGCACTCAAACACTGAAAAGGTAATGATGAACTGTAGATGGGATTTGAAAGGGTTGGGATCAACTATATATCAAACAAGACCAAGTTTCCCTGTGGAGTGGAGCAAGTACAGCATTTATTGAAAGATCAGGAGGTGCCACATGTGGCAAGGACCATTCAGCTAAAAATTTTTTAAAAGGATGTAGGTGTTGCGCATATCAATGACCAGTGGGGGGTCTAACTTCACTTGAGGCAAATCTATCTCACAAGTATTAACAAAAACATTTCAGTATAATATGTACTCATCTGATCATCCACTTCAAAGCCAACCATGTCTAAAATTAATGCTCTATACTTATGAAGGAAATGTAAAATTTATTAGTTACTCAAGTCTTCATATGGCAACATGCAATATATGCCACAGTAACAATGCTGCACACAAAATTTACTAGGTGATGTCACATGGTCCATACTAATAATTCTACTGAAATTTCTATTTAACCCTAACATACGAATAATACTGCACATATTAATCTCTGGGTGATATACTGTATTCCAAAATACCTTTATCTAAAAATTCAGTTTAACCAAAAAATATATGAGTGAATGCATTTGCACTCCTGAGTCCCCATGCAAAAAGCTAAGTATCTATAATATGGATAGAGCATAGTAGGAAATCCAACACAAAACTATGCACTAAGGCTTACCTGTGGCAAGAGCTGGTCCAAATTTCCATGCTTGCATAAGGAGAGGGAAATTCCATGGAATAATCTGTGCACAGACACCAATCGGTTCATGACGGGTATAAGCAAAGTGAGGTCCATCAGTTGGGATGGTTTTACCATGAATCTTGTCTGCCCATCCAGCGAAGTAACGCAGATTACGGATACTTAACTCTACATCAGCCATATACGAGTTTGTGTAAGGTTTTCCATTATCTAATGTTTCTAAACTCTGAGAAGAGTGGAGAGAAAAAATTGTAAGACATTCTTTACTTTGCATTAAGAAACTTGCAAGAAAAATTTTGTGTTAGGATACAAAATCCCAATGCTACTTTGACTCCTTAAATCTTTATCATTATACTGTACTGCCTAATTTGGTGGAAAATTTACTTAGAAGCTAGTCTCTGACAATTACTGCATAAAACTGTGGATATGAAAAAAAAGTTTTAAAAATTTAGTCATAAAGAAATATATCACATAGAACATTAAAATACTCTAAACATATCAAATTGTACAAAAAACAATACGTATATTGCCATGTTCTGATGCTTTACAACTACTGTGTGATTCTTATTAAAAGTGTTTAAAGTAAAAAAATTACATCTTTAATACATTTACATCTTTTCAATAACAATAGTTTGGTAGATAAAACTTGACATACTTCAGGCTATATTTTGGTGACTTAGCTTACCTTAGCATATCCTAAATTTTTTAACTATAGGCAGCAACACCCACACATACCAAATTTTCTTCCAACAACTGAACAACATTGACAAAGTCTACTGGATATTCTAATTCTATGCATAAACAAATGCACCAGACTTACTGCCAAGTAGACCTTATCACGCTCCATAAGATTGGCCAGTTTGTTAAGAAGTTGACCACGATCATAAGCATCCATCTGCCTCCATTCTGAGTTTAAGGCAAAGGCCTTTCGAGCTGCCTTCACTGCTTTCTCAACATCAGCCTAAGAAACAGTTATACGTACTGTAATGGTGACAAAACATAGCAGAAGAATTACACTAACTGCTCATTAGTATCATATTGGGTAAAGGAATATAAAGAGGTCTACAAGAATAAAATACGTACAAGGAACAACTTATGCATTATTAAAGTATATGCCATAGTTCTATATGACTGTAAATAATAATATATATATGTAAAGTAGCACCTCAATTTAACCGAAACTTTGGGGGCCTGGCCTTTCTGATAAGTAACAAAGTCTGTTAAATAACAAAGACACCACTTGAATATCTTCCGGATATCTTATACCTAACGGTCCGTATACTCCGATATAAAAGATGCATTTAAAAACGTATCTCAACTAAACTGGTAGCATAAGGAAATCAATCATACAATACAATATAAGAGACAAATCTGAAAACATTTCACATCTAAAATGGTAGCACAGGAATACAATTATAGTAGTATATGATAGCTGATAATAACCTAAGTTTGATAAGCTGAGGTCCATTAAGTTGAAGTGTTACTATCCATAGGATTTCCTCAATAATGCATCATGAACATTGAAAGTCTACTTAAAATTCTTCTCCAACTAAGCTACCTAACAAGAATATTTCATAACCTTCAGTGAAAAATTAATGACAATCACAGAAGAAAACAAGTCACTATACCATTAAGTGAGTTGAATTTCAGTGATTGACACTGCTGCTGCAAATGATTTTTCTTAAATGAAGGATAAAAATTCAAGCAAAAAAAATTTTTCTTCAAGAATATTGACAGTTTAAAAGAACAAAGGCAGAAAGCAATAGAGATAAGTCCAAAGAGAAGGTGAAGACTAACACAACCTAACCTGACTGCCCCTAAGAAGGCAAAACAAAATTGAAGTCATACTAAAACTAGAACAAGAAACCCTGTTTCTACTGTAATCCAATAAAAAATCTACAGAACAATTACAAATTCTAGTTACTGTACTAGTCTGAAAACAGAAAAATCCAAGGTATACTAAAATCAGATAGTGCAGTGTCTACTGTACACCAACAAATATCTTTCAAACTATTAAAAATCCTAATTGACTGAATTCCCTCTGTAATACCGTCAACTTTTAAAATAATTTGCATTTTTCTATGTTAAACCTGAAATCCTTTATACTGATTACCTTCAGTGAAAGCTGGTCTGATCACTGAAGATAGTGAGGGAGAGGGTGGACGACCCATCCCACTCACTGGGTGCAACTGTCAGGATACTGTAAAAGACAGATCCCTGTTCTCTCTCTCTAATAGAAGCCAATACAGTACTGAGGGTTTTTATTATGAATGAAGTTGATGGACAAGGTCATTCAGGGGGGGGATGATCTCCAGTATTGTCCACACCTTCATCAATAGAGTGAGAGATTTATATGATCCTAAAATTAAGGAAATACGTACAATCAATCTGCAAAGAAACTGGGATAGAACATCAGTCTTGAAGGAAGACTCTACCTGTCTTGCAAAAGACAGACTACTCAAGGCTCTGCCCCTTGTCTTTGCCACATAAGGCCAAGACAAAAGGATTGCTGACTTCTTCCTCCTCCCTTTATTATAACCTTGCCTCCTTCAGGCAGTAACCTGAAGCAAGACAGAGTCTTAACCTCTTACTGAGGAAGATGACTCCTGGGAAACTGATTGAGTCTTTGAAAAAGCCTAGTCTTTTCTAAAGCCTGATGGTGAAGTTGTAGATGGCCCCTAAAGCATGGCTGCAGTGCCCTAAAATGGAACCTGAAACTGACTGCATGGCAGACAAAAAGTGCTAAGATCATTAGGTCTCTATTGTTCCACTACTGCCTTGGCCTTATCATTTAGACAGAGTAAGGAGTATTGTGAGTAGCAGGCACACCAACTACATGTCTGCAAAGAGATAGCCTGTCACTTGTCATCTTGTTGGCACATTCCCTACTTGGGCTGGGAAAAAGAAGTCCACTATCCTATCAGAGGCAGTGGAGATTAAGGCTGGCACAAAACGGGGAGGGGGTGATACCGGCAGTGTATTGCTTCAAGATAATGAAAGGGCCCTCTTTGCTTCCTTCCTTCTTGATCCATAAACCAATGGGCAATTGATTAAGACAAACTTGAACAGTTGAAAAATGGCATGCATTCCTGACCTATACAAGCTGAACACTGTGTGAGGAAAGATTGCCATTAGTAACATAAACCCAAAACACACACACATTCAAACTCAGGACACTGCTGCTGATCATGCATTATAGAAGGTAAATTTTCATGCACCATCATTCCAACTGAAATCACAAAGCATTAACCACAAACAGTCCAAAATCATACTCACTCTAACAAGAAAATATAGTACAGTACAGTCAAACCTCTGTTTTCATACGCCTTTCTTTTTGTACGTTTCGGTTTTGTTAGACTTTTTCCTACAAAATTTTGTCTCGGTTATCGTATGTTTCATCAGTTTTCATACACTCGGAAATGCTCCATCCGGGGCCCCGCGTGTGACCAAGCCCCGTATTGAGCAACAAAACAAAGCAACCCTTCTTCTTTTGTGCCCCATTCTGCTTTTGTGTTCATTGATTTTGCACTTTTTTATTTGAGTGGAACTGCTAAATAAGCCATCATGGGGGCAAAGAAAGTTCCAAGTGCTAGCCCTTGTGTAAAAAAGGCGAGAAACACTATAGAATTTAAGAAAGAACTCGTAGCTAAGTGTTGGAGGAAGTCGCATGCCGATCTCAATGAGAAAATGCATATAACAGGCGCTGCTGTTAGTGAATTTAAGACCAGCAGAGGCGGTTTTGAAAAATTCAGAAAACGAAAGGGCATACATAATGTGCCTATTTCAGGGATTAAGGACATGCTTGCTAAGTGGTATGATATAAAAAATTTTGTGGAGAATCATCATCCCAAAAAAGGGATTTTGACGTAGGAAAAATGTTATTTTCATGATAAAATAAATTTTTGAACATACTCACCTGGTAGTTATATATATAGCTTACGTCCCTGACGTCACGGCAGAATTTCAAAACTCGCGGCAATCGCCGATTGGGTAGTCAGGTGCACCACCTGTGCGCCCTCTACCAGGTACGTAGCACCATACCAACTATTCCTCAGATCTTCCATGCCCATAGTTTCTAGAGGGGAGGAGGGTGGGAATTTAATTATATATAACTACCAGGTGAGTATGTTCAAAAATTTATTTTATCATGAAAATAACATTTTCAAACATCTAACTCACCTGGTAGTTATATATATAGCTGATTAACACCTTTGGTGGAGGGTCAGAAACAGCTATCATCGTTGGAATTGACATAAGTGTTAATAAAAACAAACTTACGGGTTCGTACCTGTTAAGGAAGCTGACTTTAATGATATCCTGTCTCATAGTGTCTGCTTTCCTTATGAGGTCCAGCGATCCACCCAGGGGGCTGAAGACCTCTTGGAGACTGTCAACCGGTCAAACCTCTATGTGACTAGACTCCCTACAATACTCTTGTTCCGGGCACTACTAAGGAACAAGTTGATCACCTGACTAAAGATCAATGATTGTGGAAGACTGCATCCAGTCTCCACAAACAACCATAACTTTTCAATAGTTCCAAGAGAAGAAAAAGAGTATTGGATTATGGGTTTTAAGGGGTAGACCCTTTTCCCACTACTGAAAGAGCTGCTACAAACGGACCCAGTGTGTAGCAGTCTTCATACAAAGTTTGCACTTGCGTAAGATAGTGCGACGCAAAAACTGACTTGCTCCTCCAGAATGTTGCGTCCAGGATATTCTGAAGAGATCTATTTTGTTTAAATGCTACCGAGGTTGCTACAGCTCTAACCTCGTGAGTCTTAACTTTAAGTAGCTTCATATCTGCTTCAGTACATGCTGAATGCGCTTCCCTAATTAATTGCCTTATAAAAAAGGATAGCGCATTCTTCGACATTTGCAGAGAGGGTTTCTTGACCGAACACCAAAGCCCTTCTGAAGTGCCACGTATTTGTCTCGTTCTCTCCAAGTAATGCCTCAGAGACCTTACCGGACAAAGAACTCTCTCTACTTCCTCACCCGTGAGATCCGAGAGGTTCGGAATTTCGAATGACTTGGGCCAGGGTTGAGAGGGGCGTTCGTTTTTGGCTAGGAATCCCAACTGTAGCGAGCAGATGGCTTTGCCCTGTCTGAAACCTACAGTTTTGCCTGAAGGCATGGATTTCGCTGACCCTCTTTGCTGTTGCTAGGCTAATCAGGAACAGAGTTTTCATGGTGAGGTCCTTAAGGGATGTTTCCTGTAAGGGTTCGAACCTGTCACTCATGAGAAACTTGAGGACTACATCCAAATTCCAAGATGTTGAGGATTGTATTCTTTCTTAGTGTCTCGAAGGATCTAAGAAGATCTTGTAGATCTTTATTATCAGATAGATTAAGGTTTCTATGCCTGAAGACAGCTGCTAGCATGCTCCTATAACCCTTGATAGTAGAAACAGAAAAGTTACGTCTCTTCTTGAGGTATAGCAGAAAATCTGCTATCTGAGTCACAGAGGTACTGGAAGAGGAAATAGAGTTGTCCCTGCACCATCCTCTAAAAGTCTCCCACTTCGATTGGTATACCTTAATGGTTGAAGACCTCCTTGCTCTTGCAATTGCACTCGCTGCCTCCCTCGAAAATCCTCTAGCTCTTGTGAGTTTTTCGATAGTCTGAAGGCAGTTAGCTGAAGAGCTTGGAGGTTTTGGTGATACCTTTCCAAGTGGGGCTGTTTGAGTAGATCTACTCTTAACGGAAGGCTTCTTGGGGTGTCCACCATCCATTCCAGTACCTCTGTGAACCATTCTCTTGTCGGCCAGAAGGTGCCACTAGAGTCATCCTGGTTCCTTCGTGAGCCACAAACTTTTGTAACACTCTGTGTACCACTTTGAATGGGGGAAAGGCGTACACGTCTAGATGTGTCCAATTCAGAAGGAACGCATCTATGTGGATTGCTTCGGGGTCTGGGACTGGAGAACAGTAAGTCTCCATCCGTCTTGTCTGCGCTGTTGCAAAGAGATCTATGCAAGGGCGCCCCCAGATTCGCCATAGACTCTTGCAAACTTCCTGATGGAGAGTCCATTCTGTTGTCAAGACTTGATGTTTTCTGCTCAGGATGTCTGCTCTCACATTCTTTCTCCCTGAATGAAGCGTGTTACCAGAATCACGTTTTTTCCTTTGTCCAGGAGCAGTTCTCTTGCTGCTCTGTACAGAGAGACTGAGTGAGTCCCGCCTTGTTTGCTGATGTAGGCCAATGCCGTTGTGTTGTCGGAGTTGACCTGTACCACCTTGTTCCGGACTACGCTCTCTAATTCCTTGAGAGCTAGGAAAACTGCAGTCAATTCTTTCAGATTGATGTGGAACTTTACTTGCTCCTTGTTCCAGAAGCCCGAGACTTCTAACTTCCCCAGTGTTGCTCCCCAGCCCGAGTCCGAGGCGTCGGAAAACAACACTAGGTCTGGGTTCCTCTGCTCTAGGGAGAGGCCTTCCTGGCGCTTGACGGGATCATTCACCACTGTAGATAGTGTTTCATGTCGTTCGAAACAGGAATACACATTGACTCTAGTGTCTTCTTCTTGTCCCAATGCTGATTTAGATGAAACTGCAGAGGGCGTAGGTTCAGTCTTCCCAAGGAGACAAACTGTTCTAGCGAGGAAAAGGTCCCCAGCAGACTCATCCACTCCCTCGCAGAGCACTTCTGTTTCTTTAGGAAGTTTCTTATTTTCTCTAAAGCTTGTTCCGTTCTCAATGTGACGGAAAAGCCCGAAAAACCTGACTCTGAATCCTCATCCCCAACGTACAAGATTTTTCCTGGGATGGGATCAGTTTGGGATTTCTGGTGGTTTATCAGAAGGCCTAGGTCTTCTGATAATCGAATTGTTTTCTGAAGATTCTCCAGACAGTTGGCGTAGGAATGGGCTCTGAGGAGCCAATCGTCCAGATACAATGAGGCTCTGATGCGTTTCTTGTGTAGCATTGCTGCTACGTTGCTCATAAGTTTTGTGAAAATTTGAGGTGCGGTATTTAGACCGAAACAAAGAGCTCGGAATTGAAATGTTTCTGTCTTGTAAACAAATCTTAGGTACTTTCTGGAGTTTGGGTGGATCGGGACGGAAAATGAATAAGCATCCTGGAGATCCAACGAAACCATCCAGTCGTCTCGTCTGACTGCAGCAAGAACTGATTTCGTTGTCTCCATAGTGAATTTTGTCTTCTTCACGAAAAAATTCAGGGAACTCACGTCCAAAATCGGTCTCCATCCGCCCGAGTTCTTGGGGACCAGGAATAATCGATTGTAAAACCCCGGAGATTCCAGGTTCTGAACTCTTTCTATTGCTTCCTTCTGAATTAGCATAGAAACCTCTTGTTGTATCGCTAGAGTCTTGGACTCCTCTCTGTACTTGGCTGACAGATCGATCGGTCTTTCTGCTAAGGGGGGTTTTTTCCAGAAAGGGATCTTGTATCCTTCTTTGAGAAGCTGAATAGACCAAGGATCTGCTCCCTTTTTCTCCCATGTTTGCCAGAAATTTTTGAGTCTGGCTCCTACCACTGTCTGAAGAAGAACTTTGTCAGACTTTATTACTTCCTCCTCTGAAGCCTCTTTTCTTGGAGTTTTTTGTAATAGGTCTTGCATTCCCTCTCCTGAGGGATCTACCTCGAAAGGGCCGAGAACTACGTGGTAGAGGAGTGGTTTCTTTAAGTTTCTGTCCTGCAAAACTTGACGGAACAACTCTCCTTGCTGCTTTAGTCATCAGATCTTGTGTCGCTTTTTGAGTCAGAGCTGAGGATACTTCTTTACCAAACTATGCGGAAAAAGATGTTCGAAAGGGGAGCGAAAAGCAGTTCCGCTCTCTGAGTGAGCGTTACTCCACTCGAAAGAAAAGAACAAAATTGGGCCCTTTTCTTCAAGATTCCAGCTGAGAAAAGGGCTGCTAGCCTCGTTCGACCCGTCTCGAAGCGCTTTGTCAATGCATGACATAAGGTGAACGAGTTCTTCCGTTTTGGTTAGACTTCAAGTTTTCAATTTTCTTTCCAACGAACCCAGAGTCCAGTCTAGGAAGTTAAAGACTTCGAAGGCTCTAAAAATCCCTTTGAGGAGGTGGTCCATTTCAGAGGAAGACCAAAACACTTTCGTCTTCCCCATGGCCGTCCGACGAGAAGAGTCCACAAGACTAGAGAAGTCCCCATAGGGAAGAAGCTGGAACTCCCAAACCTAGGACTTCTCCAGTGTCGTACCAGATGCTGGATCTGGAAGCTAATCTGGCGGAGGAAATGAGAAAGCTGTTTTTCCCTGGTCTTTCTTAGAGTCCATCCATTCCTTCATTAATTTCAAGGCTCTTTTCGAAGAGCGCGATAATACCATCTTCGTAAAGTCGGATTCTTTAGAAGCCTTCCCTAAAGTGAACTCTGAAGGTGGAGAACGAGGGGCAGCTGGCACAAAACTTTCTGGAAAAAGTTCCGCAAAAACTTTCATAAGCCTTTTAAGATCTGCTGAAGGTTGTAGTATTGTTTGATATTCTTCCTCGGAAAACGACTTGCATCTGATCAAAAGGAGAATGGGGGATGTCTTCATTCCTTTCTTCTGATTGAGACACAACTGATGTAGCGATGTCATGTTGCGTTTTTGCATCCTGCTGTCCAGTTTCTTGATGCCTGGAGTCTTGTCGTCCAGTACCTTGATGCCTGGTGTCCTGGCGTCCTGTCTCATGACGATTTTCGTCCTGGCGTCTTGCTTCAAGACGTTTTTCGTCCTGGCGTCTTGCTTCAAGACGTTTTTCGTCCTTGCGTCTTGCTTCAAGACGTTTTTCGTCCTGGCGTCTTGCTTCAAGACGTTTTTCGTCCTGGTGTCTTCCTTCAAGACTTCTTTCGTCCTGGCGTCTTGCTTCAAGACGCTTATCGTCCTGCTGTCTTGCTTCAAGATGTTTTTCATCCTGGCGTCTTGCTTTAAAACGTTTTTCGTCCTGGCGTTTAACAGTAAGAGTAGCAGGTTGATATGACTGCATAAGAGAGGAGAGTTTCTGCTTAAAATCTTGCAGTACGGAAAACTGTGGAGCTTCTTGCTGCTGGGAACAGACTAGAGAAGTTGCAAAGTCAATCTCTCTCTCTTCATTCTGTTCGTCTTGAGATGACGGCCTGAAGAACGCCAATCCCCGAAGGAGGAGCAGGAGCATGCACTGAAGGCATCCAATCGTCCGATGCTTCCTTTACTCCTATCAAAGACGACGGCCGCCTGTGCGGTATCTTACGTCTTATATTGGTAGGAGAGCAAACATCGGAGACGAAAGAGAAGCGAACAGGAGTTGTAGCACGCACCGAAAGTCTCCCTTCGTCCGATCCTTCCTTACTTCCTGCCAAAGACGACGGCCGCTTGTGCGACATCATGCGTCTTGATTTGGCAGGAGAGCAAGCATCGGAATCGAAAGAGAAACGATCCGGAGTTGCAGTTTGCACCGAAGGTTTCCCCCTTTCCAATATTTCCTTGCCTCCTACCAAAGACGATGGTCGCCTGTGCGACGTCTTACGTCTTAATTTGGTAGGAGAGCAAATATCGGAACCTGAAGGGAAGCGCTCGGGGCTGCTCCAATGACTACATCCTGGACGCTCTTGACGTATATCGTCCTGGCGTCCAGTATCAAGACGCTCGGCGTCCTGGGATTTCCTTTTAATGGGTCTGGATTTAGGAGAAGTTCTGACGCCAGCCCCGTCTGGGTACTGCGTCGTCAGAAGACGAAGAAAACACTTTAACCTCGCCTTTTCTATAGCGAGGGTGAGCGTCCTGGGGATCGTCTACAGGTACGCTCGAGGGACGACCGCTCGGGAGCTAAAACCTCTCGCCTCCCTTCGTCGGTCGACTTTCCTTCTCACAGGGGTTGGTGAGCTTGGAAGAGGTCTAGGACTAGGAGCACGACAAGTTTCCGAGCGGCCGCACCCTCCCACTGCACTTGCACTAATTTCACTATTCACTTTAATATCTCTCATATTAGACCATAATTTATCCCTGTCTTGTGCCAGGGATTCTACCCGTTGACAAGGCTTGAATGGCCGTCATCATGTCCTGTAATGATGGACTTTTACCTGTTTCTGAAACTGGATTTGGTAATGATACAACAGGAGGAGGATCAATAGGATTATCGAGGGATAGAGAACTATCTATTCCTTGACTGTCTATGGAGGAGCGAGACAAGGTCTTCTTCGCTCTCCTTATCCTATCCTTCTCTAATTTACGCACATAGCGGTAATATTCAATCCATTCAGTCTCAGGCAAGCCTACACATTCATCACATCTATCACCTATCTCACAAACTTTTCCTCTGCATTTACTACAAATAGAATAAGGATCTAAAGAGGATTTAGCAAGTCTAGTCTTGCAACCTTTCACACACATTCTCAAACTTGAAGCAGAATCAGACATGATGAGAAATCAAAAAGAGAGATCAAAAACAAGCAAAGGTCAAACCAACAATATCGAAACGAAATCAAAATCCAATCAAGCGAAAGCCAAAGCCAAAGTGTACTTCACCAAATAATACTGCAAAAGACACGGGCTATAACGAGCGAAGTTCCAACGATGTCACCGTAGCGGCGGCAGGGAAGATCTGAGGAATAGTTGGTATGGTGCTACGTACCTGGTAGAGGGCGCACAGGTGGTGCACCTGACTACCCAATCGGCGATTGCCGCGAGTTTTGAAATTCTGCCGTGACGTCAGGGACGTAAGCTATATATATAACTACCAGGTGAGTTAGATGTTTGAAAATCTATTTCTGGGCGAGGAAGCCGTGTCGCTCCCGTGAAATATGTCTGCTTTAGCACTATTTCTAGTAAAATATTGCTATAATACCAGAGAACTGCTAAATTGGACATGTCAGAAGCTTCTGACTCGCTCACCTATATAAAAGGTGTCGGTATAAAACTGGGGAGAGTGTTAAACACTACCACAGCAACCCCTCCAATTAGCCTTTTCCTCATCAAAAGACCCTAAATACGGGGAGCCGACCCATAGGTCACACCTAGCTACCCCGTTGAAGGCGTCTGTGACGTCATACTTATCGATAGCATGTCTCCAACATGTTTAGTCAAATTTTAGAGACGCCAAAAACAAATGTCTCTGGATAGTTTTGTTGTGCGACAGGGGTCTGGTAACTCTCAAGCTGGTCCTAGTGCCAGTAAAAAACAAAGTGGGGAAGTAACCTCAGATAAGTCCTTGATACCGAAGTCCTTCTGGAGGGAGATTCCCCTTCCAAACAATACCCTCTCCTCTCCACCTTCCATATGCTAACAGGTGTTTTCAATAAAGGTAAGAGTGATGTTAAATGTTCATTTATTCATTGCATTAGTCATTTATATTTATTTCTCATTGTTTTCTGTATGTAACACTAAGTTTATTCCCTATTGACTGCATTTTTTTTAATAGTTTTGGGGGTCTGGAATGCATTAATTGTATTTTCATTATTCCTTATAGGAATTATTGTTTTGGTTTTCGAATATTTCGGTTTTCAAGGGAGGTTCTGGACTGTACTTATAAAACCAGCTTCAATAACAGCAGCCATAATGAGAGCATTCTAGTTACATTTGCAAAGCAAGCCAGCCAACTTAAAAGTGACACCTTAAACTGTCTGCTGTTTGTGAACTACCTTGTTACCTAGCTTCAACGACATGACCAGCTATCATTGAAGGCATTCCATTAAAAAGACGATGTTTGTAATCTCAGAGGAACAAATCAATGATCACTGCTGACAAATATATTAAAGTAACACTGTGAAAAAATAAATAACATACCTTATCTCCTTCTTCCACCAAGGTAATGACCTCTCCAGTGGTTGGGTTGACTGTTGGAAACTGTGATCCACTTTCGGACTTGTGGAATTCATTGTTGATAAAGATCTGAGAACAGGATGCAGATATCTACATTAAAAAACAATATAATGCTCTGGGAAATTCCAATTACAACAAAATACTGTACAAAAACATATTAATCTGATGATTGTGAAACAGGAAAATAATTTATGCTGCAAGCAACATTAATTTTTTATGTTGATAGTAAATGCATAAAATGCCTCTAACTTATGGATAATGGAAAGAGAACATTAAAAAATGCTCACCTCTAACAGCCTCAGATGGATGACCTTCACATTTTGTTTAATGGAAATCCTATTCAGATTCGGATAAGCTTATAGAGACTACTACTCATATTCAACTGATGACCAGCAGGTCCATAGACAAGGTTTTGACCTAACCTTCCTTAAATTTCCACCAACATTATTACTGTAATCTACTTCTAATGACCATAACAGAAAATATCTACCTAACTTCTCTTTGGTATTTTTAAGCTTATTCAACATATTGGCATATTAAATTTAAGGCAATGATGAAGTTTTTTAACACAAATGCTGATGACGCCACGGATATCAATAAAAGTAGGGCAGAACCCCAAAGAAAACCAAAGATCTACATTTTGCCATAATCAGTGGCATTTAAACCATTTTCATTTACTGTGACAAATTCTAAGACAAAATGGTACATAAAATTCCAATTACAATTGTGTTAGTTTTTTAATCCTCCAAAATCCAACAGCAGTTCTGTATCCCAGCATCACAAGTATAAGATGTTTGGATGAAAAATCTAATATTTCGAAGAAAAACTTAGCTAAAATTTTACAGGTATCTTTTAACTCAGGGAAATTGTAGAAATACAAGGGGGAAAATTTGTACAACAATAGAAGGCCACGGTTAGTACTCAGGTAATTTTTTTTACCCAGCTGTCACTGACCCAACAGAGGAATTCTCTCTTGCCTTATGCCATCCTAGTGCCTTAGGCACAGTGCTCTCATGTCTGAGAGGAGATTGAAAATTACACAGCCCTGCTAAGCAGCCACCACAAGTCCTAAGAAGGGTAAATCTGGTAAGGGTGGTCCAATGTCACCAGACACCTGCCCTCATTACCTGTGAACTGAAAAGGTCTCCAAACAGTTATGGTTGGGCAAATTCCCCAGGCTTTATGACCTCTCAAGAATGAGCTGTATGTCATCCACTTGATTGCTTCATAAGGCAAAAAAAGAAAGGATGTGCTGGATACTACTTCTTGTGATAATTGGCAATACAAAGACCCTTCCTCACACAAGCCTGTAGGGACCAATCAGCTACGGCCACTGAGCTAGTCCACCAACACATTCCTGCTAGTCAGAATACATATAACTGGCTGATAGTCCAACAGCATTGAAAACTGCCCACTAGGTAGGTTATCTACTTTACCTACTGACATGACACATGAAACCATGCCCTCATTTGTTGACTTAAACCACAACAATGCCCTCATTTGTTGACTTAACCCACAACAATGCCCTCATTTGTTGACTTAAACCACAACAATCCCCTCATTTGTTGACTTCACTTGTTGACTTAAACCACTAAAATCATGTTTTTGCTCATCAATAAGATGGAGTGATCCATCACATTATACCAGAATGTGTGCAGGGCTAGCAGCCCTACATAGGTACTGCATTTCCAAAGTGAGGCATCAACCTGAATCATCTTCTTGGTCCATATATCTGAAGGAAGTCAAACCACTCAGGTGTGCACACCACGCCTCTTTCACTGCATCCAACATCAGAACCATTTCTGGAAGAGGGGAGGTTAAGGAAATTCCAATAACAGGGTTCCTGTCATCCAGACACCAAGCAAGGTCCTCCCTTACTCCCCTATGCAAGGTCACAAACTTGGAGGGAAGGTCAATTGAAGCTGACCATTGCCACTTCAGCTGCCACCAAAGGAAGTGCTGGTGGAGATGCCATTGCAGAATGAGCCTCTCTGGATACAAAAGGTGAACGAGGACTACCTGTCAAATTAATTTCATCTAAACTGTAAAATAAGACAATACTGCACTGGGCAATCATTGTAGCGCAGGGCTCTATCTAGAGTGAAGTATCCAGAAGCTGGAGTACACTATACAGGTTGGCCTATTGTATTTCTGTTGAAAAGTATGAAATTTATGATAAAACATGGCGCAGACAATGGGAATTGGGCTATACAGCAATGTAGTTAAAATTCTAAAGTCACTGGTTTTGCTGGGGGGGGGGGGTTACCTGTTACCTGGTGAAAATACAATAAAAAAAAAAAAGCACCATTTCATACACAGGAGGAGCCTAGTTCCAAGCAAAGCCACCTACCACCCTGATAAGCCTATCAGCTACAGTGCTGTTGTATCTCCCGATCTACACTCAAAGTGATTTTGAAAATTAGTCTAGCCTAATATGGAACCTTTTGAAAATTAGGTCTAATATGGAACCCTTTGAATATTAAGTCTAATATGGAACCCTATCACATTGGGCTAGGATAACCTGATACTATAGTAGGCTAGCCTACTAGCATTTCATTAATATACTAGGCAAGTCACAAATTAACATCAATAGGATATAACTATGGGACTAGTTTAAACACGCGATAGTCTACAATATTCTAAAATTTAACATATGTTACGCTGCTTCTGCATTTTATGTTACATTAAGTTAAACCCTATATTACGTGGACCTGTAGACTTCCTGAAGCCACTAGGCTTCCGAACAAATTTAAACCTAAGATGACAGCCAGTACTGTAGTATTAATGGTTTTAACACAAGCTTCCTCCCTCATATCCGAAGAAATCAATAAAATCTGTCAAGACTCAAGTGATAAAATCACTTGATTACACATGGTCTCTTACGTTCTGAATAGTACAGCAAACCTTTTGGATAAAGATGAGGTACAAAATGGAATTAAGCCTACATGGATATTGCGGTAGACTACCTTGGTTGTGTTCCCGACCCTAACCCAAAGCCTCAGACTTGACATTTTATACGAAACTGGAATATTAATCCGGATCTCGTTACAAGGATTAGCTTAATAAATTTCAAACTTGGAAAGCTAGTATTTCTGCCTAGAGGGCCTCATGTTTGTAATCAAGTTTTATCATTGGTAGATTACGCCAGTCTCCTGTTGGCACGGTCCCTTGCTCCCAAGAGCAGCCTGTAATAAATCTATGATGGTATAATATATATGAAAAATTATCTTGTGTGAGAGAGAGAGAGAGAGAGAGAGAGAGAGAGAGTTTACATGTACCAACTGTGAGTCTGTGACCCATGATTCAATTCTTGACAATAATATGATACATTTCGTACGCCAAAAATAACTAGTGTTTAACGTAATAGACTCAACTCATACATTTCAAGCACAGTAGTTGCTTTCATGTCTGGTCAGACAATTCTAAGATGAGAATAAATTTAACACTAGTTTTTTTTACATTTTTAAAATATCTAGTCGATTCACCTGTCTTTTCATCTCTAGTTGCATTTCTGCCTACATAGTAATATATCTTGCATTTCTGCCTACATAGTAACAATATATTTAAGAGAAAAACTCGTCTCATCATGATTGTTTGTTTGTACGGTGTATTTTTACGTTCCATGGAACCAGTGGTTATTGAGTAACGGGACCAAGGGTTTTACGTGACTTCCGAACCACGTCGAGAGTGAACTTCTATCACCAGAAATACACATCTCTGATCCCTCAATGGAATGCCACAGAATCAAACTCGCGACCACCGAGGTGGCAGGCAAAGACCATACCAACCACGCCACTAAGGCGTTTCTGATCATGATTGATAAAAAAAACATTCCTTAAAAAAAACAATCTCCTTCAGATGATAACAGATAAAAGAACTTTTTCCCACGTCTATCTTGAGCACACAGCAAATTAACCTACAGGGTCTGTGAAACCAAGTGTCGAAGCAACTCGTTACACAATGGAAAAGCAATATTATATGCATAGTTTACACGAACTCTTGGTTCTGTACTGAACAGAATACAAATGTTTACAACGTATTGTCACCTACACCCGATTCGAACTAGACTTATCGCATAATAGAAAAATTACCCAAATCAATATTAATTCATTCTTTTACCGGTCACAGATAGGTCTAGTTACATAATTTTATGTGAGAGTTCAACATATGTAACCCACTGACTGATAACTGACAGCAGTGATGATGTTCTACAGAAAGTTTGTTCACTTAATTGAAGCTTCCTTTCACATTTCATGTTAGTGTTTTACTTGGACGTCGTACATCAATATGACAAATTGTGTATAGTCGTCTACCCCTTAGCTCTCTCTCTCTCTCTCTCTCTCTCTCTCTCTCTCTCTCTCTCTCTCTCTCTCTCTTTGAAGGTATTATTAAGTGTCCTAATCTCTGATACTCCTTCAGTTCATTCAGTATTGTATTCAAGATCCGTTTTCATTCCGATATTTACAAGCGAAGTCCAAGTTCTTATCTTATCACCGTCATGGTACTTAGTGTCAGCACATACCTAGGGCTAATACACTACTATAAGAACATGTTTTATAAATTAACCTGTACTACGAATTAAGCTCACTGAGAAATCAGGTAGTTTTCAATACATTTATCTAACAAATACACAAGCACATCTACAGACAGAATTTAAAAAGCTATTCATCTAAAGCTTTTGAAAAGCAAATGCCGGTATGGTTACTAATCACCAAAGTGACCAAACCAGTCTTCAAGGTCACGCCAGAGCAGGAGAGACACTATCCAACTAGCAACAGTTTCGCTGTCATGAAGACCAAAGTCTACAATAAGAAAGGTCATAAGGCAAAACATTAGGTATTGGTCTTTTAATCCGTGACTTTTACAAAACAAATTTGTGAATATACGGGCCTCATGAC
>NC_087212.1:45116962-45131962 GCF_015104395.2 Macrobrachium nipponense
AGAGTGTGTGTGTGCGTGTGTGTGCGAGGGGGAGAAAGAGGAGAGAGAAATACACAGTTAAATATGAGATTTAATGTGGAATTAAAACTTGAAGATCAATTATATTTTCAAGCTGACTTCTTGACAGAAATTATATATATATATATATATATATATATATATATAATATATCATATGGCTCTAGGAAAAATTAAAAGGAAATATCGAAAAAATGCAAAATGGGCTACTGTTTGCATACAGTGTAGCATAATAAGCCAGTCCCTCCCCAAAATTCAGCGCCAGGAAGTATAGGATCAGAGGCCTAGAATGACAAGGACTCACATCTAAAGACTACAGTGGGTAAATTACCGGATTTATGCCGCTCACGTTATCAGCACAGCTATTAATAGGCTGAAGAACACCTGATTTCACACGATCAATGTCATACTACACCCTCGGGTACTTGCATCTGTTGTATCTCTAGAATATAGGTAGCCTAGACTATGTGGCCTGTCTCAGATCTGATGACAAAAGATTGTTCCGGACTAACAATACTTATCTCCCACTACTTAACTTTTTTCTTGGCGATTGAGCATTGCAGATAAACAGTTGTTGAAAGGATGTAATCATCGTGAGATTCAGAAGTTTCACGAGAATCTGATGGCTGATACTAGATGGGGAAACTATATATATATATATATATATATATATATATATATATATATATATATATATTATATACACGTTTGATCTTCAGTCGTGTCCCTCTTCCTCTATCATTGGCAACGATTGACGTTGCGAGAAATTGTATTTCTCGTCATTTACTATTATTGTTCATTTGGTTATCGAATATAGTAGAAATAGAACCTTTCAGAGTAATTCGAAAAAAGAACAATAAAAGTTTATGTTAATGAAACAAACTGAGATGGAAATGTGTATTTTCGCAAGCTACATAGACAGAGTGTATTTTTTTTATACAAGGCTATATATTACAATTTTTCAAATGTTATAAACAGTAATCCTTACGTCAAAATCCACATAACTTCCTGTTTGCCTGGTTTTATACATATATAAAAAGGAAAATATGATACCTGATATTTACTAATAGTCATATTCAAATCGAGATTACTTCGCCCTAAAAAAGATTAAATGGTCCTTGCTCCTTACGCTTTTCTGCTGAAGGGGAGACTTTTGACACATGAAAATCTCCCCCCGCCACTTTTTTTCATGACGTAAAGGCTATCTTCTTAGCCGATAGTTCGCGCTACAGTCGATTATTCATACATTTAAATAATTGCTTTTAGAACATGAAATAATGGTTGCACTCTCCTCTCCCACTTCGATTGTACTGGTGAGTCTAGCGTTTGGTCGAGGATATTCTCTAGACTTATAATAGAAGTCTTTGTGAGATGGGTATTCGTCATTAATTATTGATTCGAGTTGTCCAAAATATGTTTTTCATATGTATTTGAAAAGATGCATGTAACGAATGCACGTAACAAAAGATTTTAAGACTTTATGTTGCTCTACCTGTGACCTAAAGGAGAATGTTTTCGCCATAAGGCTGAAAATGAGTCTGGTGTTTGCTTGAGGAAAGTTTCTGGACTAAAAAGAAAAAAAAGAAAAAAAATCTGATTTCTATTGTCCTAAATATGTTTTTTAATATTCGAAAAGATGCATGTAACAAAAGAGTCTAAGATTTTACGCTGAGTTATCTGTGACCAAAAGGAAAATGCTTTTGCACGAATGCTGGAAAAGTGAGACATATAACATCTCTAATCAGTAAAGAAGAGCATCGAAAACGAGTCCTCTTTTGAATTCTCGCCTCGCGGTTTTGAATTGTCTTGTCGCGGTTTTCAATTTCCTCGTGATATTTTTTAATTTCCTCTTGGCAGATCTGAATTTCCTCCTCCAGGTTTTGAATTCCTTCCTCGCATTTCTGAACCACCGCCTCCTCCTCTTCCTAGCGGGAGCCGAAAGAACAACCATGAACCTCCCTTAATACTCGACGCCTCTGAGCACGCCCTTCAGCATGAGCCTCTTCCCGACGAGGGCCTCCGCTTTGAGGCTGCCCTTCTTGGGCGGCTGGGCCACCTTGACCCTGCGGCGGTGTTGGTCGTCGTCGTCTTCGAAGTCGAGGACGTCCCTCACCAGGTTCCTCTTGAAGGCCGACTCGACGACGTTCTCGCTCTGCACGCAGCGACCGATGGCTGGAAGGCAAAGCGAAAGAGACGCTCAGATTAAGTGTTCTTGTTTCAGTATCCCGATAGTATACCGTCAGTGTACATCACAAGGTGCACTACAGGCGTTGCTACACCTTGTTTGCAGCGTCTCTTTAAAAGGCATGCTGCAAACTATATTTACCAATAAGGGACCTTTCTTGATAAATATTGCAATTTTCTTTCGTTTCCACAGACGAATATTGAGAGAGAGAGAGAGAGAGAGAGAGAGAGAGAGAGAGAGAGAGAGAGAGAGAGAAGAGTTGAGATTTAGAAGAGAGAGAGAAAGGAGAAGGAATTTATGATTTATGAATGAATTTGATTATTAAAATTCGGCAGTAAAATCAAGCACTTGGACGCTTTAAGCCATTCAGTGCTTGAGCAAGTAACAAGAAGAATTGGAGCGGTTAGACAGCAAGATGAAGAGCTCCAGTTAATTAAGGAAACGAAGTACAAGGATAAAAGAAATTACGGTCAGCGAGGTAGGACAGCAAGGTTGTAGAAATGAGGCGGGAATGGAGGTAAAGTAAAAGGCAGAAAAGTTATGTGCAGCTATGGGCCTAAGGGACGCCGCAACCATCCTCACGTCACCAGTGACGTCACTGAGCCTAAAAACTCACGAGATGGAGGAGCTCACTTACCGTTGAAGAGATAATCATCGCAGATATTAGACCCAGTATCGGATCCTGTGCCACGAGGGTTAAAGAGGTATGGGCATTCCCGGGCATCCTTAATGCATGTCAGACCATACCCACACTTGCCGTAGGCATTCCAGGGTCCGCCACATTCCTCATTCAAGTCCTGCGAGGGAGGGATGGGATTGTTAAGTCCTTTTTGTCTTAAAGGATTCGCAGGGTCAGGTTATTGGGTAGCTTAGGTCAAGGTCACTACTTACCCAAAGGTATATTTAATGGAAGAAATGCAACCTGTTATATATATATATATATATATATATATATATATATATATATATATATATTTGTGTGTGTGTGTGTGTGTGTGTGTGTGTGTGTAGAAAGGAAGTATAAATATGAATGAAAATTAAATAAACAAGACAGAATTGATTAAGATGTGTTACGTACTGTGTCATGAATATATATATATATATATATATATATATATATATATATATATATATAATATATATTAAAGGCTGAGATCAGGATATTCAAAGATAGTTTGGTCATGTGGGAAGACTGGCAGAGGTTGTGTTGGTGAAGTGTATATAGGAATATAGAATTTAGGTGAAAGGCCAAGCGTTGGGAACTATGAGGTCATTTAGAGCTGAAAGGGAAATTGACAATATGAAGGTTTGAAAGGTGTAACAGGAAGAAAATCTGGCGATTGCACAATGAAACGCATATTAGAAGAGGGTGGAGGGGCAGATCGAAGAAAGAGAATGTGAATGGAGGTACTTACAGTAAAGGGAATGAAAGGGGTTGCAGCTAGGGGCCGAAGGGACTCTGCAAAGAACCTTAATTAATGCCCACAGTGCACCACGTAAAGTGCACTGACGGCACTAACACCCCAACTCCAGAGGGTGAAGTGTAGTATATAATTCAGGTGTTTGAAGGCAGGAGAGGAAAGAAGGACTTTAATGTGCAAGAAGTGTCGAAGAGCTGTTAAAAAAGTTAAGTGCCATATTTTACTTTAACCAGACCACTGAGCCAGCTCTCCTGGGGTTGGCCCGAAGGATTAGTTATTTTTATGTGGCTAGGAACCAGTTGGTTAACTAGCAAAGGGATCTACAGCTTATTGTAAGATCCGAACCACATTATATCGAGAAATTAATTTCTAATCACCAGAAACAAATTCCCCTTATTCCAGGTAGGCAGAGCGGAGAATCGAACTCGAGACTACCGAAGCGCTTGGTATATTTGGAAGTAGACAGGTTTCATGCACGATTCTGCTTATCGGTAATGAATGTTGCACTACTTTTTATTTATCTATTTATTTATTTATTTGCTCTAGAACTACCCAATGTTATGAGAAACTGTTTTGCTAAATTTGAGAAAACTCACAAATATGGGCACTGTTATCTGTATGTATGTATGTATGTATGTATGTATGTATGTATGTATGTATGTATGTATGTATGTATGTATGTATGTATGTATTGATAGATGATTGAATGTATTTATATATGTATTTAAGTTCAGTAACCTGTCTATACCCACATATGTTGCCCCTTGTCAAAAAATGAACAAGACTGAGGGAAAGATGAACCTCTACAGGAAACTGACATATGATTTTTTTTTTTTTTTTTTTGTGTCCTTTTCAAGTATGAGTCTATGAAATCCATTACGATAAAAAGGGGCTTTAAGACTAAAAAAAGTGATTGCAGGCAAGTTCGAGTCATGCAGATAAAGAATACCTTTGCGCAGACTTCGCAACAGTTGCAAACGTCCCATGTGATGCCTCGATGACACTCGCCAATCGCTGTACAGTGACTAGGTTCACAGTGACCACATTGCAGTGCATCTGGTCTGAAAGAGAAATGAATTGTTAAAAATCTGGTGGGGAGAGAGAGAGAGAGAATTTGACTGGGTACGAAAATTCCTTAATGGCTACGAAGTAGGTCTGGACCAGAAAGTCATATAACTGATTACAAAATCTTTGATGTCAAAGGAGGAAGAATAAATTCAAATTAGGCGGTTAGGGGAGCAGAGTATGAGACGAAATACCGAAGGATATCGGCGAGAGAGAGACGAGAGAGAGAGAGAGAGAGAGAGAGAGAGAGAGAGAGAGAGAGAGAGAGAGAGACTGGTTACGCAAGGCGCTCATGGCTACGAAGTAAGTTTAGTCTAAAAAGTGGACTAACTGATTAAAAATCTGGGGTAACGGAGGACATAAATATTAGAAGAGAGAGGGGGAGAGAGTTGTTATACAAGGCGCTCATGGCTACGATGTATGTAGATAGGTCTAGACTCCAAGACCAAATACTCAATGCAGTATTGAGTGGACTGAGAGAATTTAAGTGACCCTTAAGTAGAAGTGAAGGTTAGATAATTAGTCTCTAAAGACGTTTCAGGCTAGAGAGGTTTCCAGATAATTTGAACAAAGAATTAGCGTCCAGAATAAACAGCGAGTTCAAAGGAAATCGGTCAAGGTGTCAAGATGATGAGGACGTAAGACCCTTGAGTTGTGTCTATGGAGATGAAATCGTATGGAGAACAAGAAAGGTCCACAAGAGATATAATCTTTTAAATAATTCTGTTACCCTGAAGTACATTGTTTTTTTTTAGAACTTACGAAAGGTTGCATTGTAAATAATACCAAAGGTTTGTATCAACGGATATATGTACAATATGTGAATAACAACGCTAGAATATTACACAGTAGTCAGTTAGCCTAGGCACAACATTTAGCAGTGTTAGACTCCCTAGAAACTTGCAGATTTCCCTCGAAAATGTCAACCGTTGGTGGGTCATTTTTGTCTCCAAATTAAGTTTATTTTAAAAAATGAACATAAATTTTTCTCCAGGAATAATTAATTCGTGTTTAGCAAATATATGTGAGAAAATGATGAAAGAATGCATGCAAACAAGGATGCATCATTAACCTAGCTAACCATCCCATCAACCTAACCTAACCTATCCTGCGACATTCCCTTGAAAAAAAAATTGGATGATATATAACTAGATTGAAGCTTTTCTTGGTCTAAATTACAACCCTCTGAAAACTGAACAGTTATGAGCACAGACAACCCGGTCATAGCAAATAACTAAGTTGAAAATGATATAGCACAGTTTTGATAAGTTCATGTGAAGAATAATTAATAGTGGTTGCACTCTAAAGACGAACTCACGTTTCATACAAAATTAGGAGAGATCATATTTACGCAGACAAAGAAATATATACAAATTCGAAATATTTGCTAATTTCTTATATTGAAAGTTCTTCTTTTGTACAGATGATAGACATTATTGTAACACAATTGTTTAAACTCTGTGCAGGAAGTGAGGAATAGGTATGATCATGCGCACTATGTTATTCTGCTGACATTTTCAAATTTGAATCAGTCGATCGTCAGTCTTTGTTTAGTGTGGTTGTATGATACGTTATCTGCGCTTGTCAGTTACTTCCACGTGGACCGTATGTTAACGTGCATTCTTTGGCAGTGTTAATGGAACTATTTTAATTGTATATGTGAATAATAATGATATGTAAATGAATAGCTTATATTGTTCTAATACTAATTGCTGCGCATGACTCCTACCAGATTTGAGTACGACTATTTGTAAGGCTTAAAAGTCTAACATAGTATTCTCCTGCAACCATCGTAGCCTATTTAAGTCCACCATGACACTAGGTAACTTTCTAACAGGTTTGCATAAATACGAGGTCGGAAATTCTGAGCAAGAGGGTTATGGTTCCAAGGGGTCGGGTGCTTTTTGGCCCAGTCTTTTGTCTCCAATCTTTTGGCGCCATTTTTTTGGCGCACAGTTATTACGGCTCTCATGCTTTTGGCCCACCACGGTTTGGCTCCAAAATTAAAATATGGGTGCGAAACCTTTATTCTGACCTAAAACATATATGTAAAAGAAAATGAAAATTATATCTAAAATCGGTAATTTAATGTATTTCGTAATTGTGGGCTAAACCCCTCTTAATATTCAGAATGCCTCATCAGCTTTCGTTTATAATACATGAATCTCGGCTTTTGAATTTTTCTGTCCATTGATAATTATCCATATAATGGGGTGGTGAACTAATTCTGCTTATATTTTTCGATGCGCTGCTTATGCGTGATTGTCAGTTGGGTCATCTCCAGCGATTGTTCGTTTGCATTTCTTTGAAGGAAAAAGACCGGGCCGTCTACCATTGCCTCTTCTCATTGGCCGTCCTACGTACTAATTAGCTTCAGACCAGTTAAGCAGTGGTTGAAGTTTCTAGAGGCAAGTCAAATGAAAGGGCGTCGATGTACCTAGTTATCCAAGTAAGGATCAGGCACGAAGCATAAGGCTGTGATCATTTTAGCTCTGAAAACAATTTCGGAATTGTTTAAATGCTTATATATATATATGTACTAAATGGAAGAAACACCCTTGCATCATTACTCCTGGTTCAGATTTTATATATATATATATATATCCTTCAGGAAGTATTTGTTTTTAACACCTTTGCCCAAACCACTAGGTCCGTCGCCTAATAAAATTCTGTCAATTACCGTTTCAGCGCTAAGTGACTTCATAGGTCCCAGCGCTCGGCCTTTGGCCTAAATTCTGTGTTCCAATTCCTATTTCTAAAGCAGATGGTAATGGTTATACATTTGTGACCGGCGAAAACCCTCATTCCAGAATATATTTTGGTATATGAAAAAATACAGAGAAGGGTGCATATAATTCAGCAGAGGTGATATAGGCCTAATTTAAGGAACTGGTAATTCTAAAGCGCTCACCATGGAGATATTGTTTATTAATTAATTTTTTTACCAAGTAACATAGAATTATATTATTGTAATACGGTAGAGATGAGATAATTTTAGAAATTTAAGAGAGGTAATAAGAAATTTACCAATGACGGTATATTTCTCAGTACCTCGGTAAATTTTTCAAATGATATCACCTCTACTGTATTATATGCAACTATTCCTGTAATATTTAGTAAAAGAAAAATAATTATATTAAGTGATATCTTTGTTTGGCCGTCTCCCTTACGCTTACCGATACTTTTGGAATCTAACTTCCACCTTATAGGCTGATCACGAGTGTTGCTTTAACGTATCAATAGTACTATCATTTTGGAAGCGCAATGAACTTCATTTCTTCTCTTGCAAAACGATGGTGCTTATTTTTACCAGTAATATGACCGACAATCATGACTTCAGTTATTGCCTATATTACTAGGCTAGTTACTTTGCGCGAGTTTAGTCGGAAATATGCCATAAATATGAGAAAATGCTTCCGTACAGCAGCCAGTGGTTTATGGCCTAAATTTCGATGAAAACAGCGAGGTTTTCAAAGTGTCACAGTTATGTTTTTGGTTTTTAAATAACAACAATGAATGGAGTTAACACAGTATACGTTTTACAGCCCCAAGAGGTTTTGTACGGCAACTGTGGTCTTGATGAACATTATAAGAATTATATTATAAATCGAGGGGGTTTGAATGTCCCCAAAGCGTAAATGCATTGCTTTTTCAGTTTTTACGTGTAAGTCACGAGATTTGTTTTCTCCTTAGAATAAAATGTGGTCACGAAAAAATGCATTACAAGGGAGACCATTAAACTAAATTCAACTGAAAAGAGGTCACAGAAGTTAGGCCTACAGTGTGTTGCATAATTCTGGGTTCCTACACGTCGTTTTGAGAGCGTTCTTGAGAAGTCGGGTAATATATTAGTATATCGAGTTTGAAAACAATTTATAACACCGAGACTTATTAAGATGTACAGTGAAGGGGTCAGTGCTACAAGAAATACGTCTCCGTGTAATGAAAGAAATGTCTGATGAACAGATAAAAAATTGTGAGGATTTGGAAAATCCGAAAAAAATTGTATCCCGTCCATTTTAAACGGAAGAAGTCACAGGAACCCTGATTTGTGTGCGTTAGGCCTATGATAAATGTGCAGTCTAGGCCTACTGACAATCGTTGATTTACGTACCTGACAGCGTTGACTGCGGCAGTGATGGTGAAGAATGTGATGGTGAGTAGACCCATCATTGTGTATCTGCAAATGAAGTTGTTTATTATTTACACTTAGCTGTCATATAGGACGGGGCTTTGCAAAACACACACAAAGTTTTTGACGTATTGTATGTTCCTTGATAATTGTAGTTTCTAGGAAAGATTGCAGAAGTCTGTGGCATTTTGAACGCATTACTTTTGCATTTGGTATCAACAAATAATCTAAATTATGACATATTCTTTTGTTTTGTATTTACAAATGATCTAAATGTTTTGTAGGAAGTTTTAGTATCACCAAGATTAAGCCTATAATATTGGACAAACTAAATTTATGACGCTGACAAAAAAGGCTTTGTGCACATCTTTCAGAAGTAGAAAAAAAGAAGCTTGTTCTTGCTGAAAAAAAACTTCAAAGGAGAAAAAAAAAAAAACAGTGATATGACTTGTCCAATCATCACACTATGTTTTTCTTCGTTTTTTATTAAAAATATTCCAATTTTCATAACATTAACTCGAGAAGTACCGTCAAGTTTGGTGATCAATCTCTTGCCACAGTAAGACCTGTTTCAACTTTGAAGAATTGTGTTTTATTTGCAAAATTATTTCTATCGGGTATTGCGTGTGGCATTTTGAATGAAAAATAATTCCCTTTAGTCTTACGTGATCTATCTACAAGTAATAATAGGTAGTATTAACTTATATTAGGCCTATCACTTTAGAAATGTACAAGCAACCATGATTTCGATTTTTGTTCCCTATCTGTGGAAACAATGAAAATATTTGTGATGAATATGATTATGATTATAATGATTATAATCCTAAATCCGCTCCCGACGTGAGGTAGAAAATTATTACCATTAATGACTAGTGTTAGTTAACTATTAGGCCTAGGTAAGAGGTGTGTATGAACATGATACTAAGACACACCTATTCTATCGTTCATTTATAAACAGAAATATAGAGAATGATCTAATTGCTGTCTTTATACACACACACACACACACACACACACACACACACACACCACACACATATATATATATATATATATATAATAATATAATAATAGTACCCGTAGGATATACTAAAATTAAAATCTATATATATATATATATATATATATGTGTGTGTGTGTGTGTGTGTGCGTATGTGTGTTAGAGAGAGAGAGTTTTGTTTGCTAATTAAGACTGATCCTAATTATAATTTAGTTATGCTAAACTGATTTTCCCATTTTCTGTTTAATACTGCCATAAATGCCAAGTTCCCGGTGCATAAATGAAATTCTTGGAAATAATTTTTTAATGAAAACGTCAAGTGCCCTTAACTTCCAGACTGTTTTAAATGCAATCAATAGAAGAAAAGCCTCCTAATATATATTAAAAGCCTATTTAATATAAGAAAAGTCCCTAACATGTAGCTATTAAAACCTTATTCCGTAACTTACGAGCGGCTCTGGGCGAGGAGTAAAAGGCGTAATGTACCGTGACAATTGAGAGGCAGAAAGAAACTGAGGTCTGTGTTCTTCCAGCGCACCTTTTTATCCCCATTCCCAAAAGCTACTGTTTTCTGACGTCACTTCAACTCTCACGATGTGGGAGTATTTCTATGCACAATAATGGGGGGCAAATGACTCCTCTCCTTTCGATCTTTCCCTTCCTTCTCTGCAATTTTTCGCGTTTTCATCTCGAGATGTCTTTCGTCAAAGGAAAGTCGTGGCTTTTTTTTTTTTTTTTTTTTTTTTTAAAGCGTGTTGTTAAGGAAGCTCTCTGAAGAAGGTGTGAAGAATATTTCCCGTAAATGAGAGCTCTTGATGTGTGAGTTTGTAAGGGTAATAAGCCCTTTTTGCTTGTGAAAAGTTATTCTCAAAATAGATACAGAATACGCTTTAAGAAAGTTCAGCCCCAATTCCAGCCATTCATAGCTTAAAGCAGTGAAAAGAGGGAGTTAGAGTGGTTGGAAAGCAAGATTTAAAAAAAGGCGTGATGCGACATCCAGCTTACTCGGGACGCGTGCAAGATTTTCCCCTCACGCATAAGATGTAAACATTATATTCCTATCTTAACGTGAAGTGGGCTTTGTAATTAATACTCATACTTAATACTACTTATACTAACAACAAGGATCAAATAAAAAGGACACACATTAAACATGTTCATATAATCTTAGTTATAACTGGAAACACAAAATAACTGAACAGAAACATAGCCTTAATTCAGTTCACTAAATAAATTAAAATTTGCTAAAATCTTCGGTCAACTAGAGTCTTGTTTCGCCTACAAAAATTAAAATTAAGCTATGTTTTATTAGAAAAATTTTCTGTTATTGTTTAACATGCACATTACTTATTTTTGACATTTTCATTCTAATAAATGAATCATAAATCTCCTAAAATTCCCGTATGTTTAACTCAATGCGAATCATCTTTTTCAGACCTTTTTAGGCTCTTCCATAGACCTTTCCTAACCCCCAACAAGAACAACAAATAAGTTTTAGGCTTACTCCCGAGTAAGCGACAAGAAAAGAGGAATGGAGGTAAAGTAAAAGGGTCAAAAGTGGGTGCAGTTACGGCCCTAGAGGACGCTGCAAACAGCCTCGAGAATGCCCACAGTGCACCGCGTGAGTCTATTTCAGTTCTAAACAAATGCCGAATTATATGTTTAGAATATATTGATCCGTTTTCACAGATACGTGTGCGGGTCACTGCAGGCATTACTTGAGGTTCTTTGCAGAGTCCCTACTACCCCAAGCTGCAACCCCTTTCATTCCTTTTACTGTACGTCCTTTCATATTATATCTCCTCCATCTTACTTTCCCAACAATTGTTTCACCGTGCAACTGCGAGATTTTCCTCCTATTAAACCTTTCAGATCTTTTTACCGTCAATTTCCGTTTCAGCGTCGAATGACCTCATAGGTCCCAGCGCTTGGGCTTCTGCCTAAAGTCCATTCTACTCTATTCTTTCCTTATAACTGGTCTCTTCTTTCTTTGTGTATTTATCATTACCTTCTGTTAGTTTTTTAAAATTAGCACCATATTCTTTGGAAGCTTGAATCTCAAGTCGGTGGCAACTGCGGCGGGTTTTTTCCATTATTCATCTTCTGAATATTTAGTAATATAATAATAACAATCCTTGTTTATATACTTCGTACATCTTCCAAGATGTACTTTTTGAAATGTACATCGCCAAAATATTTTTATTATTGCATACGATAGAAGTACTTCTCCAGTCACCCGCTAAAATCTATATACGACGGGGAAAAAAAAATTGAAGAGAAAGACGTAACCCTCCTCCTTCTTGGATACCCCCACCCCCACAAAAAAAAAGGGGGGCGCATTTCTGCAACAAGAGATTCCCTTCCATCCCCCAACCCTACACCCACACTCCCATTGTGTGCTATTGTCGAAGAGTCACCTGGGTTGAACACCTGTCATCTGCAACCTCCTCCCCCTCCTCCTCCTCCTCCTTCAGTTCACTAACGCCCTCGCACAGCTACTGAAAGTCATACTCCATACTCTCTCTCTCTCTCTCTCTCTCTCTCTCTCTCTCTCTCTCCCTCTCTCTCTCTCTCTATTTTCTGAGGGTTAGGATGCGAAAATGGCAACTGTCATGGAGCTGGCAGGAGATCGAAGGTATTATCATTATTTTTATTTCTGTGAATTATAATTATTATTTCTTTGAATTATTATTATTATTATTATTATTATTATTATTATTATTATTATTATTATTATTATTATTATTATTATTATTCAGAATATAAACCGCTATTCATATGGAACAAGCCCACCATATGAATAGCGGTTTATATTCTGAGTAATAATAATAATAATAATAATAATAATAATGAGAAAGAATTAACAGACGGTAATGAGAAACACAGAAAGAAAAGATCGCTTATTGAAAGAGAAAACAATGAATGAATAAATTATGGTCGCGTGCAAGGAAGATTCCAATATAGAGTGATTGACCTAATTTCAAACATTATCGGTCAAAAAGTGAAAAATGATTAAATATAATAGTGAGATATTATACAGATATGCCCCGTAAAAAAAGCGTAAATTTCATTTTCAGAATAAAAAAAAAAATAGTAGATATATACTCGTAGATACTCTACGTAAAAACAAACTAAATTTAATTTTCAGAGTAGAAAATGAGTAAATATATAGATAAGCCACGTAAAAAACAGTAAATTTCATTTTCAAAATAGAAAATTAGTAAGCATACAGATACACTACGTAAAAACTGTACATTTCATTTTCAAAATAGAAAGTGAGCTAATATATAGATACATCACTTAGGAAAGGAATGTCAATTTAATTTTCAGAATAGAACGTGAGTTAATATATACCTATAGATATACGTCACGTAAAAAACTGTCAATTTCATTTTCAGAACTTTACCCTTGACACTTCCTGGACTAATACATTTTCAAGACCTCAGTAAATGACATGTACAAACTGTTAATAATCACTCAAACAAAAAATTAATAATCACTCAAAACAATGGCCTAAATCATTTTTTTAAATATGTAGCAGCATTACCGTACAGCCTAAATAGTTATTTTTCAAAAAATACGTAACAGCATCACCCAAACCAATAGCTTAAATTTTTTTTTCACTAAATATGCAACAGCATCCCCAAAACATTGGACTTAATAGCTATTATGTTTTTAAAAATACAACAGCATCCTTAAGGCAGTACCCTAAATGACTTTTTTTTAAATTAAAATGCGCAAGAGCAACGCTCACAAAATACAAAAAAAAAACGTAAATTCAAAATATGCAACAATATTCCCCCAAACAGTAGCCTAAATATCTAGTTTTTCTTATTTAATATGCAACAACATTCCCAAAACAACCTAAGTAATCAACAGAACCCCCCAAACCAATAGCCTAAATTGCTATTGTTTATACATTATATATGTATATATATATATATATATATAAATATTATATATATATAGATATATATATATTATATATATATATATAATGAAATATATATATATATATATATATATATATATTTCTCACCTGATGCATCTTGCGATCGTCATCGTAGATGTTTGTCGGGGGATGATTTTTAGCTGGAACGGAAAACGACTCGTCGACTTGCTTCTTCTTCTTCCTCTCCGCCTCCTACCGTTTTTGGTCCTGGAAAGTAAAACCTGCTGCCGTGGGAGCCGCCGAGAACCTACTGGCGGAAAAGCGAAGGTCTCCTTCGGCGTAAGGTGACTTACGGATTTTATAAGGAGCTTAATTCAAAGCCCCTTCCTACCTACCTTCCTTCCTTCCCCCTCCCATGGTGTTCCGTCTGCCTCCTGTAACCCTGAGGGGCTCACCGGTGATATTTTCGAGAGCCCTCAACACGAGAGGCATCGTGGGAAGTTGAAGAGTAAGGAAAATAAGGTACTCGGTTGCCACAAAGGATTGTTTGTTGCTTAATGGTTTCTTGTTGAAGAATCGCGGCTTTAATTTGCCAGTTGAAATGGCCTTTGTATTGCAGGTCATGTTCAGGTCACTGGAAGCAGGTCTATGCAGATAAGGCCTACTTTTGCATCGAGCAGTGTCAATATAGGTTTCATCTGACGTTTTCGTTGTCAAGCGTTGCTCAATTCAGCTTCTGTTCCAAGAACACTACAACGCCTTCTTCAAAAGAGATCTTGGCCCAGGAGTGGGAGCTGTCTTGGCCAGACTCACCGAGGATGAAGTAGACATACCGGGAAATTTTTAATTCTGGAAAAAATAAAAATCGTCCATTTGCCACACTCCGCTTCAGGTCGTCAGGATTCAAATCACTTTTAGCATAGAATATGTGCAGACACATTTATCCTTGTTCTCTTTATAAAAAGAAAAAAGAATTCCAAAGCTGCTGTTTGTCTCCACGGAAAAGGAAGTGTATAGTGGTCATTAGATAAGAGAAATTTCTTTCCCATTGAAATATAAAAATGCGCTAGCGTAAAAATTGTTGAAAGAAGTAATTAATTGTAACAAATTGCAAAATAGTGGCCTTGTGTTCCCTATTTATTTATTTGTCCGTGAACGTATTTCCTTTTCAGCGCATCATATGTCAGCGCTTTCCCTTTGGGCCAAATTTGCAATTCCATTCCGTTCCAGAATTCTATTTAAAGAAACAGACAGCCACCCATATCAGTGATTATGGCATGCTTTCATA
>NC_087212.1:45134462-45184462 GCF_015104395.2 Macrobrachium nipponense
ATATATAATACGTAGACCTATGAAATTCCCTGTGTGAGTTTGTGTATAAATATTCGCCATGACTACATGCGAGTAAAGCTTAATTGACCGATCCAATATAGATAGTTTTCAAAGACGTGGACAGTCGAAAGCATTTTCCTAAGTCCGCGTAATCGAAGGATTACCAGGTTTTCTTCCACAGTTTGAAATTATCTGAATAATTTGAATGGTGTTCAAATGTATACTACCTTTGGATGTATTGTAGCTGCGAACTCAACAAGTGTAGTTCTTCAGGTTACTATTATTATTATTATTATTATTATTTTATTATTATTATTATTATTATTATTATTATTATTATTAATTAAGGCAACCCTTATTCATGTGGAACAAGCCCACGGGGGCAATAGACCTGAAATTAAAGCCTCCCGAGTATGTGGTGTTCATTTGAGAGAAGTTACTGATGAAAATAGGAAATAAAGCAATAAGAAATCAGCTATTTGACAATAAAAAAGATAACTTAATAAATCAATAAATAGGTAAAAATACAAATATTTTATTAACGTACAAGGTGAACTGATTATGACGATGATTATTATTATTATTATTCCCTCGAATATGATGTTCTGTTAATTTTGCTCTTGCGACTCAATGCTGTATTTGTATTTATAAATAGTACTTCTTTAATCCAAAAATCATTTCAAATTATCTTTACCAATTAGACGTCATCTGGTGACGTAACAGAAACAGCCTTATATGTCTGAAAGAAAGTTTATATTTTTTTTTCCATTCCTTGTAGAAATAAAAAGCCATTTGAGCCAATCTAATTTTTTTTAAGCTGTTAGATATTGGGATAACCATATCACTGGTTTAGAATTAAGACACGTAATAAAAATTACTTTACACAACACAACATTACGTACAGCTTAGACAGTAAATCCTGTTATTAAAGACTTTTATTCCTCAAATGTGAGAACCTGTTTACGAGGTTCATAAACACCAAACAGTTATCTATCTCTCTCTCTCTCTCTCTCTCTCTCTCTCTCTCTCTCTCTCTCTCTCTCTCTCTCTGTGACAGTAATAGGTACTGTCACGCACAATAGTTCGTTCCCTCCGCTGATCCAGAGTGAACACGAATCCGCGACTATGAAACCCCGAAGCAGTTGAACAAGTAACTAACGGACCATCCAATAGATGTTGCGCCGTCAGGCCAAGGAAGGAGGAGTGGGCAGCAGGTATTTTTCTTGAGCTTAGAGTAAAGTATCCATAATCTATTAACGTTAATTAAGAGAGTGGTCGTAAACATTTTGTTGTTGACGATACTGGATTTGAGTGTAAAATGTGCATTTAAGGAAATATGCGAAATAAATATGAGACTAAAAGTGCTTAGGAACTGAGTATTTATGAAATAGCATTTCCTAAAGATTATTAAATCTTATATACTGACATGACTGTCCACGAGATCGATACAAAACTTTCACCAACAGTGTTAACGGTGGTGTTCTGTAAGCAGCAAGCCACCTCTTTGTTATATATTAGTATATATATATATATATATATATATATATATATATATATATATATATATATATATACATAGAACATCTATATCAGCAAATTAGGAAAATTTTCAGTTCACTTACTTTATTGAGGTAGCAACCATACACACAGATAGGCTACATATCAATATACTTATACAATTCATGATTGGGCTAACCTCCATAGAGAAGGCGGGCGATGTGGGCAATAACACTAAAAAATTACGGCTATATATAATTTTCTTTATTTACTAAATGTTAGTAACTAAAACACCATGAAATATTTGGATACTTTCACCAATATAACTGGTTCATATTTGGTGGAAAAGAGAAAGACAAAACCACAGAATATAACAGGACAAAGATAAGTAAAGAGAGAGAGATAATTTATTAAGTTCTTTTCTAGATTATGGTGTGAAGAAGCCTCGTGTTCTTATTTTCTTCCTAGCACCAGGTCAGTTGCAAAATATCAGTTATTATCAATATTACTATATTTCTTTCATCCTTGTTTTCAAGATGCATTGTAATAGAAAATAACTTAACTCAGTTTCTGTTTCAAGAAGCAAAGTAGTTTTCTAGTGCCGATGTAGTTATAGTTAATTCTAATGTGTAAAAGAGTTAATATGTTATTGTAGGAATTTAACTTTTCTCTCCTGTGAAGTCAACTGCCATAGTCCTTGCCGTTCCCTGACCATTTCCTGTCTTAGGGAGGGTTAGGAACCACTAGCTTCTACCTTTGAATTGGCGAGTTAGTTGCCTAGTATATGGCCATTCGAAGACTGCAGCTTTTAGCTCCACTAATTCTATCGGGGCTTATTTCTTCTACCTTTTGGACCCCCTTTTAATATTCCAGCCTTAGTTTCTTAACTGCTGTGGTCTTATTCTGTCTCAACTTTATTACCTTAATCCGTTTTCCTTCTTTTCTTGGAATGAAGCGCGTTTTGTGATTCCCTTTATTTCAAAATAACAAAATAAAAGTAGTGATATTTACAAAGCCTTCTATATTCAAAATTTAAGGCTTATTTTAGTCTGACTAAATGTTAAACTAAAAAACCATCACATTTTTCCGACAATCTGGCAGATAACTTTGAACCAATATCACTTTTTTTTCATTTTATTTTGAGATACTATAAATATTACTTTTCACTTTAAACTTTTGAAATATGCATGATCTTCCAAAACATTAGCATTAAATCAAGTAAAAGGAATATAACTAAAAACACGTGAGTTAGTGTCAATATTTTATCATTATTATTGGTATGATAATATACAACGAGTAGGATGTCCAACCTCCATCTGCATCTGTGACCTCACACAGACGATCAGGTATGGAATCTACAGTTTATGTTATGTAACAGAAGTGTGGGTTATGTATTTGATTTCCCTGGAACGTGTTTTACGCAGATATTTTTTTTCTTTATCAAGCACGCTTCTGCAATACATTTTCTTAACCTTACATGTCACGTCGTTTTCATTGTTGTATTTATTATTTGACGACATTATTGACTCTGTAATTGTTTTTAAATTGCAACAGTTTTTTCGTTACACATCTTTGAGAGGCACAGTATTTAATTGTTGTCATTATCATCCGTATCAAACAGTATATTATTTACATTTGTGTTCTAAGGATGCGTTCACACCAAATGCGTCACCTTATATAGAAATGGGGTCGTTAGGATTTTCTACTTTATTTCTATATTGGATTTCAATTTACGAATCAAGTTATGCTCTAATAAAATTGTACTCCTTTATATCTGATTTTCACTTTTATATAGGACAAAATTTAGTATAATTAAATTTCGTTTTACCTTTTCTTTGTATGCATACGATATAAATTTAAAATCTTAAAACTTACCTATAGTTTTCTATAGTTTTTGAAAATCATTATGGTTGAGTAGTTGATTATTATATATAATATATATTATTTCTCTTGATGTCTTGGCTAATTCATTTAGAATGATATCTTTTAGTTATTTTGTTAAATTCAATAAAAATAAAACGTAGGTTAGAAAAATGGTCATTTTTTGCTCAGTTCCAATTGCCCGCCTGTAGTTAGTATTGTTTTTCTTGTAGACAAAAAGGTAAATAAAGGAAAATCCCTAAATATATTTTAATAGATAAGACGATAAGAGACCAAACAAAAGAGAGAGAGAGAGAGAGAGAGAATTGCAGCAATTTATAACACCTAGAAACAAGCCACGATTAAAGATCTTTCAGAATGTTTCCTGCTATATTTTGATAAATCGAAATATCTCTTGTGAAATATTGAAAATCAAGGAAAAAGCGAGAGATATAGAGGAGAGTATATGAACTGGGTATTCCAGTTTGAAGAAAATGTGGCCTTACCTGGCCCTTGGCAGCAGCTGTTGTGTGATGTTGTCGTGTAGATGTTTGAAATACGGAGAGAAATCTAACGCAAGGATAGTCATGTTTATAGGCTGCCTATTCACTGGTGAGGTTCCTCCTAATTACTGATGATGGAGGTGAAGAGCCCAAGGTAATGGAATTGAACGAAAGAATTTCGGCCTTGCGAGACACCATCCAGTACCAGAGAGAGCAGCGGGTGAACTTGGACAGGATCATTTTTCAGCTGCAACAGAGGCTTGACTCCAATGAAGAGATTCAGAAGGCGGGCGGAAAGGAAGAAAGCACTCGTGTGATGCAGATAACTGAGGAGGTGTTGCAACAACAGGCCTGGCATGAAAGGGCCCACTTATTCGAAGGTGAGACGTTGTTTTTGAAGGAGAACGATCAAGTGAAGATGAAAAAACAGCAGCTGGAAGACAAGATTCTCAAGACACATAAGAAAATCAGCAGTTGATGGATTACACAAAGGAAATTGGGCAGAGAAACGATGCCCTATGTGAGAAGATAAGGGAACCGACAGTGCAATTGCCAGAGGCAAACTGCCAGGTTGAGAGGCAAGAGAAACTGCTACGAAAGAAGGAGAAGGACAAGGACCTGCAGATATAGAGCGAAGAAGCGGCGCGGATGGCGAGGCTCGTCCAGGAACGAAAAGACGCGACCGGAAAGCGCTAATCCGACAGGAAAGACGCCGAGATCAGGTTCCAGCTCCTGCAGAAGGAAGTGGAAGACCTCACGAAGGAAACGTGTGGACTCCATTGTGAAGTTCAGGTTGCGAAACTGAAGAGAAACCAGCTGAGGTGCCTTCTAGAGGAAAGAAATCATGGCTTCAATTGGCTGGATAGGAAGACCGGTGTCCAGGGCGAATGGAACGACCAGTTGGAAGATGAGGCTCGGCAGCTGCGAGGAGCGAAGGAGAAATTGGTTTGCCAGCTGAAGAACCTGCAGGGGAATTACAGGAAAATGAGAAGATTGTTGGAGTGCCAGGATTGGAAGCAGAGGATACAGAGAAGATTGGTGGAGTGGCAGGAAAAGCAGCGGATTGAGAGAAGATTGGTGGAGTGTCAGGAGAAGCAAAGGATTGAGAGAAGATTGGTGGAGTGGCAGGAGAAGCACAGGATTGAGAAAAGATTTGTGGAGTGCCAAGAGAAGCAAAGGATTGAGAGAAGATTGGTGGGGTGGCAGGAGAAGCAAGGGATTGAGAGAAGATTGGTGTAGCGCCAGGAGAAGCAGCGGATTGAGAGAAGGTTGGTGGAGTGGCAGGAGAAGCAAAAGATTGAGAGAAGATTAGTGGAGAAGCAGAGGATAAAGAGAAGATTGGTGGAGTGCCAGGAGAAGCAGAGGATTGAGAGAAGATCCAGGGAGCGTCAGAAGAAGAAGCAGAGGATTCAGAGAAGATTCGGGCATGTGAGGAGAAGAAGGAGAGGATTGAGAGAAACCCTTGGAGAATTGAAAGATTCAGTGGCATATTCTGGTTCTAAGGTTGAGCAGAGGTGTTACTCCCCTTAGGGACGGCGGGCGAGGCCCTCCACGGGTCCTGGGAACAGGCAGGCCAGGCCCGCCAGGTGTCTCGGGATGGGCGGGCATGGACCTGCCAGGTGTCCCGGGACACCTGGGGGGCCACGCCCACCAGTCGCGGGACACCTGGTGCGGCCCGCCAGGTGTCCTGGGACAGGTGGGCGCGGCCCGCCAGGTGTCCCGGGACGAGCGGGCGCGGCCCGCCAGGTGTCCCAGGATGGGCGGGTGTGGCCCGCCAGGTGTCCTGGGACGGGTGGGCCAGGTGTCCCGGGAGGGGCGTGGCAGGCCCGCTAGGTGTCCCGGGATGGGTGGGTGCGGCCCCCATGTGGGTCAGGGTCGGCCCTGCGGCCCGCCAGGTGCCCGGGACGGGTAGGTGTCCCAGGATGGGTGGGCGCGGCCCGCCAGGTGTCCCGGGACAGGCGGGCGCATCCCGCCAGGTGTCCCAGGATGGGAGAGCCTGGCCTGCCAGGTGTCCCGGGACAGGCGGGTGCGTCCCGCCATGTGTCCCGGGACGAGCGGGCGCGGCCTGCCAGGTGTAACGGGACTGGCGGGCATGGCTGCGCAATTTGTCCCGGGAAGGGCGGACGGGGCCCCACCAAGTGTCCCGGGACAGGCGGCCGTGGCCCCGCCAGGTGTCCCGGGACGAGCGGGCCAGGCCCGCCAGGTGTCCCGAGATTGGTGGGCACAGGACCGACAGGTATACAGGACGGGGCCAGGCCACCAGGGTGTCCAGGGGATAGGGGGCGTGCGCCCCATAGGTGTCCCGGCAACGACTGCGTGGGCGGTGCCCCGCCAGGTGTCCCGGGACGGGCGGGCCAGGGCCGCCAGGTGTCCCGGGACGGGCGGGCCAGGGCCGCCAGGTGTCCCGGGAGGTGCGGGGCAGGCCTGCCAGGTGTCACAGGATTGGCGGGCGCGGCCCGCCAGGTGTCCCAGGATGGGCGGGTACAGCCCGCCAGGTGTCCTGGGACGGGCAGGTGTGGGCCCGCCAGGTGTCCTGGGACTGGCGGGCGTGGCCCCGCCAAGTGTCCCGGGACGGCGGGCCAGGGCCGCCAGGTGTCCCAAGATGGGTGGGCGCGGCCCGCCAGGTGTCCCGGGATGAGCGGGCGCGGCACGCCAGGTGTCCTGGTACGGGCAGGTGTGGCCCCGCCAGGTGTCCTGGGACGGGCGGGCGCGGCCTGCCAGGTGTCCTGGGATGGGTGGGCCAGGTGTCATGGGAGGGGCGTGGCAGGCCTGCTAGGTGTCCCGGGATGGGTGGGCGCAGCCCGCCAGGTGTCGCAGGATGGGAGAGCCTGGCCTGCCAGGTGTCCCGGGACAGGCGGGCGCGGCCCACCATGTGTCTTGGGACGAGCAGGCGCGGCCTGCCAGGTGTACCGGGACTGGCGGGCATGGCCCCGCCATTTGTCCCGGGACAAGCGGGCATGGCCCCGCCAGGTGTCCCGAGACTGGCGGGCCAGGCCCACCAGGTGTCCCGGGACAGGCGGGCGTGGCCCTGCCAGGTGTCCCGGGACAAGTGGGCATGGCCCTGCCAGGTGTCCCGAGACTGGCGGGCCAGGCCCGCCAGGTGTCCCGGGACGGGCGGGCGTGGCCCTGCCAGGTGTCCCGGGACGGGCGGGCGGGGCCCCGCCAGGTGTCCTGGGACGGGTGGGCCAGGTGTCCCGGGAGGGGCGTGGCAGGCCCGCTAGGTGTCCCGGGATGGGTGGGCGCGGCCCGCCAGGTGTCCCGGGACGGGTGGGCCAGGTGTCCCGGGAGGGGGGTGGCAGGCCCGCTAGGTGTCCCAGGATGGGTGGGCACAGCCCGCCAGGTGTCTCGGGACAGGCGGGCGCATCCCGCCAGGTGTCCCAGGATGGGAGAGCCTGGCCTGCCAGGTGTCCCGGGACAGGCGGGTGCGTCCCGCCATGTGTCCCGGGACGAGCGGGCGCGGCCTGCCAGGTGTAACGGACTGGCGGCATGGGCCGCGCAATTTGTTCCCGGGAAGGAAGCGGGGCGGCCCCACCAAGTGTCCCGGGACAGGCGGCCGTGGCCCCGCCAGGTGTCCCGGGACGAGCGGGCCAGGCCCGCCAGGTGTCCCGAGATTGGTGGGCCAGGCCCGCCAGGTATACGGGAGGGGCCAGGCCACCAGGTGTCCCGGGATGGGCGGGCGTGGCCCCGCTAGGTGTCCTGGGACGGTCGGGCGTGGCCCCGCCAGGTGTCCCGGGACGGCGGGCGTGGCCCCGCCAGGTGTCCTCCGAGGTGTCCGGGCAGGTCGTGCAGGCCTGCCGGTCCCAGGATTGGCGGGCGCGGCCCGCCAGGTGTCCCAGGATGGGCGGGTACAGCCCGCCAGGTGTCCTGGGACAGGCAGGTGTGGCCCCGCCAGGTGTCCTGGGACCGGCGGGCGTGGCCCCACCAAGTGTCCCGGGACGGGCGGGCCAGGGCCGCCAGGTGTCCCAGGATGGGCGAGCGCGGCACGCCAGGTGTCCTGGTATGGGCAGGTGTGGCCCCGCCAGGTGTCCTGGGACGGGCGGGCGCGGCCTGCCAGGTGTCCTGGGGGATGGGTTGGGCCAGGGTGGTTCATGGGATGGGGCGTGGCAGGCCTGCTAGGTGTCCCGGGATGGGTGGGCGCGGCCCGCCAGGTGTCGCAGGATGGGAGAGCCTGGCCTGCCAGGTGTCCCGGGACAGGCGGGCGCGGCCCGCCATGTGTCCTGGGACGAGCAGGCGCGGCCTGCCAGGTGTACCAGGACTGGCGGGCATGGCCCTGCCATTTGTCCCGGGACAAGCGGGCATGGCCCCGCCAGGTGTCCCGAGACTGGCGGGCCAGGCCCACCAGGTGTCCCGGGACGGGCGGGCGTGGCCCTGCCAGGTGTCCCGGGACAAGTGGGCATGGCCCCGCCAGGTGTCCCAAGACTGGCTGGCCAGGCCCGCCAGGTGTCCCGGGACGGGCGGGCGTGGCCCTGCCAGGTGTCCCGGGACGGGCGGGCGGGGCCCCGCCAGGTGTCCCGGGATGGGCGGGCGTGGCCCTCCCGGGACGGGCGGGCGTTGCCCCGCCAGGTGTCCCGGGACTGGCGGGCGTGGCCCCGCTAGGTGTCCTGAGACGGGCGGGCGTGGCCCTGCCAGGTGTCCCGGGACGGGCGGGCAGGGCCCCGCCAGGTGTCCGGCCGGTGTCCCAGGGGCGGGGCTGGCGCCTAGGTGTCCGCCCGGACGGAACGGGTTGGTGGCAAAAGGGTGTCCCCGGGGAATTGGGGGCGTGGCCCCCGCCAGGTGTCCCACGAGGGCCGGGGCCAGGTGGGCGGGAAATTGTTGGGGGCAGGGCCTGGCCCCCAGGTGTCCCAGTCCCGTCCCGCGGGCGGGCCCGACCAGGTGTCCTGGATTCAGGCAGCAGGTGTGGCCCAGGTGTCCCGCCAGGTGTCCTGGGACCGGCGGGCGTGGCCCCACCAAGTGTCCTGGGACGGGCGGGCCAGGCCCACCAGGTGCCCCGGGTCGGGCAGGCATGGCCTCGCCAGGTGTCCCAGGACGGGCGGGCGCGGCCTGCCAGGTGTCTTGGGGTGGGCGGGATATGGCCCCGCCAGGTGTCCCGGGTCGGGCGGGCGTGGCCCCGCCAGGTGTCTTGGGATTGGCGGGCGTGGCCCCGCCAGGTGTCCTGAGACGGGCAGGCCAGGCCCGCCAGGTGTCCCAGGACAGGCGGGCGCGGCCTGCCAGGTGTCTTGGGATGGGTGAGCATGGCCCCGCCAGGTCTCCCGGGACTGGCGGGCGTGGCCCCGCCAGGTGTCTTGGGATTGGCGGGCGTGGCCCCGCCATGTGTCCCGAGACGGGCAGGCCAGGCCCGCCAGGTGTCCCGGGAGGTGCGGGGCAGGCCCGCCAGGTGTCCCGGGAGGTGCAGGGCAGGCCCGCCAGGGTTGTCCCCGGGGGAGGTGCGCAGGGCAGGCCCGCCAGGTGTCCCAGGAGGTGCGGGGCAGGCCCGCCAGGTGTCCCGGGAGGTGCGGGGCAGGCCCGCCAGGTGTCCCGGGAGGTGCAGGGCAGGCCCGCCAGGTGTCCTTGGATTGGCGGGCGCCACCCGCCAGGTGTCCCGGTACTGGCGGGCGCATCCTGCCAGGTTTCCTGGGACGGGCGGGCCAGGCCAGGTGCCCCGGGACGGGCGGGCGCGGCCCGCCATGTGTCCCGGGACGGGCGGGCGCGGCCCGCCATGTGTCCCAGGAAGGGCGGGCGCGGCCCGCCATGTGTCCCAGGAAGGGCGGGCGCGGCCCGCCAGGTGTCTTGTGACGGGTGGGCCAGGTGTCCCGGGAGGGGTGGGCCAGGCCCGCCAGGTGTCCCGGGAGGTGCGGGGCAGGCCTGCCAGGTGCCCCGGGAGGAGGGGTGGGCCAGGGCCCGCCAGGTGTCCCGGGGGAGGTGCGGGGGCCTGGCCCTGGCCAGGAGGTTTTGCCCCGGGACGGGTAGGCGGGCGGGCCTAGGCCAGGTTGTCCGGGACGGGGGGCCGCCGGGCCCGCATGTGTACCCCAGGAAGGGCCGGGCGCGGACCCGGCCAGGTGTTCTTGTGACGGGTGGGCCAGGGTGTCCCAGGGAAGGGCGGTGGGCCAGGCCCAGGCCAGGTAGGGTCCTGGGAAGGTGCCAGGGCAGGCCTGACAAGGCGTGTCCTGGGTATGGGCAGGGCGGGCGGCGGCCTGCCATGATAGTACCCGGGACGGGTGGGCGGGAGCCTCCATTTGTCCCGGGACGGGCGGGCTGCGCTTCCCCCCAATGTATCCCGGGGAGGCGGGCGGGCACGTCCCGCCACTGGTGTCCGGGGACGGCGGTTCGCGTACCTAGCCAATGTGTACCCGGGAATGGGCGGCGGCAGCGTCCCAGCCATGTGGTCCCAGGGACGGGTGGCTGGGCGGCGTCCCGCCATGTGTCCCGGGACGGGCGGTCGCGTCCTGCCATGTGTCCCGGGATGGGCGGGCGCGTCCAGCCATGTGTCCCGGGACGGGCGGGCGCGTCCCGCCATGTGTCCCGGGACGGGCGGGCCAGGCTCGCCAGGTGTCCCGGGACAGATGGGTGCGGCCGGCCAGGTGTCCTGGGATGGGCATGCGTGGCCCGCCATGTGTCCCGGGACTGGCGGGTGCGGTCTGTCAGGTGTCCCAGTACGGGCGGGCATGGCCCCGCCAGGTGTCCCGGGACAGGCAGGCGTGGCTATGCCAGGTGTCCCAGGATGGGCGGGCGTGGCCCCGCCAGGTGTTCCGGGACGGGCAGCCATGGCCCCGCCAGTTGTCCTGGGACGGGCGGGCAGGGCCTTGCCTGGTGTCCCGGGACTAGCGTGAATGGCCCCGTCGGGTGTCCCTGGATGGGCGGGCCAGGCCCGCCAGGTGTCCCGGGTCGGGCTGCCCAGGCCCGCCAGGTGTCCTGGGATGGGCGGGCCATTCCTGCCAGGTGTCCTGGAATGGGCGGGCCAGGTGTCCCAGGACGGGCGGGCCAGGTGTCCCGGGACGGGCGGGCGTGGTCTGCTAGGTGTCCCGGGAAGGGCGGTCATGGCCCGCTAGGTGTCCAGGGATGGGCGGCCGACGGCCTAATGGTGTCCTGGGATGGGTGGGTGGCCCTTGACGGGTGGGCGAGGCCCGCCAAGAGTCCCAAGAAGAGGCAGGTGAGGCCCTCCAGGTGTCTTCGGACTGGTTGGCGGGGCCCGCCAGGTTTCTTGTGACGGGTTGCGAGTCCTGGCAGGTGTCCCGGGACAGGTGGGTTATGCCCGTCTCACATACATGGACTGGGTGGGTGGGGCCCGCAAGGTGTTCCGGGAATGGATTGTGATCCCTGACAGAAGGTTTGGGACGGGCAGGTAAGGCCTGCTGTCCTAGGACACTTGTCTGGCCTCTCCCGTTCGTCTCGGGACACCTGGCATGCTTTGCCTGGCTGTCCTTTGACACCTGGTCGGCTTCGGCCATTAGTCCCGGGATACCTGGAGGCCCTCACCCGTCCATCCCGGGAACGTGCGAGCGAGGCCTGCCAGGTGTCATGGCGGTGTTTTGGGATGGGTGGGCGAGTCACGCCAGGTGTCTGGGGAACGGGCAATCCCCACCAGGAGTCCCTGGACGGTCGGGGAAGACCTGCAATTGGTATAATTAATGCGACGCATTGTGTGTGAATGCACCCTTGTTGTTTGTTATTACACTTGGAAAAGTAACTACTTTTAAGGTTACTCTTTCTCTCTCTCTTGCTAGGCGTCCCAGGATGCGCGGGCGAGACCCGCCAGGCATCCCTGGAGGGGCGGGTGAGGCCTGCTAGGTGTCCCGGGATGGGCGGGATAGACCCAACAGGTGTTCCGGGACGGGCGGGCGAGGCCCTCCAGTTGTCCCAGGGCGGGCTGACGAGGCCCGCAATTGGTCAACTCGACGCGACGCATTTGTTTTGAATGTGCCCTTGTTGTTTGTTATTACACTTATAAAAGTAACTACTTTTAGGTTACTCTCTCTCTCTCTCTCTCTCTCTCTCTCTCTCTCTCTCTCTCTCGTAGTAGCCATCTTGCTTGGTGAGACGTTCCCGCGTGAAGTCAGATTAATCAACAGATATCACAAGTTTAACATACGACTAGAATTTGAGAAATATCTAGAAGTGTTCGTGAACTATCGGTGATAAGATTAGTGTGAAAATAGTAGGATAAAGCGTCTTCTAAGTTAGTTTATCAAGTGTAATACTGTAAATCAGAACAAGATGGCAGTAAGTTCCAACTGCGGGAAGAAATGGCGTAATTTAGCTTGCTTGGTGGATTCGCAATACGATGAGGTAGCAGGAAGGGAACTGGCATTTCTCATCTATGAAATCAGCAACAGTCCTAACCAAAAAGATACAAAAGCATTCATAGATATATTAGAAGGATATAATCCTTCAAACTGGAACAAATCTAATGAAAACATCTTGAAAATAATTGAAGAAGTTCCAAATAAAATCCAAGTGGTCAATGAGACTCATCAAAGAAAATATACATAAACCAACATATCCCGACAAAGAAAATGAATAAGGTGAATCTTGTGAATATCCTAATTGATGCATTAGGAAAAAGAATACCAAAAGCATGCAAACTGTGTAAGGTTTGGTATAGCATAGTCAATCCACAAAACCTAATCAGAAAATGTGCTGCATGCAACATTCCGGCCCATCCACAGTGTGCTGAGGTAATGCAAGATTTGAGAAAAGTGATACTAAGAATTTTTGTTTTTGCTTCAAATAGTCTATCATGGATAGACAATGTTATTAAATGAAGATTGAATGTTACAAATAGTTGAGGATGAAGAGAAGAGGAAGAGGAAGAAGAAGAAGAAGAAGAGGAAAATGGAAGAGAAGTAAACAAAAATGAAATGACTGAAAAAAATAAGGAAAACAAAGAACAAGATAAAAGTATGGATGCAGAGATACTCATTGATACTACATATGAGGCAATAAAGCAGCATACCTACGAAGAAATAAATTACGATATGACAACAGAAAAGCAAATCCCGAAGAGGCTCTACCCAGATCTACACAATGACGGGAAAGAGGAAAAAATAGACAAGAAAGACAAAATCTGCAACCTTTTGAAAAGAGGGAATTGCAGATTTGGAGAAAAATGTTACTACAAACATCCTAAGGTATGTCACAACAATGAAATATATGGTAAATGTGCATACCTAGATGGCTATGGGGATGATTGCAGAGATCTGCATCCAAAAATATGCAAAAACCTAAAAGAAGGAAAAGGATGTAAGTTCGACAAAAAATGCAAATATATGCACCTGTAGCAATGAATCATAATCAAATAAATAACCAACCAAGTAATAAAATCCAAAATAAGAAAGAAACAAATAAAGAGAGAAATCAAGAATATCAGGTAAAAGAGAAAAGCAAACCACCAATGAGATATGCAGAGGTGTCAGCAAAAAATTTCAAAGCATCAGCTCCGAAATTCTACTCAAGAGATAATAACTGTATTTATTATGCAAGAGGATATTGCAGAAACGGAGAAAATTGCAGATTCAGACACAAAATGAATAATTATGATGAAGGAAGATCAAATATTATGGAAAAGTTGGATTTTTTAATGTCAGAATTTCTGGAAATGAAAAAAAGAACAACATACCAGAACAGGAAAGAGACAATGGTGGGAAAATCCTTATTACTACCATTATTAAATGAAGGAGAAAACACGCAAACCATCATAGTGATGAATGCGCAGGGTTTAGTTACGAGTAACTCAAAAAGAAAAATAGAGTACTTAGAAGAACTAACCCAAATTGAAAAGAAAATAGATATAATGAATATAAGTGAAACCTGGTATTCCCAAGAGACTGGGAATGATGATCAAATAAAAGGGTTCCAAACTTATAGATCAGATAGAAAAAATAGGAATCAAGGGGGAACCGCAATATATGGGAAAGACAAAAAACAAGGAAAAATATATGAGAAATATAGTAACTCAGAATGTGAACTAATAGCGGTAGAATTTGAATCTGAAAAATTAATGAACATAGTAATATATAGACCTCCTAATACTAAAGAGTTTGACTTAATAATTGAAAAAGTTGGATGATATATGTAGAAATCACAAGGACTGGACTATTCTCCTATCTGGTGACTTCAACTTCCTTTCGTAGAATGGAAAGACGAATAGGAGATTGTGGTTGTACTTATACATATAAAAAGAGAGTAATAGTAGTGCAGAAGATAAGAGGCAATTTGAAAAGCTATTATATGCTACTAGAATACAACATTCAACAAATAAATCACCTGCCAACAAGAAAGGAAAATACTTTAGACCTAGTATTTGTGAACGAGATGAATTATGTTAAAGAAATAATAGTTTATAATGCGAGTATTTCAGACCATAATGTCATAGAATTAACAGTTCATTCCAAAGCAAGTGAAAACAGAGATAAGCAAGAAATGAAAAGTGGGAAGGATATGGAAAATACAACTTCTACAGTAAAAATATAAAATGGTCAGAAATAAATGAAGAATTAAACAAAGATTGGGATAACATTTTCGTAAGTGATGACATAAGGGTAAATACGGAGATATTATATAAATATTGGAGAAAATAGTGGATAAATATATACCGAAGAAGAAAAGTAAACATCATTCATGCATACAAGAGACAGAAGGATCTTGTTCCAGAAAATCAGAAGTGGAAAAAAGGTCTTGCAAAAGAAAAAAATGCATGGAAAGTTATAGAACTAAAAAGTAAGATAGAAAATGCAGAACAAAAGATTATACAATCAAAAGAAAATGAAAAACGGGACTTGGAAGAAAAAACCCTATTAAATATAACAAGCAAAAAACCCCAAACTATTATACTCATATGCGAAGAATATGAATAAAAGAAGAATAGAAATAGGCCCTCTGAGAATTGAAGGGAGATTAACGAATGAAAAAAAGGAAATTTGCAACATACTGGCAGAACGATATAAGAGAGAATTCACCCCTAGAATAGATAATGAAGATAATGATATAGAAGTAAGGGACGAAAATAGTGAATATTTAGCTGACATAGAAATTAATGAAGCTGATATTGTGCAGGCAATTAATGAAATTAAAAATGGAGCTGCTGCAGGGCCGGATGGAGTCCCTGCTATTTTGTTAAAGAAAGTAGTTCATTCTATCGCAAAGCCACTTGCAATATTATTAAGACAAAGTGTAGGTACAGGCAAGATTTATGATGAGCACAAATTAGCATATATCACCCCTACTTTCAAAAGTGGATCAAGGACTAGAGGCAAGTAATTATAGGCCTGTGAGTCTAACATCACATATTATGAAAGTGTATGAAAGGGTAATGAAGAAAAATATTATGAAACATTTAATAAAAAATAATTTGTTTAATATAGGACAACACGGTTCGTACCCGGAAAAAGTACACAAACCCAACTGTTAGTCCACCGTGAGAACATATTCAAAAATATGAAAAGCGGAAATGAAACAGATGTGGTTTATCTAGACTTTGCAAAAGCTTTTGACAAAGTAGACCATAATATATTAGCAAAGAAAATTAGAAAACACAATATCGTAGATAAAGTAGGAAGATGGTTAAAAGAATTTTTACACAACAGAAAAACAGATAGTTATTGCAAACGATGAGAAATCGGATGAAACCAAGGTAATATCCGGTGTGCCACAAGGTACGGTGTTAGCTGCAATACTGTTTGTTATTATGATTGAAGACATAGACAGTAATGTTAAGGATTCGGTAGTGAGTAGTTTCGCTGATGACACAAGAATAAGTAGAGAAATTACTTGTGATGAAGATAGGAACGCTCTACAAAGAGACCTTAACAAAGTATATGATTGGGCAGAGGAAAATAGGATGGTATTTAACTCTGATAAATTTGAATCAATAAATTATGGAGACAGAGAAGGAAAGCTATATGCATATAGGGGACCTAATAATGAGACAATCACAAATAAGGAAGCAGTTAAAGACCTTGGTGTGATGATGAATAGGAACATGTTATGCAATGATCAAATAGCAACTCTTTTGGCAAAATGTAAAGCAAAAATGGGAATGTTGTTACGGCACTTCAAAACAAGAAAAGCTGAACACATGATTATGCTTTATAAAACATATGTTCGTAGTCCACTTGAATATTGCAATATGATATGGTACCCACACTATCAAAAGGATATTGCACAAATAGAGAGTGTACAAAGGTCCTTTACAGCTAGAATAGAAGAAGTTAAGGACCTAGACTACTGGGAAAGACTACAATCCTTAAAATTATATAGTCTAGAAAGGAGAAGAGAGCGCTACATGATAATTCAGGCATGGAAACAGATAGAAGGAATAACAGAAAATATCATGGAACTAAAAATATCAGAAAGAGCAAGCAGAGGTAGATTAATAGTGCCCAAAACTATACCAGGAAAAATAAGGAAAGCACACAGGACATTAATCCACTACGCACCAGCATCGATAATGCAGCGTCTATTCAATGCGTTGCCAGCTCATCTGAGGAATATATCAGGAGTGAGCGTAGATGTGTTTAAGAATAAGCTCGACAAAAATCTAAACTGCATCCCAGACCATCCAAGATTGGAAGATGCAAAATATACCGGAAGATGTACTAGCAACTCTCTGGTAGACATTAGAGGTGCCTCACATTGAGGGACCTGGGGCAACCCGAACGAACTGTAAGGTCTGTAAGGTAAGGTCTCCATTTTCTTTACTGTACATCTAAATTGCCAGCATATGATAGAGATAAACAGAAAATATATCATTAATGAGTTATACGTAGGGGTACCACTTCCAGTCAAGGATTCCACAGTTCCCCCCAATCCTCCCCATCCCGTTCTTATAAGCAACCCATCACTTCTAGTGGAGTCCGACCCTTACCACTTCAATTTTATTACAATTAAATAAATTACACCATCTTGTAATTAAATGAATTACGATTTCTTACTAAAATTTAATTTTCAGTTACAAGTACACGAAATTCTGCAATTGATTACATTTCAATTATATTACAATTACTCCAGCCCTGAATATGTATAGTTGCGAATTTGAATTTTCCAAAGGTGATTTTTGTTTCATTATATGTCAGTAAGTCATGACTGTTACTTATCAATTCCTGGGACAGTATGGTTATGGTTATGTGTCGAGGCAATGCCTTTACAACGGCCCCTCTTAATCTTGAGTTATTTTTAATTGTTGCGCTCTTTCATTCTTGAGTTATTTTTAATTGTTGCGCTCTTTCATTCTTTTTTCTCTTTTTTCCACATCATATATAAGGTTTCTTTTCTTATTTCATTATGATCTTCTCTAAATAGAAATTTTCCAACAATATAACTTTCATTCTCTTCATAAGGTTGCTGAAGTCCAATTGGTTTAATGCGTTCTAATCTGTAAGTAAAACAATATAAAAAAATGAAAAAATATCTTCTTATGTATTAGCACAAAAAGGACAACAGGTGTTCCCCTTCTGATGTCTCTTAGTTATATTTAAATGCAGTGAGTTGGTTCTAACTCTAAAGAGAAGTATCGAACCAAAAGTGTTGTCGTAAATTTCTTCATCTTTTATTTCACTTTTCCACATTATATATATATATATTTTCGGTCACTTTATTTTCCAAGTTTTCTTTCCACTTCACCGTGTCCCAGATTCTGGCTTTGTCCTTAATTTCTGTTTTGGACGTTCCTTCCAATTTTCTTAAATTGATTTTAATTTTATGCATGTACTTTTCCATTGTTTTCCACCATTTTCTTTCCTTTTCTTGCATATCTATAATTATTTTCTTCAGTAACTTTCCGTCAATTTATAATATTATTTACATAACTTAGCTTTCCACTTACAATTCTGCTCTTCATGGAAGATGCTCCTATCTCCCCCCTTAATGTGGCTACTACTGTACTTCTACAAGCTCCTAATATTTTTCTATAAACCCCATACTCTATTCTTTGCCATTTTTCTATTTCTGTATCTGTTAATTAACTACATTGGTCCCATATAAGACTGATGGTAGAGCTATATTTTTCCAGAATGTTTTATTTATAAGTACTTTGTTACAGCTTTTCTCTATCACTGAATAGGTTAGGCTGGCTAACTTCTGTGCTTTGTCCATCATTTCCTTTTTTTGTAGCCTAAACAGATTTATAGTATCGTTTACCTTTATTCCTAAATATGTTATATTCTCCCTTACTTTTATATCCTCAATCTCCTCTGGTTTTTCCTTCATATTGAAGATAATGATGCTGCTTTTCTCTTTATTTATCTCTAGCCCATAACTATTTCCTATTTCTATTAAAATCTTTCTATTTTTCCTTGCATCTTCTATATTTCCTGCTAATACTAACCCATCGTCAGCGAAGAAAAGTGTCCCTATCTTTAATAATTCTTTTGCGAATCCTGTCCCTTCCTCCTCCATTTTCCTAATTATTAAATATGTCATCATTTTGAAAAGTGATGTGCACCCTTGCCTAATTCCACTGGTAATTTCCATTTCCTGTTCAACTCCCTCCCCTAGGTCTATTAGTGTGCTATCCCCTTCGTATATATTAGCTACTGCCTCTATGATTTTTGAATGTATTTTGAACTATTTTATGACTTCGATCATAACTTCTCTTTTTACCGAGTCAAAGGCTTTACTGTAATCGATAGCTATTACTATTAAAAGTTTCCTATTCCTATAGCTCTCTTCTACACATTATTGTAGTGTAAGGATATTATCTTCAATCCTACTCCCTCCTGTGACTCCTGCTTGGCATTCGTGATCTTCTTCATTCATTCTGACGTGTGCTTCTATTTCGTCTATTATCAGCACCATGAATACTTTGTATAATATATTTAATAAAGCTATTGGCCTTAGATCCTTAGCCCTTGGTTTCCTTTTCTTTTCTATCATTTTCGTTCTCGATTTCTTCCAAGATTCAGGCTTTTCTTTAATTTCTAGCTCCTTGTTGTAGCATCTAACTAATACTTCTATACAGGTTTTGCTCTTCATTAATGCTCTGTCAAGCTCTGGTTTGATTCCATCTGGGCCTGCAGCTTTTTTTGCTTTGAGGTTACTTAGGCAAGCTATGACTTTTTCCTCGGTTATCAGAGGTTCTTGCATTGGTATTATCTTCCTTTTGCATTCCATCAATAGGTCCATGTGTTATCTTAGTACTTTTTGGAATCTATAGTCTCCAATTCTTATGTAATCTACTTCTGCCATTTCATTCTCATATTCCATCCTTTTCTCTTCATTCCAGATTTCCTTTATTTTATTTTCGTGTTTACTGTATATGGTTCTCCAATAATTCACTAATTCGTCCTTTGTTTCAGCCTCATTTAGCTTGCTTCCCTGTTCATTATATAAATGTACAACTACTTTTCTTGTTTTTTGCCTATATCTTAACTTATCAATATTTTCCTAGGGCTCTTTATTTTTATTTCTTCTTATTTCTTCTGTTATTTTCTTTTCATAAATAGATATCTCTTATTTTATTAATAGTTGCACTTCTTTTTTCTTTTGCATATATTTCTTCTCTAGACTTTATTTTGTCTCTTTCATTTCTTTTCTTCCTATTCAGCTCTTTCCTTTCGTTGACACCTCTTCTTATTTCTTCATTGAACCAGTATTGCTCTTCTACTTTTTCCTCTACTAGCATCTTTCTCCTATATGTTCTCACTAACTTGTCTTCTGCTACTTCTTTTATTGATAAGTCCATTTCTGAGATTCTGTCTATGTCTTTATCTATCAAGATCTCTTCTAGTTTTTGAATAAAGTCATTTAGGCTACCTTCATCTGTTTTGAAGTATTTTACTTCCTCCCATTTACTCTTGTTGAGATTCTTGTTCTGTCCTTTGAATGTCAAGCTAATGGTAATTAGGTTATGGTCAGAGATACCAAATTCATTTTTGTCTTCATCAGTTACCATCTCCACACAATTTTCAGAGAACTTATTGACTAAAGCAAAATCTATTACACTTTTCATCTGCATCCTCTCCCATGTGTAGACTCCAGTGCATCTGTCATCTCCATTAAGTAGTATTAGCCTATGCTCATTCGTCCATTATAGTATTATTTCCCCGTTTCTGTCTGTATTCTGGTGGCCTAAGAAACCTACATGGCCATTAAAATCTCCTAATATTAATAATAATTCATGGCCATTTATGTTTTTAATAATATTTTCACATTCCAGTTTTATTGCTTTATCTCTATTTTCATCCTCCTCTGTATTTCCTACTGATAAGTATAACAACAAAATATGAATAATATTATGTATATTTTACATTTAGCATACAATAAATCTTTGCTAATGGTCTCCACCTTGTTTAACTCTGTGTTATCACTGTTTCTTTATAGTATCATTAACCCTCCTTTTTTGTCTTTCATATCTCTCATATTTTCTATTTTATTTATACCTTTACTTAATGCTAATTTGTCTAGTTTCTGATGAGTTTCAGTTAAACAAAATATCCTATTATCATTGTCTATAACACTTTCTATTTCTACTAACTTCTGTCTAGTTAAACATTGTATATTTATCATATAAATTTTAAACTGTATTTCAACTTTTTTTTTTATTTGGGCTTCTTGGTTAATGTATTATTTACGTCTCCGTTTATTACATTTCTCCTGTTGCCCCCACCCCTCCAGACTCTGAAAATTCACATATCTGATCAGTTTACCCTTTCTTATGTACCACCCCTGTTCCCCCCTTTCTCTTTTGTCTTTGAGTTCCTATCTCAATATGTTATCCTGTTCTCTTTCTCTGCAGGTTAGGTCTGGTGTGCTATGAATATCTGCTGTATCCTACCTCTTGCTTCCCCTTGAGAATCTTGGCTTTTCCTATTACTGTCCATTTTTCCCTTTCACTTTTCATCTTGACTAAAATAGGTCTTGGCCTAGGTTTAAATGCGTTATTCAGAACAGCTTGTATTTCAAATAGTAATTTACAGTCTTCTACAGTTGTTTCAGGGTGCAACTGCGAGGTTTTCCTCCTGTTACACTTTTAAAACCCTTTTTGTCTCCGTTTCCCTTTCGGCGCTGAATAACATCATCATAAGTCCGAACGTATAAAAAATATATATGTTTTTAGTTAGGCAATAGTTACTTTGAATTAAAGGCGAGATACATTTGTATACCCAAATGCAATTATTTTTGCCTTGTAATAATTTACTGACATTATTATATAATCAATTTGTTAGTTAATTTTCTTTTATGATTAAGTGAGATCTCATCTCACCTTATTTCCCCTTACCTCCTCATACTTTCAAATGAACATCATATTCTTTGGAAGCTTCAATTTCAAGTCAGTAGCCCCTGCAGGGGTTTGTTCCATATGAATAGGGTTCGTCATCTGAATAATAATAATAATAATAATAATAATAATAATAATAATAATAATAATAATAATAATAATAAAAATAATAATAATAATAACAATAATAATGATAATGATAATAATAACAATAATAGTCATATCATCATTATCATATTCATAACCATACTAATAATAGCAATATTAAATTAGAATGAAAGTGGTTCGAAGCAATAATGGCAAAGTATATCATATCTTCTTTCTCGAAGCTCGTTTTCTTTGGTGGAAAATTTCCCATAACAGACAACGGATCATTCCTGATTTACATATTCACCGGCGGTTAATGACTGTCCATGGTGTCCATTTTTCTCAGGACTTTCGATAATCTCCAGGGTTTTGTCTGCATACTGTGGAACTGGAAGGTGTTTATTTCAGAATTGAAGAATTAGCCTTAGGTTTAACGGGAAATGATTGAAATCACTACTTCCGTCCTTCAATGAAATGGGAAAACTGCGGTGATTTGTTAGAAAATATGTTCAGTTTAAGTTCAGCGTTGATAATAATGATGTTAATAATAGTAATAATAATAATTATTATTATTGTGTAAACATGTCCTTTGTAAAATTAATTATAATACAAAAACAAGTTTTCTTTTGAGGGTCTTTCTCCTGTTAATAATAATAAGTAGATTTATTTCAGACGTTCTTCAAGCTGAATATACATTATAGTGATATTGTTAACCGCATTTCCCTTTTCTGCTTTCGTTTCGTATTAGCTGCCAATTTTCTTATGCTTATTCTATTCTATACTACCTTTGCTTGAAACTGGGACATCACTCATGCCATTATCTGTCACATGGGGGACCTGTACCAGGTACCTGGACTCCTTTGGTTGTCAGTTTCTTTCTTTTTCCGGTTGGGGTTTAGTATTGTTCCCTCCCTTCCATCCACCTAGCAAAATACCAACGCTTTCTAAACGGATGTTTCTTAAGCGAGTATCTCACGAGAACTCCAGGTAGTACGAACTCTGCAGTATCCTGTGGTCTCGTATCCCATCCAATATGATCCTATGAGCCTACGAGTCCTGTCTGCTGCTAGTCTAAGCAGGGAAGTTCATTGGCGCCATTGGTAATTCCCTACTTGAGGCAGGTATCGTTATATCACGTTGCCTGTTTCCCACGGAATGAAAGGAGAGAGAGAGAGAGAGAGAGGAGAGAAAAACTTGTTTTACTTCCTGTTGCTACTATTCTCTTCCCTATACGGCGCAACAGCGCTGCTCTGTTATTATACGCTTACTCTTCCAACGCGCGTGTTGATCATTCCTTTTCTGTACCTGTTTCATCTTTGACGTCTAGTGCTTGCTCTAATCTCATTTTTGTTTTCTTGTAATTGATGAAGGATTTTTTTCATGTCTTTGCAGCAGAACAGATATAACAAATGTTATAACTTGAAGGCAGAGACATTTAACTAAACGAACTTCGACTTCGAAGTAAAAAATATTACCAAGATATATATATATATATATATATATATATATATATATATATATATGTGTGTGTGTGTGTGTGTGTGTGGGTGTATATATATATATATAGATATATATATGTTAGTTGTGTGAATATATATATAATAATATATATTATATATAGTTATATATGTGTGTGTATGTGTGTGTGTAACAATAGAAAATAAGGGAACTTTGCCATCAAATCAGAGATAATTCGCTAAATGTATTCAGGAGTATGTTAATTCCCTATCCCGTTAAGAGGAATATTACGTAGTGTGAAGAAATGTGTTGTGGAACTTCTGAAAAGTTAAATGTGCATACATATGCGCCATAGAATAAAACGAAAGTAAAGAGAGGACAGGTGCGTGTTGCACGTTAGTATGTTCCGTTAATGACGTAGGCAGCTGGTGCGCATGCTCCCCTCTCGACCCGTTTTCTTAGACAATAGGCAATTGCACGAGGCCTTTCCTTTCCAAAGACCTACTTCCCATGTCCCTCGTTGATTGCCACAGAATTGCCCTTCAAGATACTTATTTATCATCACAGTAATCTTACGATAGTTGTTGATATACCGCTGTATTTCACTAGAGCAAGAGCAGCTGGTGGTCGTTCGTGTCACTCGTATGTAGGTCAAAGTTCTCGACCGGTAGGTGGCTTCCGCGCGCGCACACACACACAAATGATCTTTCACTCAACAGGTGTCCATGTATTTGTACATGTAACCGATTCTGGTTGTGAAGTTTGCTGTTTATACTGAGAAATAATTGTTCCACTCTTACTTTCATTGTTTATTTCACGAGAATTTGAGGCCTCTCGGAATCATACAGACATAGACATTCATAAAACACACTCACACACACACACACACACACACACACACACATATATATATATATATATATATATTTATATAATATATATATATATATATATATGTGTGTGTGTGTGTGTACTTATATATTATATATAATTATATATATATATTATCTATATAATAATATAATATTGTGTGTGTGTGTAGTATATATATATATATATATATATATATATATATATATATATATTATATGTTGACAATTATAATGGACCAGAATTTTGTATACTTCGATGAAAACTGCTAAAATTTGCATGTTTCGTCTTCATCAATTATTCCTTGGTAATGATCACCATTCCAACTGTTTACTCACGAACACTTTCGAGCGATGAATCCGATGATGTAGTAGACCTTATATAGACCATTCCCTAAAGAAACTTCAGTCACCAAGGACGCTTAGATTGTGTGACTAATGACACGAACTCAAAGCAAAAGACAAAAAATTGAAGGAAGCTTAAATGTTCCTTGTAGCCTTTGTAATCACTGTTCTTGGTCAAGTAGCCCCACTTTCGACTAAGTCGTTTCGTTCATGTGGGGCCGATTACAATTTTATGTGAAAATCATTTTTAAGATATCTATTTAGCTTTATGCAGCCAAGCAAATTTATTCCTGCAATCTGCCGCGGAAGTCTCGTAAATTTCAGGTGTAGGCTACCTATCGGTTTTATTTTGTATTCCTACATATTTATCCATCTATTAGTTTCTTAATAATAATATTCTCTCCCCCTGCAGGCTGATTTCCCTTTGGAGTCCTCTTGGGGTTTATGAAAAGTCTGTTAACTGTGCTCTCAAGGGTTTTCAGCTGAAGATTCAAAGAAAAACAAAGAACTTTAAACATGACAGAGGCCAGCGTATTGTAATTCGGGTTACGACAGGTGTCCACAAGGCCTGAATTTTAATTATGATTCACCACAGGTGGGTCTCGTAAAACAAAAGGCGCAATCCCCCCTCCCCAAACCCAACTTTCCGACAGCTTACGGATGACGTCATATTTCTAGAAAACTTTAGAAGGACATCCCGTGAATGGTCCGTGAGGCAAAGAATATTTATTTTTAGATTCGCCATAAAATTTGAAAAGGTGTTAGTTAGGCTGGATTTAGAGTGATTTTGATATATTCTCGTGTAAATTCTTGTAGAGAAGTGTCTTTTTTTAAAGTTATGGAGAGAGTGACACTAGTCACTCGAATGCCGTGGAAATCTGTCTGTGGTGTAGAGTTTTAAGGGACCATTTGACCATTTGCATTTCAAAATTATAATTGGCACTGATTAAGTGAAAATTCCACTACGCCATTATTCTGCTTTCAGGGATGTTCAAATACTTTTCAACTTCGCAGCGTACCGTAATCGCGAATGCTTAGTGCGTTTGTGTTTTTATTTATATATATAAGTGTGACCTTAACAAAGGCGCCAGTGGTATTTTTGGTATGACTAAGGATGGTGTATTTGTTGATTCTACGACTGTCTTTTCCTTTGTTCTGGCTTCATCTCGTTGTGATAACTGCGTTGAATATATTTCAAAGATTAATTATTATTGATTTCATTAACTATAAAGTCAAAGAAAATTTCACAATAGCACTAAACATTGTACATTGGAACTAACACAAGTCATCTCGTTACGACTTGCCTGCCAAGAATCGACGGTAACTGATGTGAGAATTATACCTAGAAGGAGTTGCCGGATACAAATCTGAAAATTTTGTGATTGAATTTGGATGGGGCTTTTGCCCGCGAATGTCACTCATTTTCTGCCTCAGAATGCCCATGATTGTATATTATTTTGTAACTGTATTTTTTTTTATGAAAAGTGGGCTGGTTTTGAAAAGTAGTCGTATCACGAAGATAAAACCATTCAAAGTTATTAGAGTAGTTTGCTATCTGTCAGCGTTAGGTCGGCCACGATCAAATTACGATAAACAGCGTAGGAATTTATAACCCTAACTGACTACTAGCATAAATGCAGCCCAACTCTGCTTTAGTATTTGTAAGATATAAATAATATTTTCACGATTTTAGGGCCATAGGCTTACTTTGCATATGATGCAAATCTGCTTACAAGGTAGATTTTTTACCTTCGTTCCTTTGAACAGTTAGAAGATTGTATCGTCATTACTGATTCGAATGTAGATAATTCCATTCTAAAATAAATCCTACAATTTTTTGTTTAATTCTCCCTCTAATAAGGCAGAGGGAAAAAGGGGAAGTAATTGATAATCTGAAATTTCTCTGGTTAAAAATTCTGTTATTATTATTATTATTATTATTATTATTATTATTATTATTATTATTATTATTATTATTATTATTATTATTATTATTATTATTATTATTATTATTCACAAGATAAACCCCTAATCATATAGAACAATCACTAAGGGGCCACTGACTTGAAACTCAAGCTTCCAAAGAGTATAGTGCTCATTGGAAAGCAGTTACAGAATATAAATAGAAAACAGAAAGAAGAGAAATACATATATACAAGGAGAATAAGTACTCGAAAATGCAATTTTAGGGTAGTAATGCATTGCATCTTCGCTAGAACTTTAGAGGTTTTATTTGCACAACATAGTCCTAAACAAATTATGGAGTCTGTAGAGCCACAGTTTGTGTTATGCTCTTTTTTTATATTTACTCACAAACTTCCTGGAAACTGCGTTACTGCTATCGATGCTGCTTATAGTGACAAATGATATAGGCCTGTCGTTAGTTCAGCAAATACATTATATAGGGTGTATGCGTTACCCACATTAAGCTCTAGTTAAACATTCTAATTGGACTAACACCTAAATTGCAGAATTAGAAAGCCAGCCAGTTGATGGTACTCCAGGAAAATAGTGGAAAGTCAAAGAGTTCTAGAGTTCATAGTTGAAGTCAAAGATGTTACTGAATTCCATTTCCTGAGATTCCACCATATGTCAACCTGTGTGGGAGCGAAACCCATCCTTGTGTCGTCTTCTAAAGTGTTCTCTTGTGGGTCTAGAGACATTACATTTATAGTATGTCGTTTGAGACGCTTATTGCATTGCTTTAAAAAAAGTGTGCAATTGCATATCTCTGGACAACTGTAGCTCTCAGTGGCTGGCACGTTCACATTATTTGGTCACATCACAGCATTAAAACAAATCAGTGAATCTTAAGTTACAGCAACTTGTGTATCCAAAGTTATTTATCTTAAAATAACAAAATCAGTTTTGTGAACTCCCAACCAGTAATTTTCGACAAAAGTCTCTCGCGTTGTTGGCTTTTAAGCTAAATTGTCGATACAAGAAGGAAAAATGTTTTTACATAAATGTATATCTTTTAAGAGGCTTTCATTTGCTTATCACGTCGTTTAGATGATGAGTTACTCTTGTAATCTCATAAAAAGTCTTTATTTATCATTTCCTATTGCTTTTGGGACATGGGTGTTGGTGAGTATTGGGTTCCAGAGTTAGTATAATTATCATCACCGCTTTTACAGACACTAAATAATTCATTGCCTGAGGGAGAATGAGAAGAGAACGTGAGTTTGTTGGTTAAATCTTTCCCTCTAGGTCCATAGGCCTAAATTCCCTTTCCCCTCACGTGGCCTCAGGTTGCTTCGCTTAATTTTGTGATATTCATGACTGTCTCTGATCCTTTCGTATATTACAGATTATAAATTCAAATACTCACTAATTAGAACATTCTGATATGTAAAAAATGGCTATTGATGTATTTGCGTCTTTCCGCTTTTCTTTGCATACATTTATATATTCCCTCGGTTGTAATATTGTAATCCATTTTAAATTCTTAGTACTAGGGGAAAAGGCTATGATAAATAAATTTTTCTATTATTTTATTTTATTTTTTTATTTTTAGTTTTCAGATTTTTTTCCCCGAATAACCTTTGTGACTGGTGATGTGACAAACAGTATGGTTGCTTCTTTGTGCTACAAATTGTGTAGCTTGGCGGATAATCGAATGCTTTGTTTCACGGTTGCAAAATGCAATTATCTATATAAGAAAAAGTATGTGAGACTCAAGGTGTCCTCTACAGATTACCGAAGAATACTCTGGGGACGAAAAACGACAGGGAAACGACGTCTAACATTTATGTACGAGACCAGTGGCACCACTCCAACGCTACCCTCTGCGTCTTTGTTATCCAAACAGTTACGTCAAAGCAATGGCTGCTGCAACTCTCGTGGAAAGGTCTCCGTCGATATCTCTTTCTAAAATGGAGGGAGATGCTTCTATTTTAGAAAAGATGGGTGAGTGAGATGTCTGTTGACCTGTAGAATGAAAGTGCTGGTAGAAAAGTAGTGCTTTGGTTGTTAATTGAACCACTTGCTTTATGTTTACATCTTGCCACCTCTGACTTTGCTGATTCATGCTTCGTATAACGAACGTATTTCGGTCGCTATTTCACTCCTGAAGGCGGTTTTGACGGCCGGTTAACCTCGAGAATGACCCGTATTATTACAATAATGAAGACTTTGCGTCCGAAGGAGTTTCCTGGCTTATGGGGAAATCCAGGTGTTGGGGGCAACGAAACGTTCTTCCTTGGTCCTGGGAACGGGATTGACCCTTGACCTGTAAAGGTTCAGTTCGCCTCGTTAGCGAGACTTCATCATTTAAAAGTAATTGCTTTGGATGTTATGTCAATTTTTGCAAATTTAGAGAGGTAATTTCTAATAATTAGGGTTTGAGTTGTTTTTGCCGATGTAGTAGGTTACCCTAGCTTAGCCCAAGTAGCCTACGATAGTCTGTATGGTAAGCAAAACTTTTGGTATTACAAAGTTCCTTGAAATTGTTTTCGAGTACTTAAATATAACTTCATTGCTTGATCTTTTCAAAGAATTTTAGGTAAGATTGAAGATAAGCTACTAGGCTAGCCTACTGGGGCCTGGAAAATGACATTTTCAAGTCCAAAATGTCATAATGGATTAATGTAATATTGTACCCTTACCTTTTTATGTAGTAGTATGTACTTCAGTGCAACTTCACCAGTTTTAGAAAGATGTGCCATCTTTGATTTGATTGCATGCATTATAATTTAAATTGTTTACTTATAAGTTTAACAGAATATATATCTTATTTTTAGTAAAACTAATTGTTGATAGTAAACTTGTCTTTTAGTATCGGTTGGTAAGGGAAACCAGTAAATACTATAGAAATAGACACCAAGCTAAGCTGGACAACTTGATCTAGCTTTGTTTTACCTTTACTAGGCCTCCTCATATTCCAACTATCTCTTTAACAATGCAAAAGAAAATACGTAGTTCTATAGAATAACTTAAAGATAGCAAAAAATTAAATAAAAAATTTTTTGTATCACAAGCAGTATAATATCAGTCTTAACTATTTTAATGTACTTTTATGTTTAATAAACTAGGTATCATTGTAAGGTATCCCTATATGCTGTACCGCATTTGTGGAGCATATGCCATTAATTGTGTAAGCTGTAGCTTTTGATATACACTTTAAGTATTGATATATTCTCATTTCCAGATGGCAACGGCTGCTTGACATTTCTTGTAAAGATTCCTTCCTTTACTAGTGTGAGCATCTTCATTGAGGTGCCATGATGTTAACTTTCCATATCTTGAAATTTTTAATTTTTAAAAGAATTGTGGAAAGGGTCCGTAATTCTTTTATGCTTTTTTTTTCACGTGTTACTGTTTTTGTTTTTGCATATTGACCTTCTGTTCTGTAGAAGCCTTCTTCACAAGGTAATAATCTTTACATTTTCCATAGGTTTGTTTCCTGAATGTAATTGAGAGTGATGTTCTGCTAGCATTTATCATTCCAGTTTAAAACTGATAAAATGAATGAAAAGTATACCGTATCTTATTACATTCCTGTAACTATGTCCAATTTATTCTTATTAAGGGGTGAACTTAGTGAAGTTTATCTTGTGTTAGATATTTTGCTGGAATATATAATAGCTTGGATTAATGTTGTTCTGGTGATGTATCTAGCCAGGAATACTATAATTTAGCATTGTTAAGGAATTTGTAGGCAGTTGGCCCACTTCTCCGTTGCCTTGACATAATATTTGCTAAAATGTTACAGCTTGCCATGCGTTTTTGCATGGAAACACTGGTTCAGCATGTTGCAAAGGATGAACTTTTGAGCCTTATGATATATAATATCTGTTTGAAATATTTGAAACTTAATTTTCTCATTTTCTCAGATATTTGTTGTAATGCAATTTACCTTACAGACCACTAGTGTGGCTTCCACAAGGCATGGTCCAATTGGTACCTTTCATATACGTATTACTGATGTTTGGTTTTTATCTCCAAAGTTTTGAAGAATTTTCTTGTCGCTCACAATAACTACACCTAAAGCTTTGCTCGTCTCCATCAATTCGTTTAGTTCCTTTTTAATTTTGAGTTTACTGCTTTGTGGTTGTTTTAGACTGAGTATCTTTTGTATGGCTTTCTTTTTTAATATACTGTATGGCTTTAGAGGGTTTGATCTCCCAGCACTTGTTTTTCATCCATCATATCTTCTGTTGGTGGTGTAGCTCTCCTGGTTTTGCTTCAATCCATTTGACTATGGCAAAACTATCAATTATCCAAGCTTCTCAACAGTATTTGTTGTTGTGGCACCATGAGTTTGTGATTATGATTAGAATGAAGAGCACAAGAATAAAACTCCATGAAGTGGTTATGAACGAATAGAAGTCTTATTGTGGAGAAGAAATTAGATTAATAAAGGACAAATATAGATATAAGGATTCAGACATGTATCACATTCAAATACGAGTGAAGTAATGCTGTGCACCAAGAGGCTAGGGTTAATGTTTCAGAAAAATATATACTTAAAGCATCTTCAAAATACTATGGCTGTTGAATTAGTTTGAGACATCTGAGTTATAATTTGTCACCCAATAGGTCTAGCCTGAAGGATTTACCCCAACAAGAGAGAATGGGAAATGGGCTAAAGATGAGGTGACAGAAATTGAACAGCTAGGCAGATACAGTGAGTAGTAAAAGGCCAAAAACAATGCAGATGAGGCTGAAGGTTGCTGCAAAGAACCCTTGGTACTGTATAAATTGTGCCTCTGTAAGTGTAACTCCATGCACAATCTTCTTTCCGTAGGGGATTAGTGCCGTCAGTGCACCTCCTCATATGGTGAGTGCCTCAGTAGTGTGATCGGTATGGTGTTGGCCTGCCACCTCGGTGGCCATGAGTTCGATTCTTGGGCATTCCATTTAGGGGTTAGAGATGTGTATTTCTGGTGATAGAAGTTCACTCTCGACGTGGTCCGGAAGTCACGTAAAGCTGTTGGTCCTGTTGCTGAATACTAACTGCTGGTTCCATGCAACGTATAAACACCATACAAACAAACAAACCTCATGTGGTGCACTGTATGCATATCCTGATGGTCTTTGCAGCTTCCCTTTGGCCCTTTCCATCCTCAGATCAGTTGATTCATAGTGCAGCTGCGAGATTTTCCTCTTGTTACTCTTGTCATTCCTTTTCACTGGCAATTTATATTTGAGGGTCTAATGACCGCATAGGTCCTAGCAATTGCCCATCAGCCTAAATTGATATTCTATCCATACGTGAACTACTCCCAGAAGTGTACTAGTAGTACCTATTTGGAGTTAGATAGGGTATTGATATGCAGGAGGATTTAAGAAGTTACCATGAAGCATTCCGTTTAAGGAATAGCTTCATAGGAAGTGAATAACTACTTAAAAGTAAGTTTATTGGTAATCAATGTTTTCATTTAGAATGGGGGATAGATATTTATTGTTCCTAGGGGATGAAGAACTGCTAAATGCAACAAGTAGGTTGTCATGTCCATCGTAATAATTACAGCTTTTGGTTGTAGAGCCCTCTTAATTTTTCATTTGTATATACACCAAGGCCTCTTATAAAGAAACATGTTGCACATGTGTAACAGGTTAATTTAAAAGTTTATTTTAAATTTAGGCCTTAAGCTTGCAATATGCCCTAATTATAAGAAATTACTACAGTGCCTTTGTTTTTGTGCTCTCCACATATATGGTGACATTTTTGTTTTTTTTCTTGCAGAAGCTGAGGAGGAAGACATAGCAACAAGAGAAGCTGGCATCCTAGCCCTCGCTGAACAATATAAGAAAGCAGGCCAGGCTCATCAATTGGCTCAGCTCATTAAGGATACTAGGCCATTTTTATCCCAGATATCCAAAGCCAAGGCAGCTAAGCTTGTTCGTACAATGGTGGACATGTTTTTAGATATGGAAGCATCTACAGGTTTAGAAGTGGAAGTTTGCAGAGATAACATCGAGTGGTCAAAAACAGAACGTCGCACCTTCCTCCGTCAGTCACTAGAAGCCCGTTTAGTTGCTCTTTTTTATGATACTGCCCAGTACACAGAAGCCCTTAGTTTAGGTTCACAGTTACTCAAGGAGCTGAAAAAGCTCGATGACAAAAACCTCTTAGTCGAAGTACAATTATTAGAAAGCAAGACTTATCATGCTCTCAGTAACCTTCCTAAAGCCCGCGCTGCTCTCACTTCAGCACGTACTACTGCTAATGGTATTTATTGTCAACCAAAATTACAGGCTGCTTTAGATCTTCAGTCTGGTATTCTTCATGCAGCAGAAGAGAAAGATTTTAAGACAGCCTTTTCTTACTTTTATGAAGCATTTGAAGGTTATGACAGTATTGATAGTCCAAAGGCCCTGACTGCCCTGAAGTACATGTTGTTATCTAAAATTATGTTACAGAGTCCTGAGGATGTTCATAATATTGTTAGTGGGAAGCTGGCTTTGAGACATAGTGGAAGTCACGTTGATGCTATGAAGGGTATTGCTGCTGCCAGCAGTAAGAGATCTCTAGCTGATTTCAAGGCAACAGTTACAAAGTACAAAGAAGAACTAGAGGGTGACATGATTGTCAAAGCTCATTTAAATACATTATATGACAATATGTTGGAGCAGAATTTGTGCAGAATCATTGAGCCTTACAGTAAGGTCCAAGTTGCATATGTTAGTGAAACTATTGGCCTTCCACAAGATGCAGTGGAACGCAAGCTTTCACAGATGATCTTGGATTCAAAGTTGACTGGCATTTTAGACCAGGGTGCTGGAGTTCTAATTGTTTGGGATCCCACTACTAAGGACAAAACTTATGAACATGCTCTGGACACCATTAAAGCAATGGAAAAAGTTGTAGATGTCTTGTATCAGAAAGCAAAGAAACTAACGTAAAAATTAGCAGGATTAGCTTTACACAGTTACGCTATCTAGATTAAGGGGCTGGTTATAATTCAGAAGTGATGATACCGCAGTGTGTTAGTGTGTACTGTACTCCTCTCAGGCTGTACCTTACAGGAATGTTTAAAAAGTAAATAAAAACTACATGTTCATCAGGAGCCAGGCAGAGTTTATCCAGGATTGTGAAATATTCCTGGATGTCAAGTTATGCCCTGGTTGAGTTGTGCTACTGCAGAGCCCCTCCTCATGTAAATATAAGCTATAAAAAGGAGGGGAAGTAGCATGTGACAACTACCACCTCAGATATACTGAGGATACAAATATGTTTGCTTTTTCTCTTTCTATTCTTGATATTCAGAGTTCACTATTCATTGGGGTTATTCATAATAATGTTCTCTTAAGAGGGTAGATTATTTTTTATATGTTCATTATTCGAGAACTATTTCGGTAACAATGAATATATGTAAGCTGTATATTATTATAACTCAAAGTTGGATATGTAGTGGGGTCATTGTTTTACATTGGTCATTCATCAGATGACTTGTTTTTTACAAGTTTCTTTGTAAAGGAAGATGTAATTCACAGACAATATATGGTTCGTATATTAGTTATTCTTACTGTGTTGAAGTAAAATTGTTTTAATTTTTCTCAGAATTAATGAAGGCCAATAATTTCGTGTGAGGATATTCTGAACGTCAAGCCAGCAGATAGATTTTGTACAAGGATTGAAGAGGTTGTCCCTTTGCTTGTAACCTAGTATGTAACACCAAGCATTTACTTGTAAGTACTGTAGCATCAAAAGCTGAAGTGCTGTGTTTAAAATATGACACTTACTAACCCATAAGCGTAGGCCTCCATGCCGATGCCTTTTGTTGTGCAGTATGATCGTTATGATCTTCAGTCTAAGGATTACTGTTGCAGGGGACTATTTTTCATGTCCATGATATAATCAGTTTAACCACTTTGAGATATTTTATAAAATAAAAATCTTATTCACAGGAAGGTCTTTTTTTAACTGTCTTTATGCTCATCCAAGTTGTCAAATTTTGTCAGTGTTAGAATGAAATTTGCATGAACATGGGATTTTTTATTGCCATGTAACTGCAGAAAAGAAAATAGAATGAATCCTATTTACAACAATGTTACTATTAGTGAATACTATGTGTAAGGAATGGAGAAGGACAAAACAGGTGGCAGTATTTTCAGAAGTTCATGACCTGAATAATAATTTTTTTTTTTTTATGTATGATAATACAATAGTTATTGGTTATTGAAAAGTATAAATCAGTTACCTCTGTATGAGAAAAATTATAAACTATTCACATATCCATCCTTTCATTTCTATAAGTGTTTTACAGTTCTCATCCTGTATTTCTTTGAATGTTTTACAGTTCTCTTATTTCTGCTGTGCTCTGCATGGTTACTCTCTGTAGAAGGTTGACAGTGCTCGTCTTGCTAGAGGGTATTGCTGACAGGGTGCCTTTTGCCTTTTACTTCATTCCTTTTATCTCTTCTGTACTTTGCTGTCCAACCATTGTAGCTTTTCCATTCTTTAGTGTTCATCTCGGATAAACAACTGCCCTTTAAGTGAAGTGTTCTAGAGTCTTGTTTAACTTTACAATTAATTATCTCTCGAGAACAACTCTGGCCTGTAAGCGTCCTGAGTGGGTCTTGTTTTAACTTTTGTAATTCCTCTCTCTCTCTCTCTCTCTCTCTCTCTCTCTCTCTCCTAACTGTCTACTCTCTCTCTCTCTCTACTCTCTCTCTCTCTCTCTCTCTATCTCAATAACTGCCCTGTTAGATGTCCCAAGGAAGGTCCTATTAAATAAGTTTTACCTCTCGCCTCTCTCCTCCTCTCTCTCTCTCTCTCTCTCTCTCTCTCTCTCTCTCTCTCTCTCTCTCTCTCTCTCTCTCTCTCTCTCTCGTATGAACAACTTATTACAACTGGAAATGATCTTGACTCATAGGGAGAGGCAGGATAGCTGATTGAAACCTCATTCATTTAATGTGTTAATCAATAAGGAAACGACCAGATAATCATATTTTTAGTCACTTTTATAGCTGAATAAAATATTTATATTCCTCAATGTACACTGCACATTTTTATATTGATAACATTCTTTTCTTCTATGTAAAGTCAGTTTCCCCATTCAGTTTTTCACATTGTGGAACTGTTTTAAGGGAGTTAATTTCTTCAATAAATTGTTTCACTTGCTTAATGATTGAGTTTGCTTTATGAACACTGGTATTGTACCTTATATGTGTATATCTTTTTCTGAAGTATTTTCTTATTGATATGTTTTAGGTAGTAGCAAGTCTTAGCAGGAATTGAGAGTATGGTAGATGTACGTTAATTTCATTCCATAACGGGTCTCAGTCTTTGAGCATCAGTATGGTAATTCATTTACAATTTCTTCATGCAGCATTGCATTTGAAATTATGTAATTTGGATTTGGTATGTATTTTCCAAAGTTTTGTTAGACACTTGTTGAAATTATCCTAGATTTTTGCAGAAGGTAGCGTTACATTAGGGCTTATTTATAGTAAACTTGGTAAGTATTGATTGCGGTAGTAGGTTTTTTGCTCTGTATGCTTATAAATTTGGTAATGGCTATCTTGAGTGGAATTTGACTTAGGGAGACTCCTGTCACAAAGAATGAGTTACTGTTTTTCATCAGTTGTACTAACATCGGATATTCAAATATTTATTAGAAGTGACCAGATTATCTCATGTCATTTCCTGTATGAGATGAAGTTGTTTTAATGGGGAATACATTGGATTTGATGTCTATGAATTTAGTGTTCGCATAAAAGGCAACAAACTCCTGCTTTACGAATGCATGTTTCTTTGTCTACTTGTATGACCAGATCATAGAATATCAGCTGTGTTCAAGCTGATTAATGAAACTGCATTACTTGGCCTCCCTCTCTATTTCCACTGGTCTTTACATCTCTGTGTACCTTCAGTTGAGAGGCCACTTACTTGGCCTTTGTTGTTTTATTTTGCAATTTTCCATTTTGTTTTGGAGATTGTTTCTGATCTTCTTTACCCTACGAGTTTTGTTTCTGATCTTCATTACTCTACGAGTTTTGGTTCATTCTTCAAGTTACCAGTTTTGGTTCATTCATCACTTGACCTTAGTGTGTTGTGTATATGTATGTATGTATATCATTGTCATGTGGATATCTTTATGATTACCAATCTTGCAAGTGCTCTCTGTGCTTGCTCCTACAAGGGAGTTGTGTGACAAAATCACTGATTCTCTCCGTTGTCCAAACAATACCTTGCGTGGAGCTGTTATTAGAAATTCTTAAAACCTTACTTCATCAACATAGGATCACAGGTTTTTCTTATTTTCAGGTAACCAGCTTGTGTTGTGGTTACAGTCAGGTGCTCAGGTGCATCATGTGTTGGTGGTTTCATCTCAGCTTGATGTCTGGAATTTTTAAAGATGAAACCTGATTTCCAAACTTGCAAAAGGGTAGGATGTAAGACCCAAGATCCAGACCTTTACAAGGGCTCAAGACCCACTTGAATGACATTGAGTTGGACAATCATGATTGGAGGTAACTTAAACTAGGTGCAGGAAGTTCTCTTTTGTGAGTTTGACCTTTGGTGTTTCCAGGTACTCTGCTCTTTTGTTGGAACATACATCGAGAATGCTTCATTCTGACGTGGAATTGTGAGGAAATTACCATGTTACTATTGTTGATCAAGGGCAATGGTCCATGGGAGTTATTCAAGTGACCTCTGATAGAAATTGTAAGTGTATTTTGATAACAATGCCAATAGTAGAAATTGCAAGTGTATTTGGATGACAATGCCAACAATTATTTTAAGAAGATTGATTTCATTTGCTGGGTAATTAGTCTTTAGCTTTTAATTTCCAAGCATCATGTCCACGATCCTTTTAAATTTAGGACTGCTTTCTGTAACTGGACTCCAGAGAACTCGCTCTCACTTTTTGTTAGTGGTCTTTATGGGAAGAGTGCCACATTGAAATATTATCTCATCTTTGAATTGGTTGCACTTGTCTTACCCATGACCCCATGTGAAATAACACAAACGACTCTGTTCCTGAAAGCAGTGCAAGAACTAAAATTGCCATTAGTGATTATCCAACTTCTAACCAACAATGTATATTGTGTATTGAAAATATAATGGAGAGAGTTTTTGTTAGACTTCAGCATTCTATTAAACCAATATTTAAAGGTGCAGTCTGTTAAATATAAGCTCACATATTCTTTAAAAACACCCTTTGAGCCAGTCCCTTGAGAGGGGATTTTAAATGTTATGACCATTTTGAAGTATGTATTGATGATAATGATAAGCTCCTAAGTGGGAAGGGATGTTACAGTACCATGTAGTTGTAAGCTGGGATTACATTCAGTGGGTAGTGGGTGCTGTGAGGGGGGTTGACTCTCCAATTGAGTGTGGACATTAGAAGCATTAATTTGAATTCATATTGGTAGCATGAAGAGTTGCCAGCTTGTCGATTGTGGTGCAGATTATTTTGGGCTAAGGCTCCTAGTTTGCCTGCCATTACTTATAAGGGTAATGGTTTCATTCTTGTTATGTTATTGGTGCCAACCACCATGTTAGGCTTACACTAGTTCAGTAATTATGTTGGTGCCCATTTGAGTAGAGTATGTAGTAGGCTTTTGAGAGAGTTTTCCTGCAGGGGTCATTAGTTGAATCTCTAGTAAAATACCATGATGCCTTCTCAAAATTTTAAGGTTTTGGTCATACAACAACAGATTGACACTGGCAGCAATGACCCAAGTGAAACTAAAGGCAAAATGCATACAATATTATGCCAATCTAGTTCCAGTATCACAAGAAATTAGAACAATATGTTTATAAGAAACAAGAATGGTTAAAATGGAATAGGCCCTGTGGCCTTTGTACCCAATTTCTTTCTTGTAATTCAAATCATCTGAAAACCCTAATGAACTTCCTCAGCAGGCAAAAATCCAGAATGCCCCCAAAGGGAAATCAGCTTGCATAGAGAGACAAGTTACAGTAAAAGGTACGTAATACATAAATATGAGATCATAGAAAATAAAACCGACGCACCTGAAGTAAAGGTGTTTACAGAGAGCAGGAATGAATATGCTCCTCGCTTCAACATTTATAGATTGGAATATTCCACAACTGCACCAGGCAAACTATTCCACATCTTGGGTATAAACAAAATATAACTCGTAGGAATTGCTGGTGGAAGTGGGCTCACCAGAGGACACAAAAATTGCTGGCTTTGTCATCTATTGATTGAGTTCCAGTTGAGTGCATATTACTACTCTGAGAGGAAACTAAATAGTATTTGATCAGAAGTTAATATAAGCTAAGATGGTAAAGATTGAGTGATGTCCTTCTGGATCAACATACACATTGTGATACTTTTACACTTTTGCATGGGTTTAAGTTAATACACTGTAAACCAAGACCCACTGCTAAAATTTTTAGAATACATTAGTAATAACTTTTATCTTCCTGTATTTCCCATTACCTCTTGTTACTTCTTTCTAATGAACACTATATTCTTTGGGAGCCTGAATTTCAAATCAATGGCCCCTGTGGACTTGTTCAATAAATAGGGTTCGTCTTTGAATAATATAATAATACATAGTAAAACATACAAGGTAAACTTGCAGCGTAAGTGTGAAGAGAAAGATGAAGGTACTACTTGAAATGGGGAAGCCACTTACTCTGTGTTGCATAGAGGGTTGCTCGCCCCCATGAAACCTGTATGTATAAAATTTTCCAGTTGAAGGAAAATCAAGGAATGGGAAGAACAGAAGGACTGCAGTTACAGTAGCAAGGGAGAAAGTGTCTAGAGTAAAAGCCCAGATTTCACAATTTTCTACCATAGTTGCAAAATGAAACTCCCTGTGAAATTATTGATAACTAGGCAACTGATAGGGGTGGTTCAAAAGGTTTGTTCTTAAAAATATATTAGTATGTCTTAATTTACTTCAGCTGTAATGATAAACTAAATGCTGAAGATCCTGATAAATTAATTTCAGTGATATTTTTCTGATGTTTTCATTGATGAAAGTTGTATAATCACTATACATTAATCTATTGCATATGTCATTCTTTATTCTTAGCATTCAGGGATTAATTCTTATGGGTTATTCATGAAATCCTTAATGGTATGACAAATATGATCAAAGTTCCAAGATGGGATAATACAGTATTTCATGTGGTATTCTTGGAATGAAGTAGTACATATGCCACAGTTAAGTTGGTGTATGTCGGCCATTATTCCACAATCGTTCTGTGCACTGTAAGCATTATTTAAGGTTCTTTGCAGCATCCCTTTGGCCCCTAGCTGCAACCCCATATATTTGGTTGTTATGGTGTTGGCGTCTCACCTCGGTGGTCACAAGCTCGATTCTCGGCCATTCCATTGAGGAGTGAGAGGTGTGTATTTCTGGTGATAGAAGTTCATTCGACGTTGTTCAGAAGTCATGTAAAGCCGTTGGTCTCAGTGGCGTGGTTGGTATGGTGTTTGCGGGTTTGATTCTCGGCCATTCCATTGAGGAGTGAGAGATGTGTATTTCTGGTGATAGAAGTTCACTCTCGACGTGGTTTGGAAGTCACATAAAGCTGTTGGTCCCGTTGCTGAATAACCACTGGTTCCATGCAACGTAAAATCACCATACAAACAAGCCATTGGTCCCGTTGCTGAATAACCACTGGTTCCATGCAACGTAAAATCACCATACAAACAAGCCATTGGTCCCGTTGCTGAATAACCACTGGTTCCATGCAACGTTAAAGCACCATACAAACAAACAATCAATTCATATTCTTCCATGTAACTTTCCACCTCTCCTAACAGTTGATTCATAGTGCAACTGTGAGGTTTTCCTCCTGTTACACCTTTTAGACCTTTTTACTCTCAATTTCTGTTTCAGCACTGAATTTCCTCGGTCACAGTGCTTGATCTTTGGCTTAAATTCTATTTATTCTGTAATTCGACGGTTCCTATCATTTACTAAAGGTGATGGGGTTAAGAGATACAAGTTGTATAGTAACAAATCACTAGTAGGTTCAAGTCTACCATCATAGTGATTGCAGCTTTGCTTTTTTACCATAATTTCTTTTAATGCCCAAGTGTACAGGGACCCAACTGATTTCAACATTACACTATCACTAGATCCACCATATGCTCATTTAAGGTCCCAGTTCTGTTCATTTTGTTTTGTAGCTGACATTTATGTGAAAAATATTTCTTTTGATGGTCACCATGTTAATGATAAATGTACAAGTTATTGTGGTAATACTCTTGTTTCTGTGTTGAGAATAAGGAAACTAGCGTGGCCAGTTGTACCTAGTTTCCAAAAGTCAAAATGAATGAGTGTTGGACCAGGCATCGTACGTATTTTTACATTTTTATTTGTATAATACTAGTCTTTTAGAAAATTATTTATTTGGAGGGATAAAATCCTTAGAATTTGCCAAATCCAGGTTTAGCTGTCAGCTTTGGCAGCTGATCAGAGAGTGGCCCTACGGTTATTTATTTTTATGTCACGTTACCTGTCTGTAGCTTCATGACAGCATTCCCAGGTGGCCTACCTGCTACCACATTTTCATCCACATGTTGTGTCAAAGTGGATTAGGTCCTGGGAATAAAGATACAGTAGTTATCTTCAGATCCTTTGTATCTCTCCTTAGTGGTAACTTCCCCAAGTAACTTGGTAGAACGGCATAGTTCTCACATAAACCCTTATGGTTTATGTGAGAACTATGCTATTTACCCTACTAAGAATGAAGCAACTGACAGATTAATAATATGAGGCTAAAATTTGTCTTTGCTCTCTCATGAGAGCACAGGGTAATCTTCCACCTGCTTGGTAGACACAACATAGTTTTCCTGTCAAACCTTGGCTGATCACAGACTCCCTGCAGCCATATGTACCCAGGTGCTAGGCTTGACAGCCTTAATTTCATGGTTAATGAGCCACTTAAGCGCCAAATATCCTGCATAAGCTTTGGATTCTCTCCTTGGTAGACCCAACATGGTTTTCACATCAACCTGGGCTTTAAAAGACTCAATATAGCCTTATCTACTGATGCAAAGGGCCATTAATGACCTAAAGGCTTTAAAGTTCTGGCTTCGCATGTTCTTGAGAGCTCAAGATTGGGCAGACCTAGTACTACAATTCTCACTTACGACTCTTGGTAAATTATGGATTCAGGATGTCCACAAACAAACAATACTATTGTCAAAAGTCTCTGTCTGTCTCCTTTACTGATTAATGGACTATTTGTCTGATCTCAGAGAGTGGATGTAACGGTTCACCTCTACAACTGTAAAGTTTAACAAAGAAAGCAGAGTATGTCCCCGTAAGTCAATCTCAGATATCCTCTTCCCAAAAATGCACGTTTGCACAATGCTTAGGGCAAGGGGATCACATGATCATCTATACCAGTTCAGGATAGCAGAATTTTGCCCCGACCTGCTGAACATACAGGTACAGAACGGCAAGAGTGTCCTGGGTTGAACTTTTGTCTCTGCTGATACTCTTGGAGCTCAACACTGACAGATCAACGACATCAGTTATCTCAACAAGGAAGTGATGGAGCACTTTCACGAAAACAGTAATATCCAAATACATACATAAAAAAAAAATGACGTGAAGTAGAATTGTGGTGGAAATGTAAATTCCTTATGCTACACTTGAAGATAATAAATAGGCCTGTAATTTGTGCAGTGACTGACTGGCAATTATTAAGGTAATTGCACTTAAGTCGATTATTAAGATATTCAGGGGTAGAAATTTAGGTGGTTTTAGAAAAAAATATTAGTTGCACAGATCGAAGATAAGCTTTTTAAGACTTATTGTGCAGTGTGTGGAATTAAAAAGTTTGGGTTTTGGTGGTTACATAAAACCATTTGACAGCATCCACAGAACGTTAACAATTTGATGATGCAGATGATGATGGTGCCGTATTTAGACAAACACCACAAGTTTTACCAAATTTCCTTGATAAAATACACCCTACATCCTTAGAGATGAGACTTAAGATAAGCCTAAGAAGAACGGTGGAAGACCTAGACCTACGTGGATAAGGAATAGGAGGTAGGACGATGGTTTGTAGAAGCAGAAACACGGGAAAGACCTGAGCGTGGAATTTCATGTAGACCTTACGTATGTCCATGCGTCGTAGTCTATATGTAATACGAGTATGTCGTTGCCTTGGAATGTAAGACAGGTATGTGGCCAAGCCGCATGTGCTAGACGAAAAAATGAGAGTTAGTTTTTCGTAGAATGAAAAGAAATAACTGACTAATGGAGAGGTCAGTGTGTCACATAACCACTATCGGAAGCTCTTGACATCAATTTTTGTCAATGTATGGTTCATGGTACATAATATAAAATGTGACTCTGGAACAAAAACATTTTACATTTTTTTAATACAGCAATAACTCATGAATATGGTCCTTGAACTTTTTCTCGGGAAGTTTTTACCTATATAAACTTAAGGCCGAATAAGGAGGGAGTAAAAGTAATAGAAAAGTTCCCCCCAAATAAAATGTCACCATCTCTATTTTCTCTTATTTTACCTAGTACCGAAAGAAAATGGAACTAACTGTGGCCTACAATATCCTCCCTGGCCACGCCTTTGCCACCAGTCACTTGTATTTTGACAAAATTAACGCAGAACAAATGAAAATTTAAGGTAGGAAAGAGTATTACTCCTCCTGATAAATGTAAATCTGTGTTCATAATCATCAAGTGACAAGTTATGTTCTCCATATCACGCTGCAAAACGAGATCGTGTAAATAAATCGATCGATTTTCTCTCTAGTTGGAATTAGTCTCGTATAACTATAAATAGCTTCCATTTCTTCAGATAATACAAACAGTTAAGAGCGTAAACTATATAGTTAGAGTAGAACCGGGGCCCCCTCTTTTTTTTTTTTTTTTTTTTTTTAAGGAAGGAATTCGCCGCCTTTGTCTTTCTTTAATGGTTCAGTAGGCCTAGGATTCTGTGTTTCTTGATAATTGATCAAAATTAGTGGAAGTTGTAGCCGCAGACTTTAAACAGGTGTTTTCGATAGATAGTCGATTTATTTTGTTTTCATCAAATTATTCGAATGAAAATTTTTTCGACATGATTTGAGCAATGAAAAACATGCAAGAACATTGTTTTTTATGCAATTATAAAATTTCAACCTCTGCACCAATTGGCAAGTGCACATATAAAAAAATATCCAGTGATAGTCGTAATTCGTATTTTTGTTTAGTTACTGAATATCGGTCAAATGGTCTACATCGCACTCAAGGCTTGCTGTATTTTTGTGAGAAAAAGTAATTTCATTTTCACATTTAGTTTTGGCCATACAGTTTGTTATTAGGTATCAGATGTGTAGATAAAATCTTGATTCGATTCAGGTTGCTGGCGGAGGTGCGACATGAGTCAAGTGTGTGATAAAAAGAAATATATAGGACTCCAGTATGTTGTAATTACTGCTAGCTACGTAGCGAATATCTTTAATTACCCCTTAGTGTTTTTAATAATTATGCAACAGTATATAAAGTTATTTCATGGATGCTAAGTAATAATTTAGAGGATTTTGGGAACGTATAATTATTTCTGAACAAAGATATTGAGAATATGTTCCATTAGTGTACAAGAAAATTGAGTAAATTGGACGAGCGTGGCTAAAAGTGCCATTTATATACTTTCCTAATCAGAGTATGGTCTTATATTCACAAATAATAGTAATGTCTCTGGATATTGGTGATAATTAAGGCTAAATGAGAAGCAGCTTATTACATCGTGTAGTTATATTAAATTCCCTTAAAGGTTTTTTTCTTCTTTTTCGGAATCAAAAAGATATTGTCGGTTCATAGGAGATGTATACATTATGCCTACAGTGTGTCACGTGAGGCAACTAGCGAGAAATAGTGAATAATCGTCGATCGAATGGAATGAGAAAATTAATCTTTGTGGTTTGCGAGTAATAGATTTAGAAATTGAGGGTCACATCCAGTTCATGGGAAAAGTTTCACGGAGGTCTGCGTTATCGTCCTATCCTTTTCAACACCTTGCCACACCAAGGTCTTGGGCCTGCTAAAACAAAACTGGTTTAATCTGACCCAACTAATGCCTTGGGTAGGATATGAAAAAAAAAAGGTAATAAGTAGCCTGACACTGATTCTGAGTTGTAGGTAAGAAGGGGCAGGACAGGATTTCTTTACAGCAGCAGTGCGAACCTTCCATTAATAAACATTCACCGCGTGGGCAAGACATTGAGCAAGATCTCTCTTCTTTTTCTTTTTATGCAGGACAACAGGGAGACTGCCAATGGGAAGACGTGTACTGTCAATAGGTTTGTTTTCTCCGTGACTGGCATAGTAGTACCATACAGCAAAGAAAGACAATGATGATGATATGATATCCGATAGAAACTGGTACAGGTTGGTTGCAGCGTCCCCTCGGCCTAGACCTAGCTGCGAAAACATTTTAGCCTTTTCCCTGACCACTTGTATTCCCTCTTCCTCTCATCAGTCTTTCTGGCCAACTCTGTTACTTGCTAGTGTAGCAGAGGGGCTTCTCCCAGTTGCGCTTTTAGATCCTTGTACAGTAAGTTCCAAAACTGAAGCGACAAATTTCAGAATTGATCGTACTTCTTTAGAAACTCTCGTGGGGTTGCCAGTTAGTATATTTTATTCCAATTATTGTCAGCCTCTATCTGATAATAAGTATCAGTGATTAAACTGTAGAACCACAGAAGGCATTTCCCTAGTGAATTGTCAATGTTAGTTTAATAATTGTTTATTAAAAGAAGGGGGAAAAAATAATCCCCTCTCAAAAAAAAAGAAGAGAGAGAGAGAGGAAAAAAAAGAATTTCCTCGTGGAAACATCTGCTGCTCTCAATGTGTGATATCGAGTGTTCACCATTGAGTGGCCGCAGGAACCGAGTGCATAAGCATTGGCCTAATGTGATTTGTAAATTAACTTTCTACTTTTATAGCATCATATCGAAAGTTATTATGATTTCTTTTGATAAAGCACAAAGAAGTTAAGCATCTGATTAAATGAAATATAAATAAGCCACAAGTTGGTGTGGAAAATAAAAAAAAGAAATCCAAGTTATATGCGCGTTTAGCAATGGCTACATGGTTAGGCCTATTTCATTAATCAAGGAAATATATTTTCCAGCTTGTTATTTAATAAATTAAGTTGTTTGGAAATGTAGATGTTGTAAACATGATTTTCCATTAATTAGGTTTCATTATCATGAGCTTTATAAATAAGTGCTTGGTTACCCCAATCTCTACCACTTTGAGACGTTGCTGAGTAGATTGCTTTTCTATGCAACTTACAAAAACCAATCATGGTTATAGAGTAGGTTAGATAAAGAGATATACATTTCATAATCTATTTCATAAAATATTTATATATTTATATACATGCATACATACGTATATATATATATATATATATATATATATAATAATATAATATACATATATATATATATATATATATATATATATATATATATATATATATATATATGTAAATCGAAATTAAAACTAAAAAGTCCATGAATAATCACAATTCCTAATGAAACAAATTTACACATTCTTCAAAATAAATAGTTACAATTCTTCGTCAACTATGAAAATGAAAAAAAGAACATGTATTCAATATTTTGTGTAAGAACCTAAGTTGTCAATAACAGAATTTAATCTCCTCGGGACTGACTCCACCAAATTCTGACATATCTTGGTTCCTCTCAAGGATTCCCACACAGATAAACAGTGGCTGATTAGTAAATGTTTTGATTTAAGGGCAGTGCCGTCCCATTCTTTAGTCATAATGGCCCATAGGTTCTCGATGGGATTAAGGTCTGGTGATTTGGCTGGCCAGTTAATCCGGATGATTTCAGGATGCCTTTTAAACCACTCCTGGACGACAAGGCTATTATGAATAGATGAATTGTCCATAGCTACGTATATGGGGATAGGGTCAGGAAGCAGGAGGGCTCTCACAGAGGGAATCAAAATTTCTTCCAAAATTTCAACATACTGGTGACCATTTAGCCGTTCATGAATAGGGACCAAAGCCCCCGGTCCACATGCTGCCATCCAACCCCACACGCCGGCGGTGATTCTGCCACTTCGAAGACATGGCCGCACAAATTTATCCTCAAATCTGAAAGAGGGGGAGACAAAACAAGATAGACCTGAGTCTCAAATAAAATCATCCACGTAGCCTGATATTTAAGAAAAAAAAAAAAAACACCATTAGACTAAACAATGAATGATTAGCCTAGGCCTAAGTCAGATATAATTATTCACGTAGACTAATAAAATATTATTTTGGACTATAAAAAGTTTAAACTTAGGACTTGTAAGTGTCAAGTTAGATTATCCATGTAGCCTGATGAAAAATTCTCTTAAACTAAAGAATGTATAGGCCTACAGTAGGCCTGAGTCTTGAATGAAATTATGCACCTAGCCAAATAAATCATCGTAGACTAAACAATGATCAGGGATTGCTCATTAATATGTGGTCCAAGAACAACTACTTAATAAATGATGTGCATTATCGCCATTATTATTAAATGATGAACCACGCCATAACTGCATCAGGTTCACTGTTGGATTCGACCGTCGTCTAACGTTCGAACACAAGCAAACTGACTAACCTTTTTTTCCTTGGTCGCCAACAATAAAGCCTTCCTTTCTCGTCGTTACAAAACGTTTTCTCATCGCACCAGATAACATTTTCCCAGAAACTGCTCTCCATAGGAAGGTGTTGAAGAGCGAAGCCAAGTCGCTGTTCTTTGTGAACTTCGGTAAGGAAAGGCTTCGTGGCAGGAATTCTACTTTCAAGACCTTCTGCTCTCAAACGACGTCTTATGGTGGAGTTTGATATGTGGAGGCTAGTTTTTCTTTTAACTATTGTTGATGATGTTATTGGATGCTCCCTTACAAATGCAATCATCTGCCTGTCTTCCTCTTCTGTCGTGCAGCGAGGTCGACCAGATCTTCTTTGATTTTCTAGTCCTGCTAGGCCTACTTCGTCATATCTCTTCAGCCATCTATATACAGTTGTTCTATGGCAATTTAAACGCCGCGCTATTTCTTGCACTGAAATTCGTGTCTGATATAATTAAATTGCTAACCTCCTAACTGATTCTGATGTCTCGGTTCGCTTTCTAATCGGCAGCTGATCCATCTTGATAAAACTTTACGTAATCACTGTCAGCTGATTCATCTGATAAGAGGTTGCATAACTACTGTTTAAAGTGTTAGAAATCACAGTGTTCGTTCGGCGGCTGCGACTACTGCTGGGGGACCCCCCCCCCCACCCCCCCCCCCCTTGGTAGGCACTGGCTGCTGATGGGATTATTAGGGCAAAGTCCCCCCTACCCCTCCCCCCCCTAGTAGGACACGGCTGGTGATTCATAGGTTGGGTGGATAATGTTACGTTTGTGTCGTGGGTCGAAACCGAAGCCATAGTTGAAGTAGAGTCCGAATGATGGGGTCCTAGGAACTAGAATCAGAACTACCAACCACACACAACTTCTCTGTTGAATCTAGATGCATTCATGGTTGATTATGATTAATGTTGCGGAGATTTTCCCTTTACATTCCATTGATACTTGCTTGGTTTTATCCATCTTCGCTGAAATAATTGATAATACCCTATGATATTAAATATTTGTTTCCACATTGCTCGAAATATACATTGGTAATGTTGGTAATCGTTTGTTGAACGAAAATTTCAAATTGTTTCGTTTTTATAGTGTTAAGCACTTACTATACTTTGAAATAATTACTATTAACATAATTTTTTCTTATGATTGTTATAAATATCATAGATTTGATATTTGTGCATCATATGTTAGCTTTATTTTATTTGACAGAGCTTTCACTGTAGAAAAAAAATAAATTTTTCAGCTACGAGTTGTAGTTGCCAGTTAGTGAATTTCGAACGAAATCCTCTGAAATTTGTCGCTTCAGTTTTGGAACTTACTGTACTTCATCACCATACTCTCTGGATCTCCTAATTTTGCTTCAAATCACTCTTAACCTCCTCTGAATAGCCGGAAGTGCCCCATTGCTTAGCTTGGCAGCCTAAATTTCATAAATCAAACCTCTGTTCTATTATATATATATATATATATATATATATATATATATATATATATATATATATATATATATGTGTGTGTGTGTGTGTGTGTGTGTGTGTGTGTGTGTGTGTGTGTGTCGTTTTTCCCCACACTTGAACTCCCCATTTTTGTAAAAAAAAAAAATTGTATCGATCATGTAGAATAATAGAATTGATTGAAATGTAATTGTTTTATAAGTTCTTTTGGACTTTAACCGTATTTGCTGTACAGGAACACTCCTGTGTTATGTAGAACAACGGGAAAGTACGCAGTGTGCGTTGAACAAGGAAAATAAAGATAATTCTTTTCTGTACATAAAAAAAGAGATCATAATTCATTGCCGTGGCTGGAAGAAGAGCTGAATGATGTGATGGACGTCATTGATTACCAAAGTTGGTAATATTGAGACACTTAGATGAGTGAGGAATACGCGACGTTTATACAGACCAGGTCTGTGCATATAAAGGCACAGAGCTGAATAATGTGATGGACGTCATTGATTACCAAAGTTGGTCATATTGAGACTTAGATGAGTGAGGAATACGCGACGTTTGTACAGACCAGTTCTGTGCATGTAAAGGCGCATTGTGGACCTCAGCTATTGCAAGATTCAGCTGGTTGCTGCGTATCAGCACGTATTTCCCGTCATAACTTTTACTGTACCATTGTTCATAGTCTCTTTCTTCCACCTTACGTTCGTCAACCCTCTCCTGACAATTGATTCATAGTGGAACTGCGAGATTTTCCTGCTGTCCTGTGGACGAGTCGGTTACGTGCTCGTCTACCAAGCTCAGGGGTCGGGTTCGATTCCCCGCTCTGCCCACAAGGAATCAGAGGAAATTATTTCTCGACATAATGTTGTTCGGATCCCACAATGAGCCGTAGGTCCCGTTGCTAAGTAACCAATTGGTTCTTAGCCACGTAAAAATACCCAATCCTTCGGGCCAGCTCAGTGGTCTGGTAAAACTAAGATATGTTTTTTTCACAACTTTTCACATTCGGTTTCCGTCTCAGCGCTGAATGGGTTCATCATTGGTCCCAGCGTTTGGGCTTTGGCCTAAGTTCTATATTTCATTCTATTCTACTGTTTGTACCTTGATTATTTTAGTATGACAGTTAATGTTTAAGGTTATTCGTGTAAATTGTTAGAAATGTTTTTGCAGCAAACGCTTTAGCATATCTACAACCAAAAGTTCAGGCGAAAATGCCAATGCCATGCTACCATAAACCAGTTCACAGGTTTTTGATAAATTATTCCTATTTTTATGTCTTTATCTATTAACTTATTAATTTATCTTGATTTTCCTTTCTAATAGCTGATCACTTTCTGTGTTTTCTATTATCTTCTGTAACTTCTTTCAGATGAGCACTTGGGAAGCTTGAATCTAAAGTGTATGTCAGTGGATATGCATTAACAAATAACTGGTTTTTGTCTCCTTTTTTCCAGAACGCCGTAATTTTCTGTATATATAAAAAAATATGAGGCTGCAAGCTCCTTGAAAGTGCATTCAATCATTGCCTTGATATTTCAAGCATATCTCGATTGCCGTCAGCTTATTCCATGGAACCTAGGTCGGCAAGTTATTTAAATTAGACTAATTTTTTGTTTCATGAGGCACTCACTTTTTGCTATAATATAACTATGAAAATGATGTAGAAGGCAGTGGGAACTAGGTAAAGTTTCAAGTGTAAAAATGTGGGTTAACAGGAAATCCTTTTCTTGTGATACTGGTTGCAAAGACTTGCCTTATTATTATTATAATTATCATTATTATTATTATTATTATTATTATTATTATTATTATTATTATTATTATTATTATTATATTATTATTATTATTATTATTATTCTTATTATTCAAAAGATGAACCATATTCATATGTAACAAGCCCACCAAAAGGGCCACTGACTTGAAATTCCAGCTTCCAAAGAATATGTTCATTGGAAAGAAGTAACAGAAGGCCATTAATGTGAAATACAGAAGAAAAGAAGAGATAACTCATTAGATACGGAAAGATTTAAGTAAAATATACCAGCGTATGTCTGTGTATGTATGTATGTATGTATGTATGTATGTATCATACTTCTTTGGTTCCCAGTAAGTCTTCTTGATTATACGGCTGACGGCTCTTGTATGTATGTGAATGCGTGCGTGCGTGTGCGTATGCTTTAAATTGAATTGAG
>NC_087212.1:45194462-45206962 GCF_015104395.2 Macrobrachium nipponense
ACCAATTTAAGATCTATCTCGAAACTGCGACCAATTTCAAGATCTAGAATCTACGACCCATTTAAGATCTATCTTGAAACTGCGACCAATTTTCTGAGGATGGGTTAAGTTCATTCAAAATATCTGATCGTAAATGGCAAACTTAAGTTTTTATGGTCTATGGTAACGATGTTTACGCTTAACTCAAAGGAGTTTGGGGGAAGGCTGACCTCTCTCTCTCTCTCTCTCTCTTCCCGCCAGGTCTCCTTCATGACATTCGGGTTGCAGCCAGCAACTTTTCCTATCCACCCCCGGCATCGCCCTTGTAAGTGTCCTTCGCGGAACCATCATGTGATGATTACATTACCTTCCTCCTCCTCCTCCTCCTCCTCGTAGCAGGACCCCCAGAAACAACGCGATTACCATCACTGTCATCGAAGCCACTGGCGGCCGACCAACTTTCAGCCCACCAGACTTTCTTTCAAGAGGAACTTTCGGGATGGCGGTTTCTGGAGGCCCCTGATGATGGTGATGTTAGGGAATGGCGCTGCTGATTAGATATTTGCGTCTCTCCGTCCCCTTCGTCACGTCAGTTGGTCGAGGCGTCCTTGTAGGATGCACTGAAGTCGAAGGCAGTCCCCGTATCCATCCTTTTGGTGTCGATGACTCCTGACTCCGCCGTTTCAGTCAAGTCGAATCTTTTCGGGGTTTTCTGAAGTCTCGCTGACAGACTTCAAATCTCGCTCCATGGTTAAAATGATTTTCTTTTTATAAGTATATTTCACTCATTTTCAAGATGAAATGACATCAGAGGAATCAAATTCATTCCTGTGGCATATAAATAAATGTGATTCATTCATTTGATGGCGTTACTGATACATTTTTCCGTTGCTTCGAAAATCTGCTGTTTCACAAAGCTGAAGTCAGGTTGCCACAATTCGTATGATTCAGCTTTTTCTACTGAATATTATAGTGCCTTTAGTTCCACAAAGATAAGTGTACAGGCATTCACCATAACAACCTCACACATCTATATATAAGTATGTATGTACTATATATATATATATATATATATATATATATATATATATATATATATGTGTGTGTGTGTGTGTGTGTGTGTGTGTGTGTGTTTGTGTGTTTGTGTTTTGTATTTATGTAATATATATGTATGTATATGTATTATATTTACATATATATGTGTGTATGTATATACGTATATATAAAGGATTATTTTTGTTAAAACGATGGAAGGGTCAGTACCAAAATCAGAAAAAGGAGAGAGACACGAATAAAGGATACAAGTGAGATAATTTGACAGATATACCAAAAGCCGACCATGACCTGAATTTGCTTACGAATGAATTCATAGTTTCAGACACGGTGTCAATAATAAACTTCAGGTGATGGAAAGCACTAGGTTGGTTATGATGGAGTCGGTGCTGAGATGGTTTCAGCTGAAATTGCAATGACACCCGGAATGTTGATTAGACTGTTTTACAGAATATGGAATAGAGAAAGTAAGCAGCCTGATGACTGGGAAACTGGAACTCTTCGCAAACGTACCGAAAGAAAGGTGACTTACTTGAATATGGTATCTCCAGCCCCGTTGTGGGGTAGCGCCCTCAGTGCACCTCACGCGGTGCATTGTAGGCATTACTTAAGGTTCTTTGCAACGTCCCTTCGGCCCCTAGCTGTGGCAGTTTTCATTACTTTTACTGTACCTCCGTTCATATTCTCTTTCTTCTATATGACTTTAAACCTAATCCTAAGAGCTGTTTCCTAGTGCAACTGCGAGGTTATTCTCCTGTTACACATTAAAAACCACTATTATGGTCAATTTCTTTTCTGTTCTGAATGACCTCACAAGTCCCAGCGCTTGGTCTTAGGCCTAAATTTGATATTCCATTCGTATGGTATCTACAGAGGCGCTGCGCTTGCGTCTGTAGTAATGAAAATATTCTGGATGCTTATTCTGAGTAGGCCGGGGAAAATGATAAAAAGCTTAGAGACCAGTAAGCTGGTTTTAGAAAAGTCAGGAGTTTATCAGATACTTGTGGTGAGACGTATTGTGAGGCAGTGTGTGGAATTTACGATAAAAATTCCATTTTGATGACCTTTTTGATACGATGAGGTACTTGGCATCGCCCCTAGACCAACATCGAGAAAGGTCCTGCCTTGCCATTTCTGCTAAAAAGCTGGTGCAACTAGGAACCAAAGGGACGCTGCAAACCCCTTTAGTAATGCCTACAGTGCACCACATTAGGTGTACTGACGACATTATCCCCTATGCGTGGATTTCGTGATTGTAAATTAATCCGTCCGTCATTTTCTTCGCTTCTGAGACTACGATTGTTGAAAACAACAGACATTTAATTTTTTTATTAATTTGTTAATTTATCTTTTTTTTCTCTCTCTTTTTTTAATAACTGATCTCTTTCTGTATCTCCCATTACCTTTTGTTACCCCTCCCGAATGAACCCAATATTCTCCGGAAGCTTGACGTTCAAGTAAATGGCCCCTTTGGTTGTGGTTGTTCCATATGAATAGGGTTTACCTGAATAATAATATAATAATAATATAAAAACTTTGGTAGTCAGACAGATTATCGGTTACTGAGAATTAAAGAACGGTTTGAGAAAGAGATATTAATTTTTGGACAAGAGACCTATAAGTCAGGGAGCTACCATTTGATTCATACGACACCTGAATTTAAATTTACATACAGGTCGAGCAGTGTCAGGAGTAACATTTATTATTTTATGCTGAAGACGAGTATATACGTATTTTTTTCCATCCTTATTATCTAAGGCGTGGAGTGTATAGCCAGTGTAATACACGTTTGCTGAAATAAACGTATAATAAATACACTGGGGTTGAAGGTTTGTATTGAACAAAAGCATGTGCCATTAACACATACAAAAATAGTATTTAATGTCTAATTGTACTACACATATAAATAAAGTATAACAACCCAATTTAATAACTGTATAACAAGGTCAGTCTAACGCCTGTTTGTATAACAATGGCAAATACAGTATACCAACTCAATGACTATATTAACGTAACAGGCGTTGTTGTACAGTAATTTTACCAAATAGATAACTCATTGTTCAAGATTTACAAAGAGATAGAACGAAGAGCTAAATGCGAGGATTTCAGGTGTTACTGTCCTTTTCTGAAGGTTAAAAAGAAAATAACAGAATTATCTTTTCAACTCCCTGGGGCAACTCCGTCTTGAGAAACGTAGTCCGATTGCCGTTCGGAAAGATCCCAGATTTTTTTGAAGGAATTCCCCCACGAGCCTGGCGTTGCCTTTTTCCTTTTGTTTAAACTGGTGATCACGTGAGTTACGGAATAAAATAGAGAGAGAAGAGAGAGAGAGAGAGAGAGAGAGAGAGAGAGAGAGAGAGAGAGAGAGAGCTGAAGGGCTTTCAAATCAACACCATATTCTTTGGAAAGTTGAATTTCAAATCACTGGTTCCTGTTGGGGTCTTGTTTCATATGAATGATAATGATATTGATAATATAGATAATAATTATACTATCTTGTAAAAGGCATAAAAAAGGTTATGGGAATAATGTATCGAATTCGTCTTTATTATATGATGATAATGGTAATTAACAGTTTTCACCATCATTGAAGGTGATTACATCGGTAGTAAGAATTCAAACCATCGTTTGGTTTTTTTATTACTAGGAGACTTAGGTAGATCTATAAACACTACGGTTGCTGTAATATTAACTAAACAGGTATTTTATATAATGGCCCGCCTCATAAACGTAGGCCTATTAAAGGACTCGTAACTCCTAGTAAATTAAGAGAGAGAGAGAGGAGAGAAGAGAGAGAGAGAGAGAGAGAGAGAGAGAGCGTGTAGTCGGTGCAGCCCAAATTGTATGTGTTTATACCGCAGAGAGTTTTTAAAAAGTCAACAGATACTTCTGATTTGAGCGCTGTTCATTGCTATTAAATTATGAAACGTGTAATAGTTAGGTTACACTCCTCAAAATATAGATTCTTTGGTCGCTACAACCTTCAAAACAAAGGTTATTTGTTAGAATATTGTCTCAAACTCAAAGCCAAACATGTATATATGTGTAGAATCTACTGGTCCCTTTTTACCAGACACATATGCAACTAACTGTAATAGCCACAATGCCCTCTTAACGTCTTGAATTCTTTGCTCTTTTTTGGGCACGCTTGTCACTACAAAGCCTGAAGATCCAAGTGTAGCGACAAGCGTATCCAAAAATGAGCAAAGAATTCTAGAAGTTAAGAGGCCATTGTGGCTATTACAATTGCACGTATATATGTTTAGTTTGTGACATTTCGAAAGAAATTGCTGTGGTTTGTGTTTTCAAGCAGAATACAGGTCCTTTAATAAGTGCCGGCTGAGAAGCGAAGCCCTTTGGGCCGGTGCCTCACATCCTCACATATCTGAGCTTTCTTTTAGCATTGAGAGTGTCTACTGGTGATAAATTTAGTTCTTCGTCAAAACTTTCACACACGCCTTCTTGGTCTGACCCGTGTTTCAGTTCCTATTCGATTAACTGCATAAGATCTATTATTGTCATTTTCTGACCTACATTTCAGCTGTAACTGCTGGAAGTCTAATATTGTCCTAGTCTGACCTATATTTCAGTTACTGTTTCCTGATTATGTGCTACACGTGAGAAGGAGCCATTCGCTCGCGTGATCCGATAGAGAAAGGAATAACCCGACTTGGATGAAACTTTCACACGAGAAAATTAATCTTCAGGTGACCTGATTTGCCCCCTAATCTAATTAGTGTTTGTTTAACCAGCCCGTTAGGCAGAGCTTTAAGGCGCCAAAGTAAATTCAGGGTAAATTTGGCGTCTTACGCATGCGCTAAACCGACTGTTGCTTGCCGAATCCATACCCGTGTCATTATCAAGCGCTCGCGTCATTATCATGCAAGCAAGCGATAATCCCAGATCTGTTCTTTATAGATATATCCTCTGCCAGAGATGTTTTTGTAATCATGGATTTTAGGTTTGTTTTCCTCTGTGTGTGTGTGTGTGTGTGTGTGTGTGTGTGTGTCAAGTAAATGATATACACATTGAAGAAAAAAATCCTCAGGAAATTATGCTTTACGATGAGAAGGTGTATCATTTGTGATTGATAATTACCATCGGAATATGTTTAGGATATATTTAGATTTAGCTCCCCGAAAAAAAATTTCGCTGTAGTACAATTGACTTAGTTTCCTAAATTACATAAAAGATTTTTATTTCAGGTAACATTTGATTCTCGTGGCTCCCACATGTCACGGAAGGAAACCATTCCTACCTCTCTTATGAGATATGTTCTTCTCTTGTCCTTTTAAATTTCCTAACATTTGTTTGACACTGAGTGGGACCTCTCCATATTTTTTATTTAAAAAGAGAGCACTATGACGAGCTGATTTAAGTAATTATTATTATTATAATTATTATTATTACTATTATTGGGAAAGTAAATCCACAGTAATATGTCTTTTTAATTTTGTTATTTAAAATATATGAAGCAGAAAACTTTCTTCGATTACCTGCGCGGTCCTCCTTGACAAGGAGAACCGTTCAGGTCATCGAAAGCTTTCAGCTTTATATATTTTAAATAACAAAATCAAACAGACATATTACTGTGGATTTACTTTCCCATTTTATTAACTCATGTAATTATGAGTTTCCATTGAATTATTATTATTATTATTATTATTTAGGTGATGAAACCCCATTGATATGGAACCAGAAAACCACGGGGGCAATTGTCATGAAAATCAAACTCCCAAAGAATATGGCGTTCATTCGAAATAAGTAGTAACAGAAAGAAGGGATCAGTTATTAATAGATAAGTAAATAGATATAAATATGAGTCTAAAGCGTAAATCAGCTTAAATGAGGCCACAAAGTCAAGCACTGGGGTACTTCCGGCTATTCAGCGCTTAAGAATGTGAAAAAAAAAATGGAGCTGGACAGCAAGATTGAAGAAAGGAAAGGGAAATGGAGGTATAGTGAAAAGACGAAAAGTGGGCGCAGCTCGGGCCCACAGGGATGCTGCACACATCCTTCAAGTAATGCCTTCCATGCACCGCGTGAGGGACACTACCCAGTACCCAGTACCCACGTGATGCATGAGGGGCATTACTACTGGTTGGTTGCAACGTCCCTTCGGCTCCTAGCTATACCCACATTTTAGCCATTGACTTTGCTCTTCTCTTTGCATTTTAATACGTTTTTATCTATTGATTAATTTATTAATTCAATTTTTTTTTTTTGGTAAGTGAGATCCTTTCTTTCTGTTTTTCCCTTCACCTCCTCTTGCTTCTTCGTAATGAACACCATATTCTTTGGAAGGAATTCCAAGTTAGTGGACCCTTTGGTGGGTTTGTTCCGAATGAATAGGGTTCGACCTCTAAATAATAATAATAATAATAATAATAATAATAATAATAATAATAATAATAATAATAATAATAATAATAATGCCTCCGTTCCCGCTTCCTTTCTCCAGTCTTGCTGTCCAATACAACCAGTCGGTTCCTTTCAGTCCAAATATGTAGTTATCTCCCACTTCCACATTTAAATAGTTTTAATGCATTTGCCTTTATTCTCTGGAGCTCAATTTTGCTGCCAACCACTCCAACTCCCTCTTCTCAACGTTTTTTTTTTTATTGAGTGGCTTAAAATCCCCACCTGGCGCTTGACTTGACGTCTGCGACTCCGTAGATCAATTTGAAATTCATCAGTTTCCGACGGGTTAGGTATAAATGCCGTAGAAAATTCTAGTGTTGGAAATCTGACGAGTTCCTAGAGATAGATTTAATATCCTTTCGTGAATAAATATAATATCCCGGATACCCTTACGTGTCGTATCTTTATTACCCAGTGAGTCCTTGTATACCTTCTCTCATTTGTCGGCTTCAATAACCTAGACGTTTTGACGGTAGTTTTAGTAACCAGAAATCACTGAACCATGCCCTCCCTTGAACGTTATCGTCAAGTCACTGCGATTGTGACCACCATATAAATCTCAGCTACTCTCAGGGTATTGGTGCCATGGATAAACATTCGCTGACTTAGAATAGGTAATGCTTTTCTAAGCCCTAGAAGATGGATGTCTTGCCCACCTCAGAGAGAGAGTGAGAGAGAGAGAGAGGAATAATAGGGGCCTCATGTGACCTGAGAGTGATGCAGACGAAATTGTCTCCGCCATCATTATGCATCACGTCCTTTTGCACACGGCACTCCTCCTACCTCATTTTCTTCTTTCTTCTTTCTTCTTCTACTTGGCAAGCTTTGGGGCGATCTCTCTCTCTCTCTCTCTCTCTCTCTCTCTCTCTCTCTCTCTCTCTCGGGTACTTCAAGGGGTCTTCCCTCATGTGTTATTCCCAGCGTGGACGTCTTACATCTCTCTCTGGGCTGCAACGTATCCTGCATTTTTCTCACTTTCCTCATTTTCCCCGTGTTTATCATTTTCCTTATTTTCTATTCCCCATATTCCTCGTCCCCACAATTTCCTCATCTTCCCCATTTTCATCATAACCGCTATTTTCTTCTTTTTCCAAATGTCCTCATATTCCTCATCTTCCCAATTTTCCTAATTTTCCCCCATTTTCATCATTTCCCTTTATTCCTCTCATTTTTTGTCATTTTCTCACGTTTCTCATTTTTTCCCACTTTCCCCCATTCTCATTTTCACCAATTTCCTCAATTTCTCCGCTTTCCTCATTTTCATATTTTACATTTTCCTAAGTTTCCCGTTTTCCCCGTGTTCCTCATTTTCCGTCTTTCACCATTTTAGCAACTTCCTAAATTCCCGCCTGTATCTCTTTTTGCCCCGTGACCTTCCATTGTTTTTCAGTTTTCTGAGAAGAAAACTGTTGTGCCGGCTTCATCTCTCCGTCCACCCTTTTTCTGTCCGCACTTTTTTCTGTCCACACTTTTTCTGTCCGCATTTTTTTTCTGTCTGCACTTTTTCTGTCCACATTTTCTCTGTCCGCTCTTTTTCTGTCCGCACTTTTTTTCTGTCCACACTTTCTCTGTCCGTGCTTTTTTTGTCCACACTTTTTCTGTCCGCACTTTTTTTCTGTCCACTTTTTCTGTCCGCACTTTTTTTCTGTCCACTTTTTCTGTCTGCACTTTTTTTCTGTCCTCACTTTTTTTCTGTCCACACTTTTTTTCTGTCCACACTTTTTTTCTGTCCACTTTTCTGTCCGCACTTTTTTTCTGTCCACTTTTTCTGTCCGCACTTTTTTTCTGTCCACACTTTTTTTCTGTCCACACTTTTTTTCTGTCCGCACTTTTTTTCTGTCCACACTTTTTTTCTGTCCACTTTTTCTCTGTCCGCACTTTTTCTGCCCGCACTTTTTTTCTGTCCACATTTTCTCTGTCCGCACTTTTTCTGTCCGCACTTTTTTTTCTGTCCACTTTTTCTCTGTCCGCACTTTTTCTGTCCGCACTTTTTTTCTGTCCACATTTTCTCTGTCCGCACTTTTTCTGTCCGCACTTTTTTTTCTGTCCACATTTTCTCTGTCCGCACTTTTTTTGTCCGCACTTTTTTTCTGTCCACATTTTCTCTGTCCGCACTTTTTCTGTCCGCACTTTTTTTCTGTCCGCACTTTTTTTCTGTCCACACTTTTTTCTGTCCACACTTTTTTTCTGTCCACACTTTTTTTCTGTCCACTTTTTCTCTGTCCGCACTTTTTCTGTCCACACTTTTTTTTCTGTCCACATTTTCTCTGTCCGCACTTTTTCTCTCCGCTCTTTTTTTCTGTCCACATTTTCTTCCTGTCCGCCACCTTTTTTTGGTCGCACTCTTTTTGGTCCACAATTTTCTCTGTTCCGCACTCTTTTCTGTCCGCACTTTTTCTGTCCGCCACTCTGTCCGGCACTTCTTTTTTTCTGTCCGCACTTTTTTAATTTTTTCTTTGTCCACCACTTTTTTTTTCCTGTCAAGACTTTGGTTTTTTCTGTCCCGCACTTTTTTTCCTGTCCCACTTTTTTTCTGTCCATTTTTCTGTCCGCACTTTTTTTTCCTTGTCCCGCACTTTTTTTCTGTTTTTCCCATCTTCTGTCCGCACTTTTTTTTCTGTCCGCACTTTTTTTGTTTTTTTCTGTCCACCTTTTCCTCGTCCGCACTTTTTTTTTCTGTCCACATTTTTCTCTGCCGCACTTTCTGTCCGCACTTTTTTTATTCTGTCCATTTTTAATTTCTCTGTCCGCACTTTTTTTCTGTCCGCACTTTTTATTTTTCTGTCACTTTTTTCTGTCTGCACTTTTTTTTCTGTCCACCATTTTCCTTCTGTCCGCACTTTTTTTTCTGTCGCCACTTTTTTTCTGTCCACAATTTTATCTCTGTCGCACTTTTTCTGTCCGCACTTTTTTTTCTGTCCACCATTTTCTCTGTCGCCACTTTTTCTTTGTCCGCACTTTTTTTCTGTCCACTTTTTCGTCCTTTGCACTTTTTTTTTCTGTCCACATCTTTTTTTTTCTGTTTTCCGCACTTTTTCTGTCCGCCACTTTTTTTCTGTCTCACTTTTTCTGTCCGGCACTTTTTTTCTGTCCACCAATTTTTCTCTGTTTTCCGCACGTTTTTCGCCGCCAATTTTTTTTCTGTCCATTTTCTCTGTCCGCACTTTTTTGTTTTGTTTTTTTTTCGCCACTTTGTTTCTGTCCCACTTTTTCTCCGCACTTTTTTTTCTGGTCCACTTTTCTGTCCGTTTTTTCTGTCCACCATTTTTTCTGTCCATTTTTCTGTCCTCCATTTTTTCTGTCAAAAAAAAACCATTTTCTCTGTCGCACTTTTTTCTTTGTGTTTTTTCCGCCCTTTTCTGCCACTTTTCTGTCCGCAACTTTTTTTGTTTAATTTTTGTTTTCTGTCCGCGCTGTCCGTCACTTTTTTTCTGTCCACTTTTTGCCCTTTTTTTCTGTTCCGCACTTTTTTTCTGTCCTTTTTTCCCTTTTTTCTGTCCGCACTTTTTTCTGTCCTTTTTTCTGTCCAACTTTTTCTGTCTGCACTTTTTCTGTCCACATTTGCTTTTTTCTGCCGCACTTTTTTTTGTTTCTGTCCGCCGCTTTTTCTGTCCACTTTTTCTGTCCGCACTTTTTTTCTGTCCACTTTTTCTGTCCGCACTTTTTTTTTCTGTCCACTTTTTTGTTTCTGTCGCCCACTTTTTTTTCTGTCCCTTTTTCTGTCCTCCATTTTTTCTGTCCACGTTTTTTCTGTCTGCTACTTTTTTTCTGTCCACATTTTTTCGCTTTTTTTGTCTCCACTTTTTCTGTCCGCACTTTTTTCTGATCCGACTTTTTCTGTCCGCACTTTTTTGTTGTTTTTTTTCTGTCCATTTTTTCTGTCCCGCTACTTTTTTTCTGTCCACTTTTTTTTGTTTTTCTGTGCTGCTTTTTGTCTTTTTTTGTTCTGTATTTTTGTCCCTTTTTTTCTGTCCGCACTTTTTTTTCTGTCCACGTATTTTCTCTCCGCGCCACTTTTTCCTGTCCGCACTTTTTTTTCTGTCTTTTTCTGTCTTTTTTTGCACTTTTGTTACTTTTGTTCCACATTTCTCTGTCCGCACTTTTTTCTGTCCGGCACTTTTTTTTCTGTCCACTTTTTCCTGTCCGCACCGTTTTTTCCTTTTTTCTGTCCACTTTTTTTTCTGTCCTCCTTTTTTTCTGTCCACTTTTTCTGTCTGCACTTTTTTCTGTCCCTCTGTCCGCACTTTTTCTGTCCACTTTTTTTCTGTTTTTCGAACTTTTTTTTCTGTCCACTTTTTCTGTCCGAACTTTTTTTATTTTTTTTCTTCCACTTTTTTCTGTCCGCACTTTTTTTCTGTCCCACTTTTTCTCCGTTTTTTCTGCCTACTTTTTCTGTCCACATTTTCTCTGTCCGCACTTTTTCTGTCCGCACTTTTTTTCTGTCCACTTTTTCTGTCCGCACTTTTTTTCTGTCCACTTTTTCTGTCCGCACTTTTTTTCTGTCCACTTTTTCTGTCCGCACTTTTTTCTGTCCACTTTTTCTGTTCGCACTTTTTTTCTGTCCACTTTTTTCTGTCCGCCCACTTTTTCTGTCCGACTTTTTCCCTGTCCCGCACTTTTTTTTATTTTTTTCTGTCCACTTTTTTTCTGTCCTTTTTGGGCACTTTTTCTGTCCACATTTTCTCTGTCCGCATTTTTCTGTCCGCACTTTTTTTCTGTCCGCACTTTTTTTTTGTTCTGTCGCACTTTTTTCTGTCCACACACTTTTTTTCTGTCCACGTTTTTCTGTCCGCCCACTTTTTTCTGTCCACTTTTTTGTTCTGTCCGCACTTTTTTCTGTCCCAACTTTTTCCTGTCGCGACTTTTTCTGTCCACTTTTTCTGTCCGCAGAACTTTTTTTTCCTGCACTTTTTTCTGTCCCTTTTTTTGCCACTTTTTCTGTCCACATTTTCTCTGTCCGCACTTTTTCTGTCCGCACTTTTTTTCTGTCCACTTTTTCTGTCCGCACTTTTTTTCTGTCCACTTTTTCTGTCCGCACTTTTTTCTGTCCACTTTTTCTGTCCGCACTTTTTTTCTGTCCACTTTTTCTGTCCTTTTTCGCCACTTTTTTTTGCTGTCCACCTTTTCTGTCCGCATTTTTTTTTCTGTCACTTTTTCTGTACCGCCCCTTTTTACTTTTTTTCTGTCACTTTTTCTGTCCCTGGCCACCTTTTGCTGTTTTTCTCCCATTTTTCTCTGTCCGCACTTTTTCTGTCCTCCTTTTTTCTGTCCATTTTTGTTTTTTCTGTCCACGACTTTTTTCAGTCACACTTTTTTTTCTTTCCATTTTTTCTGTCCGCACTTTTTTCTCGTCCACTTTTTCTGTCCGCGCCCTTTTTTTCCTGTCCACGTTTTCTGTCCGCAACTTTTTTTTTTCTGTCCACTTTTTCTGTTCTGCACTTTTTTTCCTGTCGCACATTTTTTTCTACTGTTCCGCACTTTTTCTGTCCGCACTTTTTTTCTGTCCATTTTTTCTGTCCGCCGACTTTTTTTTCTTGTCCACTTTTTGTTTCTTGTCCGCACACTTTTTTCTGTCCCACTTTTTCTTGGTCCGCCTACTTTTTTTTCTGTCACTTTTTTTCTGTCCTGCACTTTTTTCTGTCCCGTTTTCCTTTTTTCCCTGTCCGCACTTTTTTCCTTGTACCGCGCACTTTTTTTCCTGTCCCACTTTTTTCCCTGTCCTGCCCTGTTTTTTCTGTCCACTTTTTTCTCTGTCCCGCGACTTTTTTTCTTGGTCATTTTTCTGTCCGCGCAACTTTTTTTCTTGTCCTTTTTCCTTTTTGGTCCGCATCTTTTTTTGCTGTCCCACTTTTTTTTTCCTGTCCTGCACTTTTTCTGTCCTAAACGCCTTTTCTTTTTTTCATGTCCGCACTTTTTTTCTGTCCGCGCAACTTTTTTTCCGTGTTTCCACTTTTTTCTTTCTGTCAGCACTTTTTTTCTGTTTTTTCCACTTTTTCCGTTTTCCCGTTCCTTTTTATTTTTTCTGTCCATTTTTCCTGAATTTTTTT
>NC_087212.1:45211962-45244462 GCF_015104395.2 Macrobrachium nipponense
AGAAATCGCTTGACCTAAGGACACGATGAAAAAAGATAAAAAGGAATGAATGAAAAAAACTGTTAAATGCGTTGTGTTTAGATATAGTTTTTGTTTTTTAAATGGTTCGTATCTCAGGGCATCATACGTAACCATAGGTAATTATGAACCCTGATTATTGGACAATTTGGATATTAGAGATGAAAGTCGAATTGCTGATGTGAACTTAGCTACCTGACAGTGAAGATTTGGTTGAAAAACCGAGCGGAAATCAACCAATTATGTCATTGATTTAATCCTTTAGTGTGAAATATACAAATTTAGAAATTGATTCGCTTCAATCCCCTGTGGATGAAAGTCACATTGCTGACATGAACGTAGTAGTTACCAGACAGTGAATGATCTTAAAGTTGACAGCAAGATACAGAGCTCCAGGAAAATGAAGGAGGTGAATGGCAAGGATCAAAAGGTAGAATAATTACCATAAGAAGTAATGTTAAGAGGACGGCAAAGCTGAAGAAAAGATGAGGGAAAGGAGGTTGAATCAAAGGACAAAAAGTGGGTGCAGTTAAGAGGCCGAATGGACGCTCCAAACACCCTTTCAGTAATGACCAAGTTTCGCTGCTACGTAGTCCGTCATTCCAGCGCTCGACTCCACATTCACCGTTTTAATGAATTACAGATAGACAAGAATCACCATTCTCTCTCTCTCTCTCTCTCTCTCTCTCTCTCTCTCTCTCTCTCTCTCTCATGCCTACAATGCAATGCGCACGCGAGGTGTACCGACAGTGCTTCAAATGAAAAGTTAAAAATATCCGCTCTGTATGAACATTGACGCCGGAAATGGCGCCCGCGTAACTTCAGATTAGGGAAAAGTTTCACTCTCGCCGTATCTTGTTTACCAAAGGAATATCAACGCGCGGATTAGGATGCTTTAAATTCGCTTTTTACAGAGTTACGGGAATTGGGCGCAGCTTAGCTCGCTTTAACTTTGTGAAAGTTCGTTTTTCTCGTCGTGAAATCTATACTAATTTAATAATCTAAAAAATTTTGATAATTTGCTTACATTTTTGTCTATTGTTTATTAATTTGTTATTTTTTTCTTTTGTAATATGTGATCTCTTCTTTCTGTATTGCCTTCTATTACTTTTTTCTGAGGAACTCCATAATCTTTGGAAGCTTGAAGATTGAATGATGAAATCGGTCTCTCTTAACCAGTGCTGTGTCAAATTATATTAGTATTCTGTTCATAAATACTATAAAAAAACATCACTGTACATGATTCCTTCGTCATTAGGGATGATAAAACAATCGTAGTCAAGGTTTGATCACGTGGTTGCCATGAAAAGGGCTCTCTCTCTCTCTCTCTCTCTCTCTCTCTCTCTCTCTCTCAGGTGAGCTGTCTCCCAGCGTATCAGAATGCAGCAGAGGGCAGAGGTACAACAGCCACCCCCCAACGTGCAAGTACGGAAACATCCTAGAAAGGGAGTGTCCTCACGTGCAGAAGGACGGGTGTTAGGAATCCCTACGTCAGTAGTGCCTCTTGTCTCCTTGGCTGGGATGTCAAGGCGAATCCCAATAGGGGATTTGGCCTTCTTGATAAGACAGATAATGGTTAATAAGGAAAATCTACTTGGTTGTCATTTCATTACGTATTCTGCTCAAACGTCATGTCTGTATGCTGTTGTCATAATGTGTTACTTAGTGTATGTAGTGACTAAGGGTATGTCTTTGCAGTTTTGAATTTAGCGGTTACATTACTCTGCAATTTGAGTATAAAATTGTTCAGATTCAAAAGTTATTTACAGAAAATAGTTACAGTTATTGGTCTAGATTTGATACTGCACCTTCATTCATATTCTTGTACTAAATCCCATATTCCATCAGCTGTCCTACCAAGTGAGGGAGGAACGATTGATCAGAAAAGGAATAAAATAGAAAATTAAGTTAGTCTGCTTCCCAAAGGTATATACTAGTATTTCTGTATGTTCTTATTTCGAATGTTCTTACCTCTTGTTTAGACACTGAATTATCAGGTCTATCTTTGAGACGCTGGGTTATCAGTCCTGTCCTTTAGACGCTGAATTATCAGTCCTACTTTTAGACACATTTATCAGTCATATCTTTTAGATGCTGAGTTGTCAGTCTTATCTTTTAGACAATGAAATATTAGTCCTATCTTGTAGACACTGAAATACCAGTCTTATCTTTTAGGCTCTGAATTATCAGTCCAATCTTTTAAATAATGAATTACCAGTCCTATCTTTTAGGCACTCAATTACCAGTACTGTCTTTTAGACACTGAATTACCAGTCCTATCTTTTAGACACTGAATTATTAGTCCTATCTTTTTGACACGAAATTGGACTTCGTATGCAGTTACTGCATATCTTGGTCACTTATCTGCTGGCATATAGCTCAAAATAAGGTTGATGTACGCCTTTACATCGATTAAAAAATGGTATTTTGAATTTTTCAATGCGTTACATGCTACTAAATGTCGGTAAACCATCGATTGTAAATTAGCTAACTTCATATCCACTGTACAATTGATGACACTTCAAGTGATGATTGGGAGTATGCGTAAGAAATTATTGTTTTATTTGACTTCAAACTGCTCTTCCGGTAAAGTTTAAAACGTGTAACATGAAATTTGCTGGAGATAATTAGTTTGTTGTTAAGTCCATAATATACGTTGCTGAACAAAGGCCTTTACAAGTATGTATTTATAAATCTTTTTTGGTATTTTTATAAGATTTTTCTTCTACATTATATAAGTACTTTTCTGCCAGTATTAGACATACATTTACTCATTTCCAGAGATATTCTTGTATCTAATGTATACGTAAGCTCTTCATACTAAACACAAACAGTAAAAAATATCCAAAAAGTTAAGTAGTTCACGGTCCATAATCTCTCTCTCTCTCTCTCTCTCTCTCTCTCTCTCTCTCTCTCTCTCTCTCTCTCTCTCTATCTTTCTCTCTCTCTCTCTCTCTCTCTCTCTCTCTCTCCAAAAGTTAACTAAATTTCTCACGTTCCAGAGGCCCCCTTTCAGAAACGGAGAAAATTGCAGATTCAGACACAAAATGAATAATTATGATGAAGGAAGATCAAATATTATGGAAAAGTTGGATTTTTTAATGTCAGAATTTCTGGAAATGAAAAAAAGAACAACATACCAGAACAGGAAAGAGACATGGGAAAATCCTTATTACTACCAGTATTAAATGAAGGAGAAAACACGCAAACCGTCATAGTGATGAATGCGCAGGGTTTAGTTACGAGTAACTCAAAAAGAAAAATAGAGTACTTAGAAGAACTAACCCAAAATGAAAAGAAAATAGATATAATGAATATAAGTGAAACCTGGTATTCCCAAGAGACTGGGAATGATGATCAAATAAAAGGGTTCCAAACTTATAGATCAGATAGAAAAAATAGGAATCAAGGGGGAACCGCAATATATGGGAAAGACAAAAAACAAGGAAAAATATATGAGAAATATAGTAACTCAGAATGTGAACTAATAGCGGTAGAATTTGAATCTGAAAAATTGATGAACATAGTAATATATAGACCTCCTAATACTAAAGAGTTTGACTTAATAATTGAAAAATTGGATGATATATGTAGAAATCACAAGGACTGGACTATTCTCCTATCTGGTGACTTCAACTTTCCTTTCGTAGAATGGAAAGAACGAATAGGAGATTGTGGTTGTACTTATACATATAAAAAAGAGAGTAATAGTAGTGCAGAAGATAAGAGGCAATTTGAAAAGCTATTAGATATGCTACTAGAATACAACATTCAACAAATAAATCACCTGCCAACAAGAAAGGAAAATACTTTAGACCTAGTATTTGTGAACGAGATGAATTATGTTAAAGAAATAATAGTTTATAATGCGAATATTTCAGACCATAATGTCATAGAATTAACAGTTCATTCCAAAGCAAGTGAAAATAGAGATAAGCAAGAAATGAAAAAGTGGGAAGGATATGGAAAATACAACTTCTACAGTAAAAATATAAAATGGTCAGAAATTAATGAAGAATTAAACAAAGATTGGGATAACATTTTCGTAAGTGATGACATAAGGGTAAATACGGAGATATTATATAAAATATTGGAGAAAATAGTGGAAAAATATATACCGAAGAAGAAAAGTAAACATCATTCATGCATACCAAGAGACAGAAGGATCTTGTTCCAGAAAATCAGAAAGTGGAAAAAAGGTCTTGCAAAAGAAAAAAATGCATGGAAAGTTATAGAACTAAAAAGTAAGATAGAAAATGCAGAACAAAAGATTATACAATCAAAAGAAAATGAAAAACGGGACTTGGAAGAAAAAACCCTATTAAATATCAAGCAAAACCCCAAACTATTATACTCATATGCGAAGAAGATGAATAAAAGAAGAATAGAAATAGGCCCTCTGAGAATTGAAGGGAGATTAACGAATGAAAAAAAAGGAAATTTGCAACATACTGGCAGAACGATATAAGAGAGAATTCACCCCTAGAATAGATAATGAAGATAATGATATAGAAGTAAGGAACGAAAATAGTGAATATTTAGCTGACATAGATATTAATGAAGCTGATATTGTGCAGGCTATTAATGAAATTAAAAATGGAGCTGCTGCAGGGCCTGATGGAATTCCTGCTATTTTGTTAAAGAAAGTAGTTCATTCTATCGCAAAGCCACTTGCAATATTATTAAGACAAAGTGTAGATACAGGCAAGATTTATGATGAGCACAAATTAGCATATATTACCCCTACTTTCAAAAGTGGATCAAGACTAGAGGCAAGTAATTATAGGCCTGTGAGTCTAACATCACATATTATGAAAGTGTATGAAAGGGTAATGAAGAAAAATATTATGAAACATTTAATAAAAAATAATTTGTTTAATAAAGGACAACATGGTTTCGTACCCGGAAAAAGTACACAAACCCAACTGTTAGTCCACCGTGAGAACATATTCAAAAATATGAAAAGCGGAAATGAAACAGATGTGGTTTATTTAGACTTTGCAAAAGCTTTTGATAAAGTAGACCATAATATATTAGCGAAGAAAATTAGAAAACACAATATCGTGGATAAAGTAGGAAGATGGTTAAAAGAATTTTTACACAACAGAAAACAGATAGTTATTGCAAACGACGAGAAATCGGATGAAGTCAAGGTAATATCCGGTGTGCCGCAAGGTACGGTGTTAGCTGCAATACTGTTTGTTATTATGATTGAAGACATAGACAATAATGTGAAGGATTCGGTAGTGAGTAGTTTCGCAGATGACACAAGAATAAGTAGAGAAATTACTTGTGATGAAGATAGGAACGCTCTACAAAGAGACCTTAACAAAGTATATGATTGGGCAGAGGTAAATAGGATGGTATTTAACTCTGATAAATTTGAATCAATAAATTATGGAGACAGAGAAAGAAAGCTATATGCATATAAGGGACCTAATAATGAGACCATCACAAATAAGGAAGCAGTTAAAGACCTTGGTGTGATGATGAATAGGAACATGTTATGCAATGATCAAATAGCAACTCTGTTGGCAAAATGTAAAGCAAAAATGGGAATGTTGTTACGGCACTTCAAAACAAGAAAAGCTGAACACATGATTATGCTTTATAAAACATATGTTCGTAGTCCACTTGAATATTGCAATATGATATGGTACCCACACTATCAAAAGGATATTGCACAAATAGAGAGTGTACAAAGGTCCTTTACAGCTAGAATAGAAGAAGTTAAGGACCTAGACTACTGGGAAAGACTACAATTCTTAAAATTATATAGTCTAGAAAGGAGAAAAGAGAACGCTACATGATAATTCAGGCATGGAAACAGATAAAAGGAATAGCAGAAAATATCATGGAACTAAAAATATCAGAAAGAGCAAGCAGAGGTAGATTAATAGTGCCCAAAACTATACCAGGAAAAATAAGGAAAGCACACAGGACATTAATCCACTACGCACCAGCATCGATAATGCAGCGTCTATTCAATGCGTTGCCAGCTCATCTGAGGAATATATCAGGAGTGAGCGTAGATGTGTTTAAGAATAAGCTCGACAAATATCTAAACTGCATCCCAGACCATCCAAGATTGGAAGATGCAAAATATACCGGAAGATGTACTAGCAACTCTCTGGTAGACATTAGAGGTGCCTCACACTGAGGGACCTGGGGCAACCCGAACAAGATGTAAGGTCTGTAAGGTAAGGTAAGGTTCTCTCTCTCGTTCGTCATCAACTGGTTTGCACCTGTCCATGCATACTACTGTATTACATAAAGCTATTTCATATTCTAGGCGACATCTCATTAGGAAATTCGTGTCAAAACCAGATCATTGCAGATCGTTTATGAAGCTACAAATCTCGGTTAATATAATATATTTGTGTGTGTGTGTATATATATATATATATATATAGATATATATATATATATATATATATACATATATATATATATATATGTGTGTGTGTGTGTGTGTGTGTGTGTATATGTGTGTGTATGTATTATATGCCTGCTAGATTAATTGATTGATTTCGTCCTGGTTATGTTCGCAGATTCGTGAAATTCGACAGAAAAATGATAATAGAAGTAACAGACGACATCATTTAGTAAGACTCGCGACGATGATATTAGTAATGGTAACGGTTATGACAGTAATTTATGCCCAGTTTAATATTTGATTTCACTCATACGACACCCGCCACAATTGATTTCACTCTTACGACACTTGGCAGATTTGATTTCACTCCTTCGACACTTGACACATTTTGTTTCACTATTACGGCACTTGGCTGATTTGATTTAACTCCTACGACACCTGACACATTTGATTTCACTCCTGCGACACTTAGCAGGTTTGATTTCATTCCTACGACTCCTGATGTGCTCGTAACAATCTCCATATATACAATATATATACTATATATATATATATATATATATATATATATATATATATATATATATATAAATAATATATATATATATATATATATATATATATATATATATATATATATATATATATATATATATAATATATCTGAATCACGAAAGTTTGGAACGTAATAAATGCATAAATAAAGGTATAAGCCACAAAGGAAAGTGAAGCACTGGAGCAGCTACTCCAGTGTTTCACTTTCCTTCGTGGCTTATACATTTATATTATATATATATATATATATATATATATATATATATATATATATATATATATATATATATATATATATATATATATATATATATATATCTCATTACCTTTCAAGGGTGGGCTTGTTTCATATGAGTAGGATTCAAATCTGAATAATAATAATAATAATAATAATAATACTGTTCTGTTAAAAAAGGGTGGCAGAATTAAGCGAGTTGATTTTATATATTGTCTTTTTCTATTTTCCTTATAATTCGCTTCTCAGGCTCAGCGATGTTTCTGAGTAAATGGCCAGTATTCATATTGGGAATTTTCAAAAAATTGTAAATGCTATGCTGAAGGTAATCTTTTATTGGAACAGGATATCAGGTCCAGGTCAAGCAGGGGTCGTCGTCAGTGCTGGTATTATTCCGCAGGCGTAGTTTTCAGTTCGGGCCTTGGTCGTCTTTGGTTTTAAGGGCTGGTATTGGTGCTGGTATAGCTGGTAATAATAATAATAATAATAATAATAATAATAATAATAATAATAATAATAATAATAACTGCAGTCTTATTTGATAGAAATCGCCGATTCCTTATCTCACGGACGTGTATGGGAGTGGATTTAGGGGTAGGGGGAGTAGAGAGAGGGTGGGGAGATTGGTGAAAGATGCTGCGTCTAAAAACGTACTTACGAAGAATATCTGCTCTAAACGAAAAAACTAACATTATAATCGAGTATGTTATGACACGCTAAGACGTTGAAATACTGATTATCTTTTTTAGCAATACATTGCTGAGCAGCAGAAGCACCAATATGCTGTCAGTGGGCCTCGCTGTCGAACTTCTCAGTTCCAGAGGTCCTGTATTTCTCTCACCGTTGGACTGTGGAACAATCTCCCTGAGGATGTCGTTCAATTGGAAAATCAAAAGTTCAAGCGAAGATGCAATCCATTAATACCCTAATACTATTCTCCTTGAATTTTAAAACATTTTTATTTCTTTATTAAATATATGAATTCATGTTTTATTTCTGTAATTTCCTTTACCTCTTCTTCCTAAAGAACGACATTTTCTTTCGAAGCTTGAATTTCAAGTCAGTGGCCCCTAGCTGTGGGCTTGTTCCATATGAATAAGGTTTGTCTTCTGAATAGTGATAATAATGATAATATGATGATGATGATAATTCATTTCTACTGACGCCTTCATCTGGGTGGGTGTCTAAGTCGGGCATAAGAAAAAGGATATCAAAGGATTTTAAAGATGTTAACGGATTTATTATCCAACCCTACAGCACAGAGTTCCTGAGCAATTCTGTCTTGTGTCATGTTTGTCTACGGCGAATTATTATTATTATTATTATTATTATTATTATTTTGTTAAAGATGATGGCAGCATCAGTGGAATTGATTTTATATATGGTCTTTTCAATTCTTCTTATTATTCTCTTCTCATCAGGGCTGATATTTGCTAATAGCTGGCCGATGTTCATATCTTGGTTAAAGAAATGTTTTCTAAAAATACTAATTTATTGTTATGATAACAAAAGTGATTAACAAATCTTAGTAATGGAATTCCAACGTTTCCAACCGTATCATCGGTTCATTTTCAAGGAAAGGTGAGCGTGAACTGATTGGAATGTTGTTGTTGTTGTTGTTGTTGGAGATTAAGCCAGCCTTGTGCTGGCACGGGCTCTTGCTCCTAGAGCAGCCCGTAACTGGAATATCTGTAAAGATACAAAAACAGTGCTTTGGCGGTTAGTTTTGGAAAGGAAATAGGGTGACAGGCAGGATTGCAACCCCTTTGAACCTTACGGTACCCATCAGTAGGAGAGAAAGTTTTATAGCAGTGAGACTCAGCCTAGCTGAAGAGTGCTGAGTAGGAAGAAGGAAGCGAGTTTTAGTTTGAGGGAAAGAAGGCGTTACCTATAAACATTTTAGGCGCAATATATATACATGTGTGTAGCATCTGAAAATATTGCAATATATATCAAACCAACATTAAGCAAGTATTATAGTATATATACATGTTCATGCATACTCACACTTATACATATGCTCCAAAGATGTTTATGACTCCCATTGCAACCAGTGAAGTAGAGGTTTGCTGCTGTGGCTTTCATTGTTTTTTTGTTTACAAGACACTAGGAGATTCCCATGTGTCTATGGAGAAATGCCGTGTGATTCATCCTTTTACCTGGGAGGTGGGTGAGACATTAGGAGATTCCCATATGTCCCTATGTATTTAAGATGTGTCTGGTGATCTGTGCCGGTGTCAGCTCTATTTCAGTTAGGTTTGATCTGTAAGATTGTGTCTCTGGGCAGTCTAGTAGGTAGTGTTCGAGGGGCTGGATTGCCTCTCGGTCACAGTACTGACATAACCTGCCCTCATTTCCTATCATTTGCCAGGTGCAGAGGTATCCTAGCCTTAATCTGTGTGTGATGACTGAGAGTTTTCTAGTGGTTTGTTTTGTGATGTCATGCGGCGTTAGATTTGTGACATCCACATACCACTTGGACGTCCTTGACTCTTGTAGGTAGTGACGTCGTACTTCACTCTCTTCTTGGAGTTTGGCATAGCTTTTTGCCATTTCCTTTAGATGGTTGCACTTTTATGCTTACTGTACTGCAGCTGAGGGCACTTTTGGCAAGGAAGTCAGCTTCATCATTTCCCTGGATTCCCACATGGCTGGGTATCCAGTTTTAGTGTGACTCTCCTGCCAGCAGCTTGATGTGAATTGGCCAATGATTTTATGGCTGTTATCAGTGTCACATTTTCTTGGTTTTTTTTGGATTGGTCGCTTTGATAGCGAGTATTGCTCCTTTGGAGTCAATATGCACTGTTGTGTCCTTCTTTTAAATTGGAATTTTCTAAGGCTTTTAAGATTGCCATTAGTTCCGCTTGTAGTATGGAGGCATTGTTGGATAGCCTCCAGCTTCCTTTGAAGTCTTGGGCAGCCACTGCTGCTGCAGTTGCTGGAGTTCTGTGTCAACTGAGCCATCATGTAATATATGTTTTCAGCTGCTGTGTTCCCGATTGCTTCTTCTGCTGCAGTTTTCATTTGTGCTGCTGTGCACAGTGCTTTGGTTTGCCGGTAGTATTGTGAAGTTATACCGGATTGGGTCTTCGACCCAGGGAGGTGGTTTTTGGTATCCCTCAGGTGGGACATCCTTTGTTATGTGTTTCACTGTGTCCTGCATACCCAGTTCTCTCAGTGTCTGGAGTATACTGCCCGCATAGGTTTTTGGCGGGTCTAGTTCTTCGTGCAAGTTTATACACGCTTGCATTTTGTTTTTGTGTGGTCCATTTCTGTCGTTTCTGATGGTTTTGCACAGAATGGCAATATTTCTTTGGCCTATCCTGTGCTTGAGAGACTGCAGTTGTGTCTCTGCCCTCAAGAGACAAATTCTTGTCCACATTGGGCTCCAAGTATAAGTCTCATTGCATTGTTTTGGATGACTTCCAGCCTCTGCTGTTGATCCTTTCTGAGATTTGTCAGGACTGGTGCTGCGTATTCTACTTGTGCTCTGATGGTTTGTATGTAGAACCTCCTGAGCAGATGGTATGTCGCACCTTCTTGCAATGATGTGATTTTCTTTAGGGCATTAAGCCCTATTTTTGTTTTGGCTTGGAGGAGCTGTATTTGCTTCTCAGGAGATAGTGAATCTGCAATGCAGACTCCTAGATATGTGTAGCTATCCACCCAGTCTATGACGTCTCCTTTCAGTAGAAGGTTGGGTGGATTTTGATCATGTTTTATTGCCATGGCTTTTGTCTTATTTCTGTTGATTTTGAGTCCCAGTTGTGTGCACTTGTCCTCAAGTTTTTGCAAGGCTTCTTGCATCTTTTGGAGCTGTCTTTGAGGGCCGGAGCTGACGATGCAAACATCGTCAGCATATATGAAGACCTCTACTCCTTGTGGTAGCTCGAGACAGGCTACATTTTCCATAAGGACATTGAATAAGAAGGGGCTTAGAATGCCCCCCTGTGGAGTGCCGTTTTCAAGAGTAGTATTCTGACATTCTGCCTTGGAACACTACTCTGCTTCTCTGTCTGCTGTTTATCCTTTTGTTCCATGTAAGCAGGTTGCCCTTGATCCTCTTTCTGACTAGGGAGAGAGGATGGTTGCTGCATTGGCTAATTCATATGCCTTTTCTAGATCTAAGAAGACCACTATGGATTTTCTGCCATTTATGGCACTTAGCACATCTGTAAGGCACTCATGGGTGCCTACTCCTTCCCTATAGGCATAGAGCCTATGATGTAGGGGCCCTGCTTTCCATAGTAGTCTGTTTCAGAACCATTCTTTCTGCAACCTTTTCAGTGCAGCTGATGAGGGATATCGGCCTATATGCGCCTTCCTCTTTTGGCTTAGGTATTGGTTGTGTGTCTTGCTGTTGCCATTTCTTTGGCCTGGTGTGCTCTGCATATGTCCTGTTTACCAGGAGTAGATATACCTGTTTGGCAGGGTCTCCCATGTGTCTCAGCATGCTGTAAGTGATTGCATCTGCTCCAGGGGCTGTGTCTCTTTCCCCTTGCTGAGTGCACTGTTTAGTTCTTCCATAGTGAAGGGTGTGTCTGTGTCATCAGGTGTGTTGCAGGCAGTATTGATTTCCCTCCATCTTGCTGGGGAAATTTCATTTATTTTTTCCCGTGTTATTTGGGGAAGGTTGTGGATTTTGTTCTTTCTTTCCCTGCAAATTTTTGCAAGGAATCATCCAGATATGTTGGGTTACTGGAGTTTGTCTGCTGATGTTTGCACACCAATCATACCATGCCTGTTGTTTAATTTCTTTTGTCTCTTCAGTTGCATGGGCTGATTGGAATGGGTTGTTGTTGTTGTTGGAGTATTAAGCTGGCTTTATGCCAGCACGGGCTTTAGCTAATGTAGCAGCCCGTAGGTCATTTGAATTATTTTTTAGATGCATTGGTGATTTAAGGATATGAGGCGATCTTTTTATTTATGATTTCTATGGAATGTGCAGGTGGAATGGTATGGATTTCAAAGGTGAAAGGAAAAGTGAATAGGCAAGGTTACAAACCCTTTAAACCCTAAGGTACCCATTAGTAGAAGATAAAGATCGATAGTAGCGAGTCCTGGCGAGTCAGAGATAGCCAGTAATGAAATCGAAAAATTTATAGTCGTAGAAAAACGGAAAAAAAAAACGCAACTCTATGGAGTTCAAGTACCATATTTCACTTTACGAGAAAAAAAAAAGCAGAGAGCGTCGATCGTTAGCAATAGGGAACGACGAAGGAAAAACGAAATATTATCAGTTTTAGAAACAGGATAACAAAAATAAGCGACAGCTTAAGCGGTAGTTAGAGACAGTTGAAATATTCGGTCGTTAGACGTGAGGCGGCCGAAAAAACGGAGGGGAAAGGAGGATTGTTTAGTAAAAGAAAAAGCAGTTAATGCCTATAAACAGCCTTTTCATGTAGCTGCGATCTTTATGTTTGAGATCTGTATCTGAAATCTTCTAACAGGAGGTCATCTGGGAGACTGATCTCTAGGTCCAACAGAGCGTGGACGAGCTCAGAGAACAGCTGATGACCACTGTCACTGTCGTTATTGGAGATGGCTCTATTTAAAAATGCCTCAAACTCCTCGTAGGTCAGCAGGAACTTCCTGATCTGGTATTCTCCTACGAGGAAGTATTCGTTGCCGACGTTTGCAGTTCTATTTTCTTGTTTGCAGGTCTGAGTTTCGCTGTTTTGCTTAGCTACAAACTCCTCTGTTTGTGTTCCTGCTTCTTTAAACAAAACAGGAGCTACAGTCGGTGTCTCGGTCTGCATTTCTTCTTCAACTGCGTCTTCTGTCTGGGTTCCTGCTTCGGCACGAGCAGGAATCGACGTCTTCGGCGATGCAGGGGTTAGGGGGGTAACCTGAGGGGTTGGGGGAGGAGGTAGAGGGACGGGAGTTTGGCGATATGGAGAGGATGAGGGGGTGGGGATGTAATGCCGGGATCGAGGAGGTTGGGAGGAAGGTTGGGTGGTTTGTGGTACAGGAGGTAGGTTCGTTCTAGGATCGAACCTGGGGTTGCTGGGAGGTTTCCTGGTCGGTGATGGTTGCCGAGGTCTTGCAGGTGGAGGAGGGATGCCCTTCGCCTTCCAAATCCTCTGCAGTCTGACTGGGCATCCCTTAAACCAAGCATGATGTTGCTGGCTGCAGTTAGGGCATCGGGCAACTGTGTGGCCCTTTTCCTTGTACTTTTTCAAGCACACTTCTGTCTCGTGTTTCGCACTGCACACTCCACAGATGTGTTCTGCTTTACACTCGTTCTTGTGATGTCCAAACCTCTGACACTTGAAGCATCTCAGAGGCTCTGGTACGAAGGCTTCAGTCTCATATGTGCCTAGAATTCCAAGGCTGACCCTGGCCGGAATTTGGCCCTTGAAAGTAGCTTCGATCTTGAGAGTTTCCTGTCCATCTTTGGCAGTACATCTCTTGGCTTCCATGATGTTGGGAACCTCGAGAACTCTATCGATCGTGATGTATTTGGGGACTTTACAAATCATCCCCTTGTTAATTTTTGTAGCAGGATCAAGTAGCAGGCATAGGTTGTCCTTCTTGAGTAGTTCAACAGCTTTCTGGTCCTTGGGAGTAATTATGAACTCCCCCCTTAAATTTGGTCTAGCTGTGAGGTTTGCAGCAGGATATTTTTTCTCAAGGGCCCTGACTGCAGCATATGAAGTCTGGCCCTCGATAACAACAGCTTTGAACTTGGGAAGTGCCGGAAATTTCTGTAGAACTCGCCGTATTCGGTGCCGATGCGTAGGGAGCTGGTTGTTATCAGTCGAAATCGGTGGTACAATCTTCTTTTGTTTCTTCTTCTTCTTCTTCCTTACTACGGCGAAGCCTTGCTCGTCCTCCAAGGGCGGGTCTTCCCTGGGATTGCCGGGCGAAAGGGGTCTCTTAGAGGCCATACTTGTCAAAATTAAAGGTTGAAATGACGAGAGTTACGTCACGCGCCTGTGCACGAAATTACGTAACCTCTGTTGGGAATGGGGTCGTTCGGCGGTATTTATTGTGTCCCAGGTGCTCTGTCTGATGGGCGCTGCGTTTTCATTGGCTGAACAGAGGATTAAGTCCCTGAGTCAAGCCGTCTTGCAGAGGTGGAAGCTCGCACTGCTCTTCGCGTGCGGACGCTGGAGACTGGGAGCATAGTATTGGGCAGGGGCACCTGATTGGTCCGTTCGATCGGCTCTATGGTGCCAGCGGGCAGCGCCCTACGTGCCACCGGCACCATAGAGCCGATCGAACGGACCAATCAGGTGCCCCTGCCCAATACTATGCTCCCAGTCTCCAGCGTCCGCACGCGAAGAGCAGTGCGAGCTTCCACCTCTGCAAGACGGCTTGACTCAGGGACTTAATCCTCTGTTCAGCCAATGAAAACGCAGCGCCCATCAGACAGAGCACCTGGGACACAATAAATACCGCCGAACGACCCCATTCCAATCAGTTCACGCTCACCTTTCCTTGAAAATGAACCGATGATACGGTTGGAAACGTTGGAATTCCATTACTAAGATTTGTTAATCACTTTTGTTATCATAACAATAAATTAGTATTTTTAGAAAACATTTCTTTAACCAAGATATGAACATCGGCCAGCTATTAGCAAATATCAGCCCTGATGAGAAGAGAATAATAAGAAGAATTGAAAAGACCATATATAAAATCAATTCCACTGATGCTGCCATCATCTTTAACAAAACATGTTTAAGAGAGGGTCTCCTACCTTCATATATTATTATTATTATTATTATTATTATTTAAAAAATGCCCATAGTAGTATGAGTCTTGAAATGGGGAAACAAATCCACAGTTATGTATATGTACACATATTTACAGATTAATCCGAACAGCAAGCTGTCGGGAAAAGGAGAATCGAACAGATTCCCGAAAGCTCTCTGTGGAGATTTATCTTTAAATATATATGTACTTATAAATAACTCTATAATCATTTCTTTATTATTATTATTATTATTATTATTATTATTATTATTATTATTATTATTATTATTATTATTATTATTATTATTATTATTCAGAAGATGAACCCCTACTCATGTGGAACAAGCCCAATTTGCAGACTAGGAAATACAGAAAGAGATTAGTTAGAAAAGTGAGAAAAAAAATTATTGAATAAACATGAAAGTATGAATAGACTGAGTATAGCAAATATGTGTTACTGACTCATATCAGAATGTTCCTGTTGAGTATAGCAGTCATATATTATAGTTGATTCCTATCTAAGATTGTTCTTATTGAGGATGGCAATTATGTCATAATTTTCATGGCGTACGTTATTTAGGTGAAGATTGATAAAAAAAAAAGTCGTGTTCCATTAGGGAAGAATTGGACGTCATATCTTTTGACAAGATGCTCGTGGTTGTCATAGGTGAAATGACTCTTGTGATGAATTAATAAGATTTGATGAAGGAAAATTTAAATATAACCGTCACGCAGAATTAACTGGAGTGTTTTTCAGAAAAGTATTTCCGAAAGGTAATTTATTCAGATACATTCCCTTCCTTTTTGAAGCCAGAATTAACCAGGCTCTTTTTGCAGTGACTTCCTTGATAATAATCGCATTAAAATTAAGGAAATCTTATGCAGAGTGAGTCAGGGTGTATCTGTCACCAGCTATCGAAAAATTTACTATACTGTGCATAAAAAAAAAAAAAAACGTAAGCGTGGTAGATCTTACGTAGTTGTACATATTCGTAAACTCTCAGACTGTCAGCAGGAGGAGCATTAGACAACGAAATAAAGATAAAAAATAGTCTCAGTCATCAAACTTGACGAAGACCCATCTGCCCCAGTCTTAGGTTTTTAGGCTCTGACTGGATCGAATTCAGTCCATTAACCTCAGAGAAGGAATGGGAATTATTCGCAGTCTTCATATCGACATACGAGTAACGAGAACGAGAGGGATTTTGATGAGTGCATCACCTGGCAATTGGGGAAGTCGCAGGTATGAATGAGGGAACTTCATGTTATCACTATAGGGATGACGTCAGAACAATGTTGTTGCGATATTGTTTGGTTAATGAGGTTTGGTAATAAGTGGGAAATTTGAGGGGGAATGACATAAGTGAAAAAATGTAGGTAACAATGACAAGGTCCTGGTGCCTGTAGGCGTTACTAAATGGCGTTTTCAGTGGCCTTTCGAACCCTAGCTTGTACCCACCTTTTAGCCTCTTCCTTTACCTCCATTCTTGCTTCCTTTCTTCAGTCTTGCTGTCCAACTTCTCAGACTATTCTTAGCGTAATGATGTGACTTTTTTCCCAGTTCCACCTTTCGGTCCTTGTATATCATCTCATTTATTTTCTGGATCTCTATCTTGCTGTCCAACCGCTCCAACTCCCTCTTTTCTCTGTTTTATGGGCTGAATGGCTTACGGTGCCGTAGCTGAACTGAAGTGCCTTAGTGCTTCGCTTGACAGCCTAAATCTCATACAATCTAACCCAACCTAAATTGACGCAAGTGGAAGTGAAATTAGAGTACCAGGTTTAATATGTAGAATTTCGAGTTTCTGTGACCCTTAATAACAAATAATTACCCTAGTTATTTTAGTGAATTTTTTAAAGATCATATGACAGATTTGCTGAACAGCAGTAGCACCAATATGCAGCCAATGTGCCTCGCTGTCGAACTTCTCAGTTTCAGAGGTCCTTTATTCCTATCTCTATTGGACTGTAGAACAATTCTTCAACTTGTATTTTAATATTTAACTTGCATTTTTTAATTATTAATTTGTTAATTTATCTGTTTTTCTAATAAGCGATCTCATCTTTCTGTATTTCCTGGTACGTTCTGTTATTTCTTTCGAATGAACACCATATTCTTTGGAAGCTTGAATTTTATGTCGATAACCCTTGTGAACAAAGTTCCGTTTCCAGTGACAGTTCTGGACGAGCTCGAATACCTTCCAGGATATGTTCTGAAATTCACCATTTCACCTGTTCTGCCCTTGTGTAGTCGATTAAAAGGACTCACTGCAGAAGTTAGATATCCAGAAAAGAAGGCATTTGATCGAGGTTCTCTTAATCCTGTTCTTAAAGACAGATTTCAATTATAGACGAACCGTTTTGACTTGCGTCAGTATTTGAAGATTCAGTCTTGTGACGCCTGTGAATAAAATGAGTACTGTACTGGTCATGTTGGTGAACTACCTATTTTCAAAAAGTATGTGAGAAGGACATTATAGCATGATGCACTTTCAACGTCAGGAGAGAAGTTGCTCGAAAGCTGAGTTTCAACAAGAGGGCTTGGTTAATGTTCTGTAGTACATCACAACAAGGCTACGTACGTTTATATTGTATATACATAAGGGGCATATTAGAAACCGGCTCAAATTAAGTGCATACAAATTGTGCGTTTTCTAAGATAAACTTATGTATTTATACGATGTCTGGAGCCTTGGTGTTCTTGAAGAACTCTGTCCTTCGCCTCTTTTATTCGGTTCCTTGGCGCAGTCTCGCCTTCAATATTGTCGTTTATTTCTTGACAGACCATATTCGGGTTATTTATCCCTGTTATGTGACCTCTGTGTAAGGAAATCAATGCGCATAATCACTGGGGAATATGTAGGCCTTTTGATCATTCGCTCTATCTTTATACCTTCAGATTCTGTCAACCGTTATTTTCCTGGCGTTCCCCAAAGTCATAATTCTCCTTTCTACGTGTTATTTGCTCTTCCTTGAGCATTTTTTTTGCTTTGCTTTTGTTTTTACCCGTGCTTGGCATGCAGTAGGGACTTATCGGGATCTTTTTAACGTCATTGGGACGAAATTCTCAGGAGCGTATGCACAGGTCTTGTAAACCTAAACCTTTCTTGTTCCGCAGGATAGCGTTCTGTGAGCTTTGTTGCTGTACGCCTATTAAGGGAAAAACTTTTGACGTGGGAAGTATAATTGTACTGTGCACAAATCATGCAACACATTCCCTCTATTCTGTGAACATTTGCATTGCAAATGAATGGGCTTTGAGGCATTTTGCATATGAGCTCTATTCCCTTAGGGGGTTAGTGCCATCAGGTTCTTTGCAGCGTCACATCGGCCCCTAGCTGCAACCTCTTTCAATCTTTTTACTGTACCTCCGCTCATGCTATCTTTCTTCCCTAATACTTTCCACTCTCTCCTAACAGGTTTTCCTCCTGTTACACCTTTCAAACCTTTATACTTTCAATTTCCATTTCAGTGCTGAATGACCTCATAGGTCCTGGCGCTTGGCCTTTGGACCAAATTCTGTATTCCAATTCCATATGAATACTTTCGTGTTATACATGTATGTGGATATATCTTTTATGTGCGTGCCCTGTAAAAGCCCTTTGGTTGGGAAGCTCTAGCATACTTTTGCAGTTTTCATGTTTATTTCAGGATGAAGTTTATATCCCCATGCTGTTTAGTATCCGGCCTTGCAACCCACTACTTTTGAATAAATTCCAGGTACTTCAATCCAATTACTGGCCCCTATGATCAAGTAGTTCCAAGGTCGATGAACCTTTTTTGACCGAAGCAGTGAACTGGGCAACTGTTACTTAGTAGACAGGTGGTTGCAGCCTGGAAGAAGAAGAAGAAGAAGAAGAAGAAGAAGAAGTAGAAGAAACAACAACAGAGATGATTTATCATTTGAGAAGAGCAGAGGGAAATAAGTTAGTCATTAAAAGATGTATAATTCTGGAGTGTTATGAAGGATGAGAGAAAGACCTAGAAATAACTGAGTAAATGTTTGGAAGATGTATTGGAAAGGAAGGCTCTTAAAACCCAGGAGTGCGGGCGTATGCTCAAGATGAAAGTGAATGGATCAGTGCCAGTGGGTGTGGAGAGGGTTCGATGAGCTGCTAATGAGCCTTCTGCGCAGGCGCACGGAGCAGCCAATATTGTGGAACTTTTCTGCTCCTGAAGTACAAATGTAGCAGTGAGTGATCACTGTCTCATGTTTTCCATGAAATTAGGGTAAATTTTCTAATGTTGTAACAAGCATATTGAGAGTCATGTTTGTAATTTACGTAAATTAGAACTAATGATTAAAAATCATAATCAAGAACGCCTAATATTCGTTGTAACATGAATCATTGTATATTTACATAAAAAGACAGGGACAGACTTATTTCGCAACTATAGCGTTCAAGCCTTCGTAATCGTAAATTATTTAAGGAAAGAATATTCACATTTCAAGCTTGTATAGTTTATTATCTGTTTATGCATCAACTGACTGCACTGCCTCATTTCGCAACTGTAAATCTCTACCAGTAGCAAGTAGGTAGACCACACTTTTTAAGTGAACGTTGAGTGCTTGAGTTGAATGCCTTTCCTTACTTTTCTAGATACAAAAAGGTGTTTACGCAGCTGAGGTGGGTACTACTTCATATGAGAGGGTACTACTCACACTGAGGCTGTGACTGTAGTGAGCTCTAGCCGTATTGAAACTCGACAAACACGTGACTTATAGACTTCGTAAATCTTAAATTGCCGACTGAATGTCATTTATAATTGTTGATTTATTTCATGTAACCTTTATTTATCTAATTTTGAACCAACAAATAACTCTTAAGAGTCCATGAATCTTTGCCAACCGACTGTTGTTTATAACCGTTTTAAGTCTAATTTAGAATAAATCAGAAGTTGTGTGCATCCTACACGGAAGAACATAAGTACACAGTTAGTCTAGATGATATCAAAGATAACAGATAACTAATATATCACTGGTGTTTATGTATCCAAACGCGACTAATATCATGCAAGGTAAAAAAAAAAAAAATACCTTATAAAAACAGTAACTTTGCTAGTTGAATGTTTATGTTGGGTAATTTCCACCCTATCCTATTTTAAGGTCATTCTCTGCAGCAGCAATTACGTGATTATGCAACCTTGGCTTAAAACACAAGAACTAATAGAATGTCCGTTGCAATATTTTGTTGCAGACATCTTGCGAAGGTAATGCACCTTCGGTGTACAGTCATGTTAATGTTAATCACATTACCAGTGGTTTCCAAAAGATAATACCTCCATTCCGGACTGGAATGAGAAAGAAAACAGGAAAGACTGTATGTGTATGTGTGCGTGCTCTAGTAATGGGAGGGGGTTTGTTGGGGATGGACGGAGGAAAGGTTGGGGGGAGAGGGAAAGAGGCCGGTGGTTGAATCTCCCCGAGTGAGGAGGAACAAACTCGAGAGTCAAGCGAACGCCGAACGTCAGAGTCAGTCAGCTGTTGGCCGTTATCGGGTCTACATGTGCCATTCCCTCTCTCTCACTCTCTCGTGCGCGCGTTTTCGATCCGAAGCCTCCGTCTCCAAAGACTTTCGTTATTCATTTTTATTCGTTATAAAACTGTGATTGGACTTGCTCGTCTATTGTAGTCTGAAAGTTACACGTCTCCTGCTGCTGCTGCTGGTGCAGTAGTTTGAAAGCCGCCGAACGAGACACTTCGGTGTTTTCAGTAAAACAGTGTTAAAATCATTTGCGGCCGAGAGCTTGAGGTGGGAAAAAGGGTCAGCTCTCGTTGAAAAAGAGAAATTTAGCGTGAATTGCCTTTCATTTTATTCTTATTCTACATAACGGTGTGTTGTGTCTGTGATTTAATCCAGGGAGGTGCCTAACGGTATATATATTATACATACTATTACCCCCTTGTCAGCAATGGGCGTCAAGCATGTTTTCCTGTACGTAACGTGCGTGGTGGGGTTCTTGGCGTACGTAAGTGCCAATACGCCGACGGAAGCTCACCCTCACGTGGGTACGACTCCCAGGAGTAGTGGTGGTAACAGTTTACATGGCTCTGAAGGAGGGGGCGGAGGAGGAGGAACTGGGCATCATAACACAGGAGCCCCGAGCGTCAGCCCTGCGGAACACCACGGAACGGGGGACGATGCCCACGGTAGCGGACATGGCGCAGAGGGCCACGGAGGCGCTGGTGGGCATGGCGAAGAGGGCCACGCTGGTGGTGGGCATGGCGGAGACCATGGTGGTCATGGTGACCCCAACAAGAGGTATCCCGTGGCCGTCATAGACTTCGAAAGAGTTCAGACGCCCTTCATCATCAGCCTATGGATCTTCTGCGCTTGTCTTGGGAAAATAGGTAGGTAGGCCTATCTAGGCCTGGGCGGGAAACTAACAGGAGATAAAAGCCTATCACGTATAAATTATCATTAATACCTATTATAAAGGGCATGACATATGGCACCTATTTTACCATAAAAATATTTTACACAGTATAATGTCGATTACCGATTACTGTAAGAAAAAAATACCATGATTTTTTCAATAAGACTACTTATTGTAGCTTGGAACTACCCGACTTTTTTTGTAAGTTTAGTTAAAAGGATAAACTTTTTGTAATCATTCACGTGGAAAGCTGCAGTGATTTTGTTTTATAAGGTTTGACACTGAATTAACACAAGTAAGCTTACTTTAGATTTCGAAGGGTTTATTTTGTGTTTACTTGTTTTATTTGAGATACTTTGCTGTTATCTGGTATCTGTGGTGATGAATGACTAAGCTGGATTAACATTCCGTTACGTTTTGCTTTAATGTTATGTAGCCTGTTCTCGCAACTCACGGAAGGTAACCTTTATAAGCTCATTCCTTATGAAGTATAAATAACTAATTTGCCCTCTTTGGTAGGTATGGTTAAGTGTGAGCAATTTGCATTCATTGGAAACTTAGTAGCCGAGTGGTTGTCGGTTCGCCATTTAGTACTAAAGCTCATTTTCTTCGTTTTGGGTGTATCTGAACAGCTCTTACGTACTGCCGTACACTGCAGTGAAGCCTTTGAACTGCCCATTTAGACCTGTCGTAAGTCATTAGTTATGCCTCGATTCATTAGGTGCAAAACCCTTTCTTCCATAATAGTAAGGAATGTCTTGTTTATCAGGCCTGTCAGTTGATGCACGTTATTTGTAAACCATGGAATAGTACATAGCTTACTAATAAAACTGTCGATGGATTTTCAGTAAGGTCGTTTATGGATTACCAATAAATGGCATGGCATTAGCGTTGTAGCCTTTATTCGTGAAAGAAACTGAATTTCTTGTGGTCCAATTGAGTGTTCTTGCTTGTTTAACCTAGTTCTAGTCGAAGCCGTACAAAGTGAAAACGTAACCCAATTGTAGTTTTCTCCAAATGAAAGTATATTGTAAGAAGGTAGATTTTTTAGTGATATAAATTTAATGTTTCTATATTCGTGTTTCTTTTTTTAACTTTTCACTTATATTTTCGCATTTTCACTTTTTTTCACTTTTGTATGCCCATCGAATATCCCTTTGATGATCAGAATGAAAATACTAATGGTTAAATTAGGTCTAGCATTATGTTCAATAGTGTGCAATTGTCTAATTAAATGTATACGGTAAGAAGAGATACCGGTATGAGCCTACCATACCTTAAAGATAATGAATTTTTGGCAATACACAAGGTTACGGGTGCCAAAAGACATGACTGACAGGGGTGCTTATTCGTGTAATAGTGCGTTCAGCAGGGCCACTCCTGTATGGAGAAGTGACCGAAGGTTGTAACCGGTTGTAACATTTAAAGATTGTTACAAATAAAAACCTCTGTTGTTGATTGCCAACGTAACAGTAACTTGGAATTGTAGATTTGAATTTATTAATATATATATATATACACATACATACATATATATATATCTATATATATACATATACATACAATATATATACATATATATACACACATATATATATATATATATAATGTGTGTGTGTGTACACGTATATAGCTTATGTAGTACTAGGCCTTAAACATAATCTGTCACTCTTTATTATTTTTATGGGCATCGTTTATGGGACGCAGGGTATTTGGCCCGTAGATTTTTTTCCAGGATGTTCGGCTTGAAAAAAAATATTGGAATTTTCAAATATCTAATGAAAATTTACGTCAACACCGTAGACAGGTTCCATAAATCCCCTGGATTAGCAGTAGTGCATTCTCTTGATAGTTACAAAGCAAATATTATGTCATATCTGATATCTTCAATAGGCTTATGGTTAATAAAACTGGCGGTGCAAAATAATTTGCAAACTTACTATCACTGATAAATATTATTTATAAGATAAAGGGTAATAAAAATTCTGTGCTTCGCTAAAACGATTCACCTCTTGTTTAGTTCAGCAGTATATATATTGACTCTTCTCTTCATATACTAATTATATATATATATATATATATATATATATATATATATATATATATATATATATATATATATATATTATATATATATATATATATATATATATATATATATTATATATATGTGTGTGTGTGTGTGTATGTATGTATGTATGTACATATATCCCATATATATCGGGGCGATAAGAAAGATGGTTCTATTAATGTTTCTGTGAGTTTGTAAGTATAATGAGGAAACAAATTGCATCACTTAGGCGTAGTTAACTACACATAGCAGCCAGTAAGTCGAAAAATACTGAGTTAATGATATAGTTGGTGACCTTGATTTAATATTGGAATGACTTAATGAATTGGAGGAAAGGGATTTGAACCGTTTGTTTGGGAGACAGGAGCTATCACCAGATCGTATGCAAGTCGCTTTGGTGTATAGGTAGCCATTTTTGCACCAGGTATGCTTACTGTAATTCTAGGGAAGGCGTCCTACGAATGTAGTTTATGGTTGTCGGTTTAGTCGACCTACGCCTTCAGGGTGGAGATGCTCGAATACTTAGTTGGTTCGTGCGTTGAACCGGGCGAAGGAGGGCTGGTTCTATCTATTGTTTTTGAGCGCGGTTGAAACTTTGTTGGAGACTGACGTGTATATTCGAACAGCTTACATTGGTTACCTCTTGTCCAAACCAGTGCCATAACGCTGGATGTGCTTAATTAAACGCATTTGTATTGATGGCATAACGTAATGTTATCAATAGTCTCCACGAGGATGTTGTGCAATTAGAACGTTAGAAGTTTAATCGAAGATGCATTGTATTACCCTAAAACCGTTCACCCTGTATTTTGATATTTTATTTACTATTTTTATTCATTAATTCATAAGTTTATATTTTTTCCTAATAACTGATCTCTTCTGCGTTTCCTACATGTTTTAACTTCTTTATAATGAACACCATATTATTTGGAAGCTTGAATTTCAGGTAGGTGCCTTCTGTCGGCATGTTCCATATAGACAGTTTATATCTTCCGATTAATAATAAAATTATGATAATTTTGATTTGTAAGGCAGCATTTATTCATACTTTTGTGACAGTTATTGCTGTGTTCATTTGAGTTAAAAAAAAACAGAGCATAAAATGTTGGCGCAAACGGTTTACTGTATGTATTGGAATGAAGAATAAACTTCAACTTGATTATGTATTTTCCCTCTCAAGACAAACAGGAAAGGAATTAAGCCTATTAGGGCTAATTCCTTTCCTGTTTGTCATTTCTTAGTCCAGGCAGAACAGACACTAATTGGTTTCCTTTGCCGTCTGGTTTTGATGCCTTGTAACTAGGTGTAGGCTTGTATCTGTAATTTATTTCTGTAGGGAATTGTTATAGTAAATTGCTATTCACTTAAATGAAATTGCATTTTCACTATAAGCTTCATATTGAAGAAATACAAAATTTGCTTTTACAATTACCAAGATTTTAACGAGGAAAAAAATTAGTCTTCTATCCTTGTTCTCTGGGCAAATTATTCACGTTTCTTGTTATAAGCAATTCCTGAAAGGCTCTCTCAAAGCCCAGACAGTGGGGCGACGCCATTTGTTAATGTGTACTTTTTATGTTAGACTGAACTGGTGTAGCTCCTAAAGGGGAACCCATTCCCCCTCCATTGGCCCTTGAAATGAGAATATTATGTATGTATATATATATATATATATATATATGTGTATAATATATATATATATATATATATATATATATATATATATATATATATATATGTGCGTGTGTGTGTGTATATATATATATGTGTATATATATGTATGTATATATATTATATACTATATATATATATATATATATATTATATATATATATATTATATATATATATATACACATAAGAATGACATAGGTCTACAGATCAGGTTCTCCCAGTAAGTGTGAGTTGACACTGTGCGGCCATCCCCTCCGTAAACCCATTTCGATTGCCAATCGAACTTAATTCTCTCTCTCTCTCTCCTCTCTCTCTCTCTCTCTCTCTCTCTCTCTCTCTCTCAGCCATGGTCAAGTTGTTCTTTTGGTTCAGTCTCCTTAGCCATGGTCAAGTTCTTTTGGTTCAGTAACCTTTAACTATGTAGGACAAAGCGCAGTTCTAGGTCTAGGTATTTCCATTAACGTATTTCTTGTAGCTTGTCCTCCCGGACTTCGTTGTATAAAGGGAAAGTACACCATTCCCCTTTTTTGCTCTTTACATTGTTGCTTCATACCCCCATGGTCTTGTGTGCGCTGTAGCTTTGCGTCAGCTACAGTAAATAGACGATTCAATTTGCCCCTGAACCAATAATTTCGAGACAGAATTCTGGGTTTTGTTTTTATTTTAGGGAAGGCGGCGGGGTTGGTGTAGCTAAGTTTGTAATCTGGTACTTACCTAGACAGGGTCGTATTTAGTACCAAGACAGGGTCGTATTTATTGCATAGATTAATTCTTACTGTATCTGGCGTATTCGTTCATTTACCGAATAAAACTGATACATTAGTCATTCGAATTTATATATAAAAAAACTGGTTTGAAAAATGTTAATCTACCAATAAAGGGTCCTTTATAATGATAGATGATTCATTCTCATGTCAGATGTTTTCTTTCATTTACAGAATAAAACTTGATAAATTAGCTTTGTTATAAATAAAACTGGCGTTAAACATTTTGGTAATGAATTTAAAGATCCGGAAATTGAAGATAACAGAAAATGGGAAGATTAGTAATCCTTTCGAAAGTGTCCAGTACTTCAGGGATTAAAATTTGCCAAGCAGCCCATAGATGGTTCCTGAGGGATATATTATATTTAGGGAATTCTCCGTGTTCATTCTCCATGTCTCTGTCATTTCTTGTGCTCTCGTCATGGAACCACTGTCGAGCTACTCCGTAGAAATTATATAGGTAATGATGTGAACGGTGAAGACAGCTCAAGGTATCGTGAGGTTCCGTAATGTTTTGCTCGCATGAGGGCCGGCTGCTCGCTTCATCGCATTGTGCTATTAAACTTTATTGATTTTTTTTATTGTATACGTTGTTTTTCTTTGTTTATTAGTGTCGTTTTATCCAAAACGTTTGGTAAGGCCTTATCGTAGTTCTTTTCAGTGCTTTGTTGTTGATGAGTTCTTCGTTGGACGAGTGGTTTTCGCGCTCGGCTACCAATCCGGTGGTCCGAAGTTCGATTCTTGGCCAAGCCAACGTGGAATATGAGGAATTTATTTCTGGTAATTGAAATTAAGTTCTTGATATAATGTGGTTCGGATCCCACAATAAGCTGTAGGACCCGTTACCAGGTGACCAATGGGTTCCTAGCCAAGTAATACTTCGGGCCAGCCCTAGGAGAGCTGTTAATCAGCTCAGTGGTCTGGTAAAACTAAGATATATACTTAACTTTGTTGTTGATCACGGACGTCGTGGTGTTAAACATGACCTGTTGTTATGTATTTTTGTTACGAACTTGGATCATTTATTCACTTTGAATTTGAGATAGTCGCTCTCACTAAAGCCTACCTGTAATGTAGATACAGACAGCTTTAAATATTTAGGTATATTGTGCGTTTATCATTTCCAATATGATAAAACTACGGGAGAAACTTTTTAAATCATAAAATTGTCGCCAGAAAATTTTGCGAAACTTCCAAATAAGCCTGTAGTGACCTCAAAAGGCAATGTGCTTGCTTTATTTATTTTTTTATTTTTTTCTGCTAGCTATGCTGACGTCGGCAGTAATTAATTTTGTTATTGCTACGTAAGCTCATTCATGTTTTGTGACCATTAAGAAACCCATTACTCATATTTTAATTATGATAAGTTGTTTTTGGCACGTAGCGTATCTTTTAAGGGGTGATTTATATTTGTATGTTGTATATATGTTAATTTATATATGTATATATGCATATATATTGTGAATATATATAATATATATGCTTTTATGTATATATATACATATATGTAAATTGTATGTATGTATTGAGAGAGAGAGAGAGCGAGCGAGCGAGCGAACCTAACACTGCAAATATAAAAAGAATAGCAGGTATGATTATGAATATAATACAGATTGAAGGAAAATTTCCTAGATAAAGCAACGAACAGGATCCTGAACAAGGGGGAAACCTTTACTAGAAATGATGTTTTGAAGAGTTCTTCATTTCCGGTCTCGCTAAAAAGTCGCCGTTTTGGTCTTTTGACAATTTTAAAAGAAAATTGCGTTGTAAACAGTTTCAGTCTTCGCAGTAGTCCAATATGTTGGGTAGTCGTTAGATTTTTTATTTTCATATTATTCCTTCTTGTCTTGAAGCAGTCCAGTATGTTGGATAGTTATTAGATTTTCTATGTTTTTATTTTTTAAATGTTATTCCTTGAACTACTTTAATATATTATAATTTGTTAGTTGGTAACTCATCATACGAAACCATATATATGCAGTTATGTACAGATGTAATTTCTTCGTTATTTACAAGCACGACTCTTGCTTCGAGAAGGATATCCTATCCAATTAACCCCAAAGAGAGGATGTCCAGTTATACTCTTAGGAAGATATCCTGCTATATCCAAGGAGGTTATGTAATCATCCCCAAAGAGGATATCCAGTCATATCAAAGAGGATATCCAGTCATCTCAAAGAGGATATCCAGTCATATCAAAGAGGATATCCAGATATACCCAAAGAAGATAGCCAGCTATTCTCATAGAGAATCGATAGCCAGTTATTCCCATAGAGGATATCCCGTCATCCCCTAAGAGGATATCTAGCTATCTCCATAGAGGATATGCAGTCATCCCCAAAGAGGATATCCAGTTATACCCTTAGAAGATATCCAGTTATCCTTTAAGAGGATATCCAGTTATCCTGAGAGTGGCACCGCCTTGCTTTCCCGGACTACTGACATTTATGCGACACCATTATTTGAAGGTCACCTCCGATTGCGTAATGTCTTCAAGCTTCGTTGCTTCGTATGAATTACATCAATTTCTCCTGGCTGCACAATTTTCGAGAGACCTACGTAAAATGTATCTAACTGTATATTTTTAAAGGGATCTGCATAATTTTGCCTAACTGTACACTTAACTGTGTGCCGTAGATTTCATGAGACATCCAATAGTTTTGCCTAACAGTATAGCTTTAAAGGAGTACACAGAAGTTTTGCCTAACTGTATAAATAGTTTTGAATTAAGAGATTACATACGTACATTTTGCCTAATTGTATACTTTTGAATTTTAAGAGAGCGGCATAAGTTTTGCTTAACTATACTTTTCAAGCAATCCACATGAATTTTAATCACAAGAGTACGCTTTGAAGGATTCTACAGAAAGTTTGTCCTACTGCATACTTGTAAAGGGATCTACTTAGGTTTTGCATAACCGTATAATTTTAAAAGGAATTGCGTACGTAAATTCTGTCAAACTGTATACTTGTAAAGGGATCTACATAAATGCTGTTTTACTTTATAATTTTAAAGAGACTGCATAAATATTCCCTAACGAATAACTTTTAAAGGAACATATAAAACCTGTCCAGCCGTTTACTTTAAAAGCGATCTACATAAAATCTGCATACCTGTACAGTATACTTATCAAAAGACCCCTCCGATAACTTTATCTTATGTCTCTTGTAATGAAGGGGCCTCGTCCTTTCTTATGGCTGACTAGGGGTCCAGGCTGCAAGTTTTTGCTGCAAGGGTGTGTTCCGTGAAAGTGGTGTACGTATAGTATTTATTTTTTTTACCTGGGGAAGGGGTTGGGGGAGGGGGTTGCCTGGTGGGTTTCCTAGCAGATAAACTGACCTCTCCTTTCTGTCCCTGAGGTCAGGTTACTTACTCCTTTGCCCCGGTTACTTGCGAATTTAGTTTTTGTCTGGGTAGGTTCAGTTTCGTAACTTATTTTTTTTCTTTTTATTTTGGGTGGGGGGGGGGGGGATGTGTTTGCCTGTTCATAGAGGAAAGGTTTTGTTCTTCCTTTGTGGAAAGGAAAGTTAAAAGATGGAGAATAGCACTTGTTTTGTCTTTGCATCCCTGGTTATATTTGTTTTTGTAAGATCAGCTTTACCTGTATTCAATTGCTTGTTTTGAAAGACTAGATATAGGCTATGTACTTGCTTCTTTACGATTGTTAAACTTTTTTCTAACAGTTTGGCTTGGATTGCTTGGTGCGGAATTATAAATGTGGAATAATAAACGACAAATATCTTACAGAGTTGACAGCTGAACGGTTTTAAAAACTATTTTCCAATCGTAATTTCGAACTACATTAGTGGAGGCGATTATAGCCCAAGTTAGCTTGATAACCGGCGGATTGATAGATTATTTTTCATAAGATGAACCTTTTCTTTTTTTTTCCTTCAGCACAAAATCTAGCAAAGCCTACCCTGTCATGTTCACCAAAGCACTCGCTTACCTGATCCAGAGTCAAATATTGGTTAAAAATTGTGCTTCGTTCTCTCTTGTAATAGACTTGTTGGTGGTGATTGGCTGATGATGTACTTGAGAGAGAGAGAGAGAGAGAGAGAGAGAGAGAGAGAGAGAGAGAGAGAGAGAGAGAGAGAGAGAGAGAGAGAATTTATAAATATCTAAGTATCTCTTGAGTATCAGAAGGAGAGAGAGAAAGAGAAGTTTATAAACATCTGAGTATCTCTTGAGTATCAGAAGGAGAGAGAGAAAAAAAATGATAAACATCTGAATATCTCTCGAGTATCAGAAGGAGACAGAGAGAGAGGGAGAGACTTCCGTTTTTTCATAGGTATAGCTTATGATTCTCCAGATACGACATTATATATACCACGACCGTAAATTGTGAGCAGCATGAAGCCCGGCCCACCCGAAATTTCAGGCGATGGCCCATGTTCGTTGACGTGTCGAAGCCCCGAGAGAGGGTATATGATATTACCGTCCATAAATTAGAATCATAAGGCTCTCTCTCTCTCTCTCTCTCTCTCTCCTCTCTGCTCTTTCCTCTATCTTTTTTTTCCCTCTTCTCCTTTTTTTCTCTCTCTCTCTCTCTCTCTCTCTCTCTCTCTCTCTCTCTCTCTTAACGCGTGTGGATGCTTCCTTGATATATGTTTTTGTATGGTAGTCAGTAATTTTTTTACCCTGTTACGTTCAGGCTTCTGATACCGCAGTTGTTTAGAAATATCTCTCTCTCTCTCTCTCTCTCTCTCTCTTATTGGTTTTACGTAAATGATTTTTGCACTGAATTTTAAGACCACCCTTTAACAAGGTTCAGCATTGGCTGTTGTTCAATGGTTGCCATACTGTACTATTCCCTCATATTTCTCTCTCTCTCTCTCTCTCTCTCTCTCTCTCTCTCTCTCTCTCTCTCTCTCTCTCTCTCTCTCTCTTTCTGCAGGCTGATTCCCCTTTGGAGCACCCCATCCCCCCGCCCGCCTTTATTTGGAGCCCTCTTGGGTTTATAATTAATCAGTTGACTCTGTCCAAAAGGGTTTTTCGGCTGGAGACTTAAAGAAAGATGAAGTCTTACCTGACAACCAGGTATCACAGTTTAGATTTTTTTTCCAAATATTGTTATAAGAAATTAAATTTAACTCAAGACGTTAAAGGTCAAGAATTTTCATTCAGGTACTTGTTTTTTTGTTTTTCGAAAGCTTGATTTAAGTATCCAGTTGAGTAATCTGGTTTTTATGAGATTCTGGTACCTGATAACAACCACTAAGTTGGGAATTTAATATGGAAAATTTACGATATCCTCATCTTTTTGTATTCTTCACGTTTGCGCCAGGTACATAAGAGTTCAAATTTTTGCATTCATTTCCACTGTTTGAGAAAATTTTTCATATTTACTGGGAACTCTCAAGTTTTGTGTTTGTGTGTGTGGGGGGCGGGTTCCGGTAGACAAGAAACTTAACCCGTTCATACAGTTTTTCCGAGTCGTTGTGGAATAATTAAATTGAACTTCACATTGTCTTGAATGTCTTACGGTAATGCTTTTGCTGGAAACTTTGCTGTGTCGGTTGTTGGGATCTGTGTGATGGTGACCTGCCATGACCCTCCCAGGAAATTCTTCTCTGTGAAAATTCTAGGGAATTCGAGCCAAGCCCTTTGATATGACCTGTCTTCAAGATGTTTAATGTATTAGACATTATCCAGTATACCTTATTATTTTTTTATATTATGTTTCCTGGTATTGCAGTTGATGACTTCCTTTCTTCATACCTTGTCCAATCTCTCAGTGGCTCAGTTGGCAGTTCCCTTGCCCTTCAATTGAAAGGGCCTGGGTTCGATCCCAGTTGACAACGCCCTTGCCTTGCATTTGAAAGGCCCGGGTTCGATCCCAATCGACAGCGCCCTTGCCTTTCATTTGAAAGGCCCGGGTTCGATCCCAGTCGACAGCGCCCTTGCCTTTCAGTTGAAAGGCCCGGGTTCGATCCCAGTTGACAGCGCCCTTGCCTTTCATTTGAAAGGCCCGGGTTCGATCCCCGTTGCGGCGCCCTTGCCTTTCAATTGAAACACCTGGGTTCGATCCCGATGTGAGTCAGAAATTTATTTTTGGTCCACACGTGGTTATGTTGATTCTCTCCTAAGATATTCTAGTGATTTTGGACTATGGAATGTTTTTAGATATGAGGGCATGTTTTATGGTACTTCTGTCCCTTTTAATTTTCGACATTAATTTTGTTCATGGAGTTTTTCTTTAAGTTGAAGTAAAAGCCTAAATACATCAGTGTTTCCAGTGACGAAGTTGTATCCTTATCTTGTGGAATTGATAGTAATAAAGAAGTCCTGCTCATATTTAAGCACCAGGTAGGAAGATGCCATCACAGACTTGGGGGCAGTGTTTCTAGGAGTTTGTTGGAGACGTCTTTGCATTGGAATAGAAACGAGCTGCTTATGTTAAGCGTTGAGAAGAAGCTTCGATCTAACTTAATTCAACTGTTTTATTGTACCTAGGGAAAGTAGAAGGTACCATTGCTGTGTATCCTCATGTGTCATTTTGTAGGTTATTATTAGTAGTAGACCCTCTTTTAAGCATGTTCTGTTAAAAAGAATGGCGGCTTCAGAACTATTTATTGCCTTTCCCTTTCATCCAGATTTTGTATACATCGGCCAGCTGTTAGTTGATGTCAGCCTTGAAGAAAGGAGGAGAGAGAGAAAAATGGAAACGATCTTGTTTGAAATCAGTTCCACTGATGCTGCCATTCTTTTCAACAGATTATTATTAT
>NC_087212.1:45249462-45281962 GCF_015104395.2 Macrobrachium nipponense
CCATTAATGAACCCTGCTGAAGATGCAGCGTGATTTAAATTTATACTAAGGTCATGTTTTGAGAACCATTGTCTCCCTGACAGCTAGTAGTTTCCACCTTGGAAATTCTGCTGCGTCATAGGTCTTTTTTTATGTGACGGTATTGTGTGATTTGTATTTCCCCCACTTGGGTAACTTGACTTTAGACAAGGCGTATATATATATATATATATATATATATATATATATATATATATATGTATACATGTTTATTTATATATATATATGTGTGTGTGTGTGTGCAGGTACATATTATTTACATGACCTATGGAAATGTGTTTTATGTTTAGAGTAACTGGAGAAGGTCGTTCGTATTTCCCTCCTCCTCCTCCTCCACCTCCTCCTTCTCTCCTCTTCCCCAACTAGTCCAGACTGCGGGGAGCAAGATGCCAACAGATTTCTAACCATAATACATTCAGACGAATCGGCGGAGTTTAAAAATATTATGTAGGTTCTCGGTTGCAAATTTTAAAATTTTATTTTACTTTTATTGATTATTAATTAACAATCTTGTTTATGTATTTTCATTACCCTCCGTTACTTTCTAATGCTCACTATATTCTTTGGAAGATTGAATTTCAAGTCATGGCCCCTGTGGTGGGCTTGTTTCATGTGAGCAGGATTAATAATAATAATAATAATAAATAATAATAATAATAATGTGTGTGTGTTGACATTACGGTGGCCGGAAATGAGATTTCCTACGTCAGACCATTTTTTCGGGAGGACCGGGCCAACAGATAAGCAACGTAGCACACCCAGACTCAGAATGGCTCCTGTTTTCCTGTTGGTGGTGTTGTGACATTGTAATCTCAGCGGCTGAATCTTATTTTGAAAGTGAAAACCGTGATTTATGTCTCTTGCAAGGGATTCCATGTAGTTATATATATATGGGTATATATATATATATATATATATATAATATATATATATATATATATATAGCATACATGTAAGTATATAAATTATAGAAATCTTAATGTAAAAACTCCAGATATTGCTTACTATCCCTATTGAATTAACTTTTAATTTAGAAACCTTGTTTCGAGTCAATATCATTCTGCATTCTTTATTAGTTATAAACCGACAATCCTTCTTTTGTAAGACTGGCACGAGTAACTTAACTTTGTATCTTTTCACAGCGAGTAATAGAGCATAAGCATAATAATCCGGGCGATGTTAAGCCCAAGCCAGTGCCGAGTGGCGAGGGTTTGAAATACCGTATTGAGAGTATAAATAACGTGACTGGCAATATCTAGCTGTGAGAGTGTGTGTGTGTGTGTGTTCCTTTGTGCTTCATGAAGTAAAACAAAAAGTGACAGGAGAAGGACGTAATTGGGGTTATTTTTGGACCACACGCCCACCTACATAGTACATCATACTCGACACCCATCCGATTGATTTTAAGAATAATTTTGTCATTGTCACTGGGGTGGGGTTCGTGGAGGGGTTAGTGGAGTGTTTAGTATGGTGGCGGTGGGGGGGTTGGGGGGTGTTTGAGTGGTTTAGTGGCGGAGAAGCTTGAAGTGAGAGAAGAGACTTGAGAGACTTTCTTGCCCAGGAAGAGGAAGGTGTCATTCACTCAGTAGATAACCTTTAGATGCTCGCGGTCAGTGAATATTATCTATAATGGCATTTGTGCAGCGCTTAAGTATTTCTTTGTGTATATAATCCAAGGTGGCGTTTTGAGCAAACAGGATATACCTAGTGTTCTTAATGGTTTTATAAGGTAACGTTAGCCTTCAAATTTTCCTCCGCTCCGAAATTGAGTTTGGTCTTGTGATTTCCATTATTATTATTATTATTATTATTATTATTATTATTATTATTATTATTATTATTATTATTATTATTTAGAAGATTAATCCTGTTCATATGGAACGAGCCCACAAAGGCCATTGATTTGAAATTAGTTTCTGAAGAATTTTCATTCGAAAGAAGTCACTAACAGAAGGATCATGGGGAATACAGTAAGAGGAGATCACTCATTAGGAAAACAAATAAATTAAGAACCATGACCGGAGGAGACCTGGATAAGTAGCTTAGATTAGTTATTAATCAAGCTTTTTTATTCGGTGTGGCTGCGATCTTGCGAGACCGCTCGTGTTGCTACTTTGAACGCAACGGCCATGAGCACCATTTCATGCACATTCTATTTCTTACCTCCCCCAGTCCTCAGAATTGTCATTTCTCGCCTTGACAGTGAATCGTGGAAGGCTAAACCTTGAGAGAGAGAGAGAGAGAGAGAGAGAGAGAGAACGCGCTCTCAGGGAAAATGTACGGTCCGTTGACGGAAACGAGCAAAACAGCAAACTTGCAAACAAGAATAAGAAGAGAAGAAGTGGTAGTGTTAAAGAACTCTATAGGCGACCTTGGAGAAATCCAGTGAAAGTCGAAGAGTGCGCTCACGATAACCACCTCTCCTCCTCCTCCTCCAACCCTCTGAGGCACCCCACGCAGCCCTCTTTGGGGAGACCACTAGGCCCACCCAGTGGCGGCAGCCTACATACTGTGTAGGTAGCTCTCACCTAAATAACAACTTCGTACCGTTTTCCTTTTTTTATAGTGAAGATGATGGTGATTATGATCTAACACGTGCTGCGGATTGTATTGTGGAAGGAGGAGGAGGTGGGGGAGGGAGGAGTACTAGTAGGAGGAAGAGAAGTATCACAGATACGGGTTGAGTTACTGATATTTGCTGCCGGTAATTTGCAATTTTTTTATGATATTTGTGAACGACAGGTTTTATTGAAAATTCATAGTTATTATGTGGCAGTCCGGTTATTTTTTTATTATTTTTCCTCATTTAAGAACTCAACCAACCTTTATATTTAAAATTCTCAACTATTCTGTGGCAATTTGATTATAGTGTTGTTATTGTTCATATTTTATGAACTCAACCACGAGAGGAAGCTTCAAATGAATGATAATTTTTGTTGCATATAATATATATCTCATATTTGTAGCTTTTGACTCTGCAGCATTTCATATAAATATATATCAATTAATGCATGTAATCCACGTCGCATATTTTTTAGCTTTTCATCATGTGATATTTCATAGGATATATATATCTTATATTTCCCATCTGCCTTGTTAAATACTTCTTGCATAATCAAATGAAGGATAGAAAAGTGAAACCAACCACTCGTGGGCCAGGTCTCGCAGTGCGGTGTTTAGAAATGTGAATACATTACCGTATTCAAATTTCAGATGCAACACGTGTGTATATTCTTCAGGTATTCGAAAGGTATCGTCGGTAGGTCGGGAAGATTCAAACTGTCAAGTTTTCAATTTGCGTTTCTTCCGTCTAATAAAGAGAGAGAGAGAGAGAGAGAGAGAGAGAGAGAGAGAGAGAGAGAGAGAGAAATTGCACTATAAATGAGACACTTTTAATGAATGCAAGATGTCAGAAACAGATGAATTCAAAACCTCCGTACCTTAAAATCGGCAATAAACACAATTAATTAATATTAATAACAAAATAGTGTATTTCAAATAAATCAGGCAAGTTGACCTAAATAAATTCTCACGCTGATTATAGAAAGAAAATGACGTCTATTTCAAATAAAATGAATGTAGATAACATAAATAACGAAACCTTCATGCAATTAATACAAAGAAAATGACGTCATTCACATAAAGTAAATCAGTATGTAGTAACTTCAGAAATTCTCACCCACCCCCCCTGGCCAGGTTACCGAGTACACGAAAATGTATTATTAGCTAATCGGTCCTTCCTCCTCCTTGGCAGCTTAAAGAGGGGAATTCATTTATCTGTCACGTCTGTCATACGTTGTTGTTGTTGTTGTTTTTTTCTATGGGTAACCTCGATACGCATGTTCCATTTTCTCGGTTGTACTGGCTTTCTTGGCTAAGGCTCCCCTTCCCCTAACTCCCTCCTTCCCCTAACTCCCTCCTTCCCCTAACTCCCGACCCGTCACATTTTTCCCTAGAGACCACAAACCCTTTATTATTACCTCACAAATTAGCCTAACCTCCCATTTCCCCAATCTCCTGTTCTCTCCCCAAATCTCCTGTTCTCTCCCCAAATCTCCTGTTCTCTCCCTCAGTCTCTTACTCTCTCCCCAATCTCCCGTTCTCTCCCCAAATCTCCTGTTCTCTCCCTCAGTCTCTTACTCTCTCCCCTATATCCTGTTCTCTCCCCCAATTTCGTGTTCTCTCCTCCATCTCTTATTCTATTCGTCAGTCTCCTTTTTACTCCCCAGTCTCCTATTCTCTCTCCCCAATCTCTTGTTCTCTCTCTTATCTCCTTTCCTCTTCCCCAGTCTCCTATTTTCTCCCCCAATCTTTTGATCTCTATCTCAGTCTCCCGTTCTTTCCCCCAATCTCCTGTTATCTCCCCCAGTCTCCTGTTATCTCCCCCAGTCTCGTGGTCTCTTCCCTTAATCGCCTGTTCTCTCCTCCCCCAGTCTCCTGGCCTATTCCCCTAATCGTCTGCTCTCTCCCCCAGTCCCCTGTTCTCTCCTCCAATCTCCTATTCCCTTCCACACCTGTTGCTTATATCTCTGTTCTTTTGTTTCACTCAGAATTCATCAGGTTAAGTAACGTTAGTGATTGGGATAGAATGTTTACACATTATTGCAATATAAATCCTTCTCGTGTGGTCGTGTGGGTAACGCGACTCCGTACCGATACTCCGCATGAGGGTTCCAATCCTGCTACGGACTTGAGTATAGATTGGGCTTTGTAGTGACAAGCTTACCACCCCGCCCCACCGCCAAAAAAAAAAAAAAAAAAAAAAAAAGAAGAGAGAGAGAGGACGAGAGGGAGAGAGAGAGAGAGAGAGAGAGAGAGAGAGAGAGGTTAGAGTAAGCGAGCAAGAATGTGTTGCATCACAGTTCTTGACACTGATGAGGGAAGGAAGGCGCGCTGTGAGAATAGCTGTATGGGGAGAGGGGAGGGGTGGGGGGAGCAGGAGTAGAAGCCTTGAGTACTGAATTCATTGATGGAAGGGGAAGTGTGAGAGAGAGGAGGGACGGGCGTTTAGTTGAGGATCCGCATTTTGAATAACGCAAACCAGCTTTATATATATATATATATATATATATCTATATATATATATATATATATATATATATATATATATATATATATATATATATATATACTATATATATATATATATAAAATGGAGATATCTCTGCTCACTTACCGAGGAAACCCGGATTCGAATCCTAGGAGAGGCTGACGGAATAGGGCCTTATACCACTTGAAATATATTGGGGAAGTGTGTGTCTGGTAAGTGGTCGGTTGTGGTGGGTCGCAATGTAGTTTTTTAACGACGTGGGTTTAGCAGCGTCACCTCAAAAGACCATTTCTGAAACGGGAAGAAATTATTATCTGAATTCACTTGCTCTTTGGAACAAAATTATATGTTTAATTGGAATTTTTTCTCAGCAATATCTATTGAAGTCTTTGGAACAAAATTATGTGTTTAATTAGACATTTTTTCTTATGCAATATCTATTGAAGTCTGGCATTATTTGCAGATACTGTCTTTTTAGGTTTGGAATCAGTCTATAGTACTGCTCGTTGATTTCATTTTTTTTTTTTTTTTTCTGTTAACCGCAATTCAAGCGTAAATGCAACGCATGGCTACCCTCATACAGTCTCTCTCTCTCTCTCCTCTCTCTCTCTCTCTCTCTCTCTCTCTCAGATGAGCCAAGGTAATTCGGTATACATCAAAGAGTTTTAACCTGTCACGGCCGGTATAATACGTAACCTTTTACACCTGTTCTTTTCATGTTCCGGAAGGAATCACAGACTGTATTAGACTGAGAATGTGTCACCTGTTCAATCATCTCGAAAGGGGAATTAGCATTAAAGACCTCGATTCATTTCCTCCGTTTTATGGTACCGGATCAAGTTTTATTCTCAGATATTTATTTTGATAATTAATTTGGTAATTTTTTTTATAAATACCTGATCACTTTCTGTATATCCCTTTACCTTTGTTTATTCTTTGGAACGAACGCCATGCAATGCATTACTTCCCTAAAGCAATTCGCTTTAGACTTTAATAATTTACATTTTTAGGTATTTATTAATTTGTTATTTTTCTATTTTGATAAGTGATCTCATCTTTCTGTATTTTCCATTACCTTCTGTTACTTCTTGCAAATAACGAAGCTTCTTGAATTTCAAGTTATGGCCCCATTGAATAATAAAATTGTAAACGTGAGCGTGAAACAGAGTAAATCTCTTTACTGGTAACAGTCTTAATCAGCTGATTTTTTTTATTAACTTGGGTTTCAATTCCATTTTGTCAACAACAACAAAAATGAGATTTTAAAAAAATTCTTAATTTTAAACTTGAAATAAAATCGTGTGTAAAGTGGTACCAAGCTTAATCAGCTCCTTTGTTATTAACCTAGTATAAATAACTTGTTTTTTTTTTTTTTTTTTTTTTTTTTTTTTTTTTTTTTTAAATAAATATCAAGGCACGTTCATTAAATGATTGTTGATTTAGTGCAGTTCTTTTCGGGGAAAACCAAAATTAACCTTCCATTTGGCGAAAATCATTTTTTTTAATAGAAAAAATGCGTTCGATATTACACTAGCTTTAGCGCAATTCGTCGGGCACTGAGACGGTATCGATGTTTATTCGATCTACTTAGTTTAATATTATTTCTTTTTTGCACAATCCATGGTTATTAGAAGGCCACAGATCGATTTCCATTGCCTTTAAGTAGCTGGCAAATCTTGCAATATGACATAGAAGTTCAAATTAGGATGTTAGTTGGAAGTGGCTGTAGTGAACTCGTTTTAAGTGTGTGATATATATATATATATATATATATATATATATATATATATATATATATATATATATATATATATATATACATATATACATATATATATATATATATATAATATATAATATATATATATATATATATATATATATATATATATATATATATATATTATATATATATATATATATATATATATATATATATATATATTACACACACACACCTCCATTGAAGTAGTCTGGCATGCCGTATGCCTGGCGTGAAGCATCGATGACAAAAAATTAGGGAGCGTCCCTTCGGCTCCTAGCCGCAACCCCTTTCATTCCATTCACTGTTCCTTCATTCATATTCTCTTTCTTCCATCTTGCTATCCACCCTCTCCAAACAATTGGTTAGTAGTGCAACTGTGAGGCCTTACGCCTTCAAGCCTTTTTACTCCCCATTTCCTTTCCAACACTGCATGACCTCATAGGTCCCAGCGCTTGGCCTTAGGCCTAAATTCTCTATTCCTTCCTGCCTTCCTTCCCGCTTGATCATTGTAATATTGTATCCCTGTTAACGTATATGGTGCACCATTTCTTCCTGGCTTTCGCCTCGCGTGGAGGATCGTGGCCAGATACTGAACCTTGGAATGAATGCAGCAGCGCTTGCTAAATCTTCCGCTTCCTCTCTTAAGTACCTCACTCACATTATGCCACTGCCTTTGCTAGACTCAGTCAGTCTGTCATGACTTGGAGGTAGTGTACCAACATGCGCGTACGCACGCACTCACTCTCCCGCTCTCACAATGCACTTGCGAGACACCGAAGTCAGTCATTGCTACAGGAATTGCTAAGGTGGAATAATGCAATGCCTTGAGGGTTAGATGTGTGTGTCTCTTTTGAGGTATCGCAACGTAACCGGGGTGATTGGGGAATTGGGGAGGGAAAGGAGGTTGAACGCATGGTGTAAGGCCGCCCTCCTCATCCCCCTCCTCCTCCTCCTCCTCCTCCCCCTCTCCTCCTCCTCCTCCTCCTCCTCCTCTTTCTTTTCCCACCTTCCCTGGTTCTGTATTGCCTACCAGACACGAATACAACTCTTTCATGACTTCGAAAACGTGGAACCTTATATATATTTAAACGCATTTGTCGAACATGTTGACATTATATTCGACGTGGAGGCTTTGCCTTGTGCAAAGGCCATTATAAAAAGTAGGATTTGATACTCGTCTATGCACAAATTCATGTAGGCACATCCTTGCATAGAATAGCCTCGTGAATAGGAGATTGTTCCGAATTGACCAAGACACCACAGCTCTGTCAGTTTTGTTATTGATATTGGGGCTCCATTATTAGTGGGCCAAGTAATGGAATAGTGCAGCGCGTTGATGCCGAAAGGTATCAATTAAGGTTTTCCTCGAGATGCCATTGACAGAAGGCAATCGGCACGAACACACACGAACACACACACACACACACACACACAGCCATCCATGGCTCAATGAAGATGCAAGGTTACGACTGACTTTCACGTGCCAAAGATCTGTGTGTGTCTGTTCTTATGCTTGTGTGTTTATTGCTCGAGTGTGGCTGAGATAAATGTGGCATCAAGTTAGGATTGGTCTGTTATCATTTATTGGTTGTGTAAATCGGTTTAGTAAAGTTTGGATTAAAAATTAAAAATAACTGGCAGTAGCATTAGTCTTGAAATGGAGAAACAAAACCACCGTTATGTACAAATATATTTTAAGAAAAAACCTCCTAAGATCGTTCGGGAATCTGTTCAATCTGTTCTATTCCCCCATTCAGTCACATTGAAAAGGGAAATCGTGTTCTCTTTTTTAGTCACATTTAAAAGGGGAATCGGATTCCCCTTTTTAGTCACATTGAAAAGGGGAATCGGACAGATTCCCGAAAGATCTCGTTAGAGATTTATTTTCAGATATGTCTAACCGTTCATAACTGTGGATTTGTTTCTCCAATGTTTGGATTACAGTAATGCAGAATCTACTTGCGGCTATTACAATGTTTTAACGATCCACGAAGGCATAAAATACAGGATTTCTTGGACATCTGTCGTTTTGTTATTTTTGAATTAAAAACTGTTTATCTGGGTACTAACACTTTTGTTATTTTTGAATTAAAAACTGTTTATCTGGGTACTAACACTTGTTACGAATACTCTACATGACTAAAACGGTTAACAGTGTTTTTGTAAATTACAATGAAAGAATTGGCTTAACAAGGAACAGATAAAGGTGTATATACTTACCTGAACGTTACTAATATCCGAATACTAATATCGTTTGTTTGAATATGCTGCTCGACTAAAACACCTAAGTGTTTTTGTAACTGATACATGCCTAGAAGCAGAGAAAGGTGTAAAGGGGTGCATACCACATGCATGTATACCTGGCCATGTATGTCTCCCGGGGCGGCTAGGTTTGATTTCGAAGCGAAATGTGTATTATTACTCTTACACTTCGTAGCCTTACTTTACGTTTCCTGCCAATCGAGTTGGAAGTCATTGAGGTCTTTTCGCTTGTCTAATTCTTTTGTTGTTCGGATTTTGTGGTATCATGGTCGTTGATTTTTTAGGGGGGAGCCTAGGGGGAGAGGTTGGGGGAGGTCCCATTGTGGGGGGGGGTGGGGGGGGGGGGGGGGGGGGGACCAGTGTCTAGGTCTCTTTCAATTCGCTCCTAATACAATATTCGGCCTTTGCCTCGAGATAGTTCCCCGAGACGCGTCTCTTGTCTATTTCTGTGTCGTGAGAAAAATGCGTCTTTGGCTTGGAATGCGATTCTAGATGGACATATTTCACGTTTTGTAGTTGACAATATATTTCGCATGTTGTTGACAAAGCATTTCCCTTGTAGTCTAAGAAATTTTTCCCATGCTGTAGCTGACAATGCATTTTTCTAGTTGTAGTTGATAAAAACCCATTCCCATGGTGTAATTGGCAAAACATTTCCCATGTTGTAGTTGACAAAGCATTTCCCATGTTGTAGTTGGCAAAATATTTCCTTGTTGTAGCTGACAAAAGATTTCCCATGTATTTGGCATAACATCTCTAATGTAGTTGGCAAAACATTTCCCATGTTGTTGTAGGCTAAACATTTTTCGTGTTATAGTTGACAAAACATTTCCTATGTATATCTGGCATGTCAACAGGTATATCCACCTTTGCCATTTATTTTTGTATCGTCTTTAGTTAACATGTGGTTCCATCGGTGAAGGGTAATGCATATAAATTTTAAGACCTATATGAATTCAGAGGTGGTTATCGGAGATTTTGTATCAGCTTCAGTCTTAAAGGCCTGCGCTGATTGTTTGAATGTGAATTATCAATAATCATTTATTTTTTTATTTATATAGGCCTACGCTGATTATATAAAGATGTGATTTACCAAAAATATTTTATTTCCTTATATCATTGATAAGCCCACGTTAATTGTATGAAGATGTGATTTACCAAAAATTATATTTGATTTTTCTTGTATCGTTTATAGGCCTACGTTGATTGTAGGACGATGTGATTTATCATTATTATATATTTTTTTTATCGTTTATAGGCCTACGCTGATTACGTAAAGACGAGGAAGGAACATTAATTTAAAAACACCTCTCTCCTTTTTCATACAGCTGATAGGTCGACACAGACGCCTTTTCTAAGGAGATTTATCAAAGGAAAACTTCTCTTTTTTTTTCCTTAGGAAAAATATTCCTTTTTCTTCTTATGAAAAGTGCTCATTTTTTCCTGATGAAAAATGCTACTTGGTTTCTTAGCAAAAATTCTCCTTTTTTCCTTGGGAAAAATACATGTTTTGTTGTTTTCTTAAGAAAAACGCTTCTTTTGTTTCCTTATGAAAATTGCTCCTTTTGTTGTTTCCTTGGAAAAAATGCTCCTTTTTTCCCTATGCTAAAGCGCTTCTTTTTTTCCTTAGGAAAAACGCTCCTTTTTTTATCCTTAGGAAAAATACTATACTCGTTATTCTTACTTTGGGTATAAAGTCGAAAGCGATTGTTCTTACTCCTTCCTGCCTGTGATGCAAGAACTCTTACGTAAATATTTACCTTGAACGTCTTCAGTGCGTTTGTGTTCTCTGAAACTGTCTCTATTCTTGTCGTGACTGAATAGTTTATAACATTTAGGTCTAATGCAATATTTTTGTTTTTAAACTGTTGCGTTTGTGTTTGCTAACCTAAGCGACTTTCTCATTTAGATATATATATGCATATATATGCATATATAAACACGTATGTATGTATATATGCAGTAGATATACATGTCTTGACACACACACGCACACATATAATATATATATATATATATATATATATATATATATATAGATATGTTAAATATACTTTTTATCTAAAAGCTATCTAGAAAATGCTAAAGAGAAGGCAGTTTAGAAATATTTTTAATTAATGGAACTTAGCGGAACAAGCGTATGAGAACTCAAAGTAATTAGAAATCAGTTTCCTTGAGCTAATTTCTGGGTTATACTGCGTGTCCGACATGACGAGAGAGAGAGAGAGAGAGAGAAGAGAGAGAGACAATAAATTAGGTCTTATTCCTTAGTCACTTCCTGGAGTTTTGTGATTTATACCTTCAAGTCTTATCTCTCAGTTCCCGATTTTGAAGTGTTCTCTCCACGTTCCCGCCCGATTTTGAAGTGTTCTCTCCACGTTCCCGCCCGATTTTGAAGTGTTCTCTCCACGTTCCCGCCCGATTTTGAAGTGTTCTCTCCACGTTCCCGCCCGAATTTGAAGTGTTCACGCCACCAATGAAGTGGTTTCTCCTTCCCTCACGTTTCCCGCCCGATTTTGAAGTGTTCTCTCCACGTTCCCGCCGATTTTGAAGTGTTCTCTCCACGTTCCCGCCCCGCCCGATTTTTGAAGTGTTCTCTCCAGTTCCCGCCGATTTTGAAGTGTTCTCTCCCACTTTTCCCCGCCCGATTTTGAAGGTTCTCCCTTTCCCACGTTCCCACCCGATTTTGAAGTGTTCTCTCACTTTTCCCGCCCGATTTTGAAAGTTGTTCCTCTTCTCACGTTCCCGCCCGATTTTGAAGTGTTCCCTCCCAGTTCCCCCCGATTTTGAAGCGTTCCCTCCCAGTTCCCGATTTTGAAGCGTTCCCTCCCAGTTCCCGATTTTGAAGCGTTCTCCCAGTTCCCGATTTTGAAGCGTTCCCTCCCAGTTCCCCAACAGACCAACTTGAAAGTTTGCAAAATTTGTAAGTCTCTGCAAATTGGAAATTTTGAAGTGTTTTTCTAAGTTGCAAATTGATAGTCTTCTCTCTCAGGACACAGCTTATAAAGGTTTCTCTCCAAGTCACGGATTTTCAAGTGTTCCCTCTGCTGCAAATTTCAAACTTGTCGATATTCTCAAGTTAATCCGCTGTATTTCTCGGTTCTTGTCAGCCGGGCTTAACGTCGAGACGTCAGGCAAACCATTTTCTTGTCAGATTTTTTTTTTTTTTTTTTTTTTTTTTTTTTTTTTGCGTGGGGGGGTGGATGTTGTCCAACACAACGTCGATAACAATAACATTCGGGTCTCTCTTTATGTAATAATGAAATAATAGTCTTATATATTTCTTTGAAAGGGTTTTTTTTTTTTTTTTTTTTTTTTTTTTTAAATGTAAATGACTCTTTCCCGTGTCCCGAAGCCGTAGGGGACATAATGGGGGTCATCACATGCAATGCTTTGATATCAGGGATGGTCAGTATGACTTGTGTACGAAATAGCTGCTCTCTCTCTCTCTCTCTCTCTCTCTCTCTCTCTCTCTCTCTCTCTCTCTCTCTCCTCTTTTAGAATACTTTGATATCAGGTATGATCAGTATAATTTATTGTAATGCGAATCAATAGCTCTCTCTCTCTCTCTCTCTCTCTCTCTCTCTCTCTCTCTCTCTCTCTCTCTCTCTCTCTCTCTCTCTCCACACCCACACACAAACACATACAGTTCGGGTATCCTTCATTGGCAGGCAGGGAAAGATAGTGGGTTAAGACCGGTGAGAATTGTGGTAGGTTTGTGAAGTTGTGAGAGAGAGAGGAGGAGAGAGAGACGGTGAAGAGAAGAGATGAGAGGAGAGGAAGGAGAGAGAAGGGGCCTTATCAGTTTTCCTGGTTTCCGTGAGATCACGCGAGTTCTCAAACTGTCGGGTGAAACGGCTGGTTAATTTAAGGTTCCTGTCAAATTTAGGGAGAATCCGCAGTCATAAGTTGCATATTTAATTTTAGCGGATCACGTGGATTGTTCTGTTCCAGAGGTCCTTTATTCCTTCCACCGTTGGACTGTGGAACAACCTCCCTACTGAGGATGTCAGATCTTCAAGCGAAGTTGCAATGCATTACTACCCGTAAGCAATTTTCCTTGCGTTATAATAACCTACATACATACAATTTGGCTTTATATTTTATTATTAGTTTTTTTTTTTCAATAAGTAATCTCTTCATGTTTTTCTTTTAACCTCCTGTTACTTCTATGTAATGAACACCATATTCTCTTGAATCTTGAATTTCAAGTCAATGGCCTCCTTGGTGGGCTTGTTCCATATGAATAGGGTTCATCTGAATAATGTTTCTATAGTCAAGAAGAAATTATATACGCATTAATATATGAAGATTGACAGGTAAATAAAAAGTCGGTTTACATAGATACATTAATATATTAATAGATGAAGGAATTGATTAAGAGGTAATTATTTTATTAGACAAGATATCATATAATATTTGTACCTTACTGAATTTTAAAAATGTGAATTCGTGGTTGAGTTAGGGATTAAGACAGTCGACTTGATTTCGTGTCAGTCAGAAACAGTCACGATATCAGTTCATAGCCCCTCTGCGTAGAACCCCAGATAGAAGGTTTTATAATTAACTAATTCTCATTTCATTTCCATCGTCCCGCTGTGATGAGGAGGAGGAAGAATTAAGAGTAAGAATTAGATAAAGTATGAATGAGAAGAAGGAGGAGGAGGATGTAATGTTTTATGCTAAACCAGTTATGCCAGTGGAGCTTTCTTTCATTAAGAAAAAAAAAAAATCTCCACCTGGTCGCGATCTGTTATAGGTGACGTAACTTGCGCGCGTTAGCGAGCGTTCATTCCCACTGATTTATCAACGGAATGTTGCCGTCTACTACCGTCCCGAGTTTTTTATTTATTATTTGTAGCTATCAGCTGTTTGTTACTGAACTACTGAAATTTTTCTGTTTATTATTGGATCTCTCTCTCTCTCTCTCTCTCTCTCTCTCCTAAATTCCTTATTGAGGAATTTAGGATTTTGTTGGAAAAAAACCTTCCCAAACTTCAGTTTATCGTAGAGCAGTTTGTGCCGTCAGTGCACCTCACGTTGTGCACTGTAGGCATTTATCCAACTCAACAGGATAGTGTTAATTCAACTCAACAATGTAGGATTTATATATCCCAGTTTTACGAAATTGTTTTGGATAGAACTTAACTTTTGTCATTAATGGAACCCCCCCCCCCCCCCCCACTTTTTTGGTCAGATATGGAAAAAATGCAGTTTTGAATCGTTTGTAACGAAGTACTGTAATTTTGAGGTCAGTAAATCATTCTATCTATTGAACTATGGGAATTACATTTCGCCATGGAAGAAAAGTTCAATTTGTTCTAAATGTCATCCTGATTTTTTATAACGTGAACTCGAACGCTATCATACTTTAATAGAAAGTATTATGCTCTATATGACCACCTTTAGTGAATACTGCTAGTTGTATAAATGTCAACTTTTTTACCGATCAAGTTTTCCATTTGATGTGAATGATCACATACACTGCGGTCTCTTCATTTTTTTTTTTTATAGATATTTTGAGTTATTTCCGACGTTAAGGGACGTCGGTGGTGGTAATTTGTGTTTATAGTTATGGAACCCGCAAGAGTATAGACGCCAAATAGTATAGACTACATTTCTCAGTCCCTCAAGTTTAGGTATCTTAGACTTAGAACAGGGATGTGCAAGAGAGCAACAGTTGCTGTGTTGCACAATAAACCAAAGTATGAAAAAATGCAGAAGTATTTCATGTAAAATATCAGATTCTTAGACTTGGTTAAAGTCGTGGGAAGGCCCTTATGTAAGTGATCTAACAAGGGCTTAAGCCTGAGCATTTGAGTGGAATATAAGGCGTTCCTGGAAAATTGGATTCACGCACAGTGGAATTTGCATATTTGATTCATTATCTTCCGGTAAACGTCGATTCTCTAATTTTACCTTGTAACTTTTATTATTTTCTTATATATATCTGTTCATACACTGAACTGAAGCATCTCTCTCTCTCTCTCTCTCTCTCTCTCTCTCTCTCTCTCTCTCTCTCTCTCTCTCTCTCTCTCTCCCCGATAAAGGCCGTGATGATGACAAAAGCATGCAGATAACTGCACCTAATTGAAGGCATTGTTATGTGTTTCAGCTGCTTGCATGCACGAGGGTAAAATTAGGAAGTGCTTGAAATGTGCTTGAAACTTATTAATTTTAGCATTTTAGAGGGTAAGATTTTTCTTTTATAATCTTAGGACGTTGGATGATATAATTCGTTTTGTCGATAACGCTGGGAGAGTGTGTCATGGTATCTTGCCGTAAATCATATATATATATATATATATATATATATATATATATATATATATATAATATATATATATATATGTAGTATATGTATGTATGTAATATATGATATATGTATGTATGTATGTATGTAGTATGTATGATATGTATGATGTATGTATGTATGTATGTATGATATGATATGTATATATATATATATATATATATATATATATATATATATATATATATATATATAATATATAATATATATATAATATGAGAACCAACCCTATGGCGTGTGGATGCAGATTTATAAATATTCTGTAGAGGCTATAGTTGTGCTCACTGTTTATGTTATTTATTTTTTTTAGTTTTACTAAGTACGCTATATTGATTTGTTGCAATTTGCCGACAGATTGCTTCAATTAGACTCCAATGAAACTGTGTATATTTAGTCATTGTGGAGATATCATAAAACATAGTATATATGCTTCACCACGTAATCCTTCATTACGTGTCCAATTGAAGCAATCTGATGGCAAATTGCAACAATTTAATATAGAGAACTTGGTAAAAACAAATAATTTTAATCAGCATTGCAACTAAAGCCTCTACATTTTGTTTATAGATCAGTATCAACTCACCATAAGGTTGGTTCTCATGACGAAAGTGTAAGTTTTTTTTTTTATTATTTGTAGCTGGAATGATATCATGTCGGTTTTTTTCACAATTTAGCGCAAGGAGAGAGAGAGAGAGAGAGAGAGAGAGAGAGAGACTTATCTAAAGAAGTTTGCTTTTTAAAAATAAGATTGCAAAATATGATCCGATGAAAGCTTAACGTTGTTGTTCAACGGCTGTTTATATGCTGTCACTAAAGAGACCGTATTCCCAACATAGATCATCGATTTCTAATTAGGCTGTAAAAGCCCACAGGAACAGCAATTGCAGCGCGAGTGAATCTATCGATAACCGTAAATACAGACCAATAAGTAGTGTCATTCTCGATATGTCATTACCAACTAGTAATAACATTCTTGATGTTATTACCAACTAGTCATAACATTCTAGATATGTTTGGGTATATTCTTCAAGGACTCAAGGTCACGGCTTTGCCATTGCAGGTAAAGGGCAAGTGTTTTCTATTATAGCTTCCTTGGAGAAGATATTGAATAGCATGAATCAATTGCACGTGGGAAAGGCCCTTTGGCACTCAGAAGCCTAATGATGTGGTGTGTGAGAAAAAATAGAAACCATTTCGTCGTCATTTGTAATATGTTCGAATCGGTATTTCTGATCGAGCTCGGTAATTGATTACCAACGCCCCCCCCTCCCCCCCACTACCACCACCACCACCACCATGGAGGGGTAGTGTCGGCAGTGCACTGTAGGAATTACTTTGAAGTTCTTTGCAACGGCCCCTGCACGACCCCAAACTGCAACTCCTTTCATTTCTTTAACTTTACTCCTGTCCGTATTCTCGTTCTTTCGTCTTAGATATTTTTACGTGGATAGGGACCAATTGGTTACCTTGCGACGAGACGTACAGCTTATTGTGGGTTCCGAACCACATGATATCAAGAAATTAATTTTTCGAACTCGCGACTACCGAAACGGTAGGTGAGCACGCGACCCACTCGTCCAACGAGGATCTTCCGTCTTACTTTCCTTAACCATCTCCTAAAACTTGTTTCTTAGTGCAACTACGGCGAGGTTTTCCTGCTGTTCAACTTCTGAAACCTCTTTTCTCAATTTCCCTTTCAGCACTGAATGACCTCATAGGTCCCGGCGCGAGGTCCTTGGCCTACATTTTATATTGCATTCCTTTTGGTAATTGGTTGTACTTCTGAAAATGAATTCCAGCTTGTAATCTGTCTGTCATTCACTTGCACTCTGGAATTGCAATCTCATTCATTTCTGTTCTGAGATACGATTATGCGTTGACAGGGAATTGTTCCGTGCCTCTGGGGCAAGGACGCGTTTTCCCGTCTCTGTTGCTGTCTTGGCAGAATTTGTTTTTTTTTTGTGCATTATCGTTCCAGTGGCGTATTCGGTAATAATGTATTCATGCTGTTGTATTTTTTTTGTAGTTGAAAATTCATTATTAATTGAGAGAAGACTTCGAAAAATGCTTATGATATCGTCTGATATCAGGAGGCCTTTTTAAGTATTTTTGAAGTTATTGCTAAATTAAATCATTATGCGTATATAATGCATAACGCAATGTATGCATAAAAATGACAACATTAAGATGCATAACATTGGCACCATTATTATGCATAAAAGTGGCACCATTAAGGTACTACTGTAAAAATAGGTTTGAGAAATCAGGTGAAATAGTCTCAGTTTGTGAACTGGGTCGTTCGTATGTAAGCTTATCTCTCTCTCTCTCTCTCTCTCTCTCTCTCTCTCTCTCTCTCTCTCTCTATTAGCATTTCGCTTGACTTGTATCTTTTCCTTGCAGTTGTAAACGCGGTTGCGTGCGTTGGTTCGTTCGTGCAGCAAAGAGAGAGAATATGGAAAGATGAAAGAAATAGTGTGCTTGAAATATGTCTTGCATAGATTTGAATAAACAACGTTTCACGCGGTGAAAGTGCTTCCTTAATTATCTGGGTATAGGAACGTCTAAAACATTTTTCTTCCTGTTGCATGTCAGTGAAGAATACAGTTAGTAAACTGCTTATTTAGCGGGTATAGGTCAGTTTAAGAAATGTATTTTTCCTGATGTATTCTAGTGAAGAATAAAGATAGATTTCTTTATTTCAGTATCTTATATTTGGTAGTGCTGTACCACCGCTGCTGCATATATATATATATATATATATATATATATATATATATAATATAATATACTATATATATATAGATAATATAATTAGATATCTATATTAAATATATATATATATAGATATTATATATATATATATTTATATGAATATCTAATATATATATATATATATATATATATATAATATATTATATATATATATATATATATTATATATAATTAGGCATACATTCATGGAACTGATTTTAAACGTAAATTTTTAGTTCTCACGCGATTGTTTGGTACATGTTTCAACCCTCTGCATTCTCAAACACGCATATTAAAGCCACTACGATGGTTATACAATGAGGTCATAATAGTTGTGTACCGTTGTATATGTATGTAGATATATATATCTATATATATATATATATATATATATATATATATTAATTGCCCGTGGAATATATAGAGAGTGCGAGAGAGAGAGGAGATGGAGAGCGAGAATAGAAGAGAGAGAGAGAGAGAGCGCTAAACCATCTAGAAAACTTCTTTAGCAGGTACTATAAATAAACTTCAATCCATAAAGGATGGGGAAATCTCAGGACACAAGGTCTTTCGTTTAATTGTCATTTAATTGTAAACCTTAAACAAAAGAGTAAAAAATAAATTGCAAAGCAAAAGCCATTCTTCAATGGCATGTGTGTTGCACAGACATGAGAGTCAACTAAAGAGATTAGTTTAATATGTTTTCTCATTGACTTAATAAGATGACGTATTGAGTGAATGGTTCGTATTTGTAGCTACAGACTTCAGGTTCACCTTTGTTATGAGTTGGTTATATAACTTTTACCATTCGGTTGTTAAATAAATCGCCGAGTCATTCAATAGTAAGTCGTTTTAAGGGGTATTTGAAAAAATGAAATTAAAACCTAGTATACCTTGGTTCAGTAAATTTTTTTTCTTCGAGATTTCTCGTTATTATTAGTCTCTTTTAGTCCGCTTGATAAATTATCATTAAAAATAAATGAGGAGGATGGACAAATGGAACCTTAAACATTCAAGCTAAGATGGCCCCAATTACTAACCTAAAACAATGCTCCTTTTATTTTAATATGCTTAAATTTTAAAAGCTTGAATTTCAAGTGAATTGCCTAATGCCAGAGCAAAGGAATTTACTCTTAATGTATTATGTATATACTTAATACGCACATCACTGATTCAGCAGCGAAAACGAGAAATGGGAATGGCTTAAATGAAAACTGCATGATAAACACAATCATTAGAACTCTTTACATTGAAAAAACACAAGCAAATTAGTTAATGGAACATGTGACCGACAAAGGGGCTGCACTGTATCCATATGGTGGATACAACCACAAGTTATGATAACACATGAAAGGCACTTGAAGGTCATAGAAATTACGGTGGAGTCTCTTTCCCCCTCCCCCCAGTCGTTGACAATTACATTGTTGGTATCCCCTTTGTAGGTTACTTCTTAAGCTGGCCTCACACTAGGGCATTTTTTTCTCGAGCAGCGAGCCGTTGTGCTGCCGAGAATGAAAAAACCGGGAGCTTTTAGCTCGAGATTCTTGCTTCCGAACAGGACGGAAAGCAGCCAGCACGAGCCGCGAGCCACAGCATAGTGTAAACAAACAAGATGGCTGCTGCTGATAGGACGTACGTTCCTGAGCCACTCTTGAACCACAAACGTTTTTTGTTACTGGTGTTCTTCGGCCGGGATTCGAACTACGACCTGGTTCAGAAACGGCAAAAGACAGTGACTTTTGAACACCAGGCTATCAAGCGAGGTAAAAGTTACCATCAACTGCTGCTGTATATTATAAATTCTCAAAATTTTGAGAATTCTTTTGTTCTTGTTTCTCTTTTCTGCATCTCATATTTTCTGTATTTTTTTTTCAAAGGAACAATTATGTTCTTTGGAAGCTTGAGTTTCAAGTCATTGGCCCCTGTAAATTTGTTCCATACGAATAAGGGATTACCCTCTGAATAATGATTAATAATAACAAACGAAGGGAGTTGACTCTTTTTAAGGATGCTCTGTTACAATGAATAGCAGCATAAGTGGAATTGATCTTATACAAAAATTGAAAAGTTCTAGTGTAAAATAGATGGAATTGATTTCAATATAGCACAGTGCTTATGTACAAATGTACGCTTTTGAACTTCCTTTGTACTGGCTTATTAACTACCAGCAACTTCTGAAACTGGCGCCTCGGTAAAGCTGATGTTAAGCGAAACTCGGAAACCTTTTTCTATGCAGTTCCGGAGCCGTACTTTTCACCGAGGTCACGTGATAGCAGTTCAGCGACGCATCCATCCGACGTTTCTCTCTTCTTCGTCGACGTAAAAGTTTACGATCTATTTGCTGTATGGGAAGACAGCTAACCCCTCCTCCCTCCCATCCCCATCCCCCTCCCATCCCCTCCCCCTCCCCCTCCCCCGGTCCCCGGGCGTCACGGTGGAGTGAGTTGGGGTTATAGTAAAAGTATCTTTCGTAGACAAAAAGAAGAGTGGAATCTAAGTAATACTTGCGGTGAGCAAGGTTTTCTCGCCTTCTGGTTAGAGAGAGAGAGAGTCACTCTTGAATCTAAGTGCATTGATTACTTAACATTTTCTGTTATGAAATACCTTGATCTAGAACATCATTCCAAAACATATTTTGAATTAAGGAATATTCAGGCGGATTTGAATGTTAGTGTCTCCATTCCGAGTTCTGGGAGCTCTTAGTTTAAAAGAACATTTCAAAAACTGCTTTTATTTGAGATAAAGGAATGTTTAGGTTGATATCAGTGTTAGTGTATCCATTCCCAGTTCTGGAATACAGTATCTTATCCTTCCTAGAAGAACATTCCCAAACGATTGTTATTTTTGATTAGGGAATGTTCAGGTAGTTTCAAAAGTTAGTTTATCCATTCCCAATTCTAGAATATCTTAGCTTGAAAGCGTCCCAAAACAATGTTATTTTAGACTAAGGAATGTTCAGGGAGATTCCGGTTCTGGAATATCTTGGTCTAAAAGAACATTCTACGACAGATGCTGTTTTTGATTACCTAATGTGTAGGTAGATTCAAATGTTACCTTAGAAAGCTTGTTCACCTCAGCAGACCAGTGTCACACCCGAGTATTCCGAATGAGTAGGAATTTCGACCTGTCATGTTTTAAAGGCCGGTTGAAACCTGGAATATATTGTCTTTACTTTTTTTGTTTTTTTGTTTTTATTGTATTTTGTCTGACGCTCTGACGAGAGTAATGTTCATCGTCTAGACAGACAGACAGAGTAGTAAACACCCTCAGTAACAACCTCGAAGACTTAAAACTGAGAGAGAGAGAGAGAGAGAGAGAGAGGAGAGAGAGAGAGAGAGAGAGAGAGAGAGAGAGAGAATCAGTAAGCACCACTTTATCTCCTCAAAATTATCCAACCAGTCAACACCATTGACCTACGATGACCCGACTTCGTTGTGACCTCAGAAGACCTCTCCTTCCTTCCCCATTACCTCTAGGGGGTTCATTCTGGCCTCATACCCTTTTCCTATCAGAGTTCACTCAGAGGTCACTCTCCTACTGGTTTCCTCTCTTTCGCTTACCACCAGTCTCTCTTCTTTTTTATTTTATTTTTATCTTCTACACTTTTCCTTTTCCTGGGCCGTCGTCTTCGTCCTTTGCCATCGATTCCAGGATTCCTCATGCGAACTGACTGGAATGGGCTGGAACCTTGTGGAATCTCGGCATTTGAAGATAAAGATGGACGTTTTTACACTGTATATATATAATATATATGTGTGTATATATATATATATATATAGATATATATATATATATATATATATATATATATATATATATATATATATATATATATATATATATATATATATATATATATATATATATATATAGATATATATGCTATATATAATTATAGTTGTCATCATTGTTGTTTTCAAGGCTACATCATAAAACCCAAAAAACGTGTGGCTGTAATCAAACCGATTCTTTGCATCAAGTTTCCCAAGATTTTCTAAAATGCATAAAAAAAAACTTTCACATGTAAAATGAGACGCTTGATTATCGTTACGAAGGCCAGCCTTTTCACATCATTTAGTATCTAAGCCCCATTACTCGTGAGACAGAATACCAATAGCTCCGTATTTTATTTCGTAACGATATCCTATCTACTGTTTAGCCTTTGGCCTGTTTAAAGAATTGTATGTTAATGTCCATTTAATATGTACAGTTCGTCATCTATCATTGGCATGAGGAAAGTTTAATATTTTGTAAAGATAAGCTCAGATATTTTTAATGGGGTTTTTCGAAATGTTCTCGTGCATGACTAAGACTTGTGAATTTACTAGCTCTATAATTCTACCATTCTGTTAGTAAATAAACTTGCAATAAATTCTATGCATGTTAGGAAAATTTTATCACACTAAATAGAGGGATGATGTGCCACGTCATTTTAATGAAAGATGGCCTTGACTGTATCATGGAAAGAAGTTTGTAAATCCTGACCTATGTCGGTTTCATAAGCCATCTTCAGAAGATGTATTAGGACTTAAAGGAATTGCAACAGTTTTTTTCTCTCTGCTGTGGTGCTTGGTATATATATAAAAAACTTTTCTATTTTGGATATAATCATACGTTCATACATATGTATTTATACATATGCTTAATACCATGACGATTTATTTGTAGCATAAGATCTGTATCTTTGGGAAAAATCTGTGTTATGCATTCGTGACACCAAGATCTTCATCCTAACCATACTTAACGTCATGCATTCCTGAGCTGCTAGTTAGATATCGTTTTAGCAGTGTGAACTGAAGTTAACGCAGGCGCGTTTAGCCCTGTTCACTCTTTATTTAGGTGTGTCACCTCTCTACCAAAATAGCAGGGTTCCTGGGGAAAGGTTTTTGATGGACGACCTGAGGACGATGACTTTCACATCTGGGCAGGTCATGATTTCAGGTACGCCATCCACGCCTATCCTAGGATGGAAGAAATATCACGAAGGATATGAAAACGACTTCGGTTAAGAAAGGTTAGACAGAAGACTGATAGAGAGAACGGTTGGGAAAATTCCTCTTGTAGGTCCCAAACTTCAACATTTCAAGCTACTCTAAAACTATTATCTATTTTGGTAGTTCACGTATATTTGTGTCTTTATTCATCAATTCTTTAATTTCTTTTCATTTTAGTAGGTGATCTCCTTTTGGTGTTTCCCGTTACCTTCTGTTACTTCTTTCTAATGAACACCATATTCTTTGGGAGCTTGAATTTTAAGTCAGTGGTCCCTTTAGTGGGCTTGTTCCATATGAATAGGTTTCTTCTTCAGAATAATAATAATAACAAATATATATGTAATCATATTTAGTCCCGTTTTACCTTGCTAGTAAGTACTGTTAGTTGTCACATCCCAATTGTTACCTGACGTCAAAGGTATTGTTGCTGCACTTACAACTATGCAGATTGTGGAAAGTACACAACGACGCGTTATGGGATCCCGTGTGCCATTGATGGTTTTAATTTCGGTTAATGATTGCATGACGAAGCTGGTTACCGTAGCCTCCTGCGGTTTATTTGGTTATGTAACTCATGCAGATATATAGATGTGTATGTATAGTATGTATATATATTAAATATATTTAATGTAATATACATCTATGCATTATATATATATATATATATATATATATATATATATATATATATATATATATATATATATATATATATATTGAAAGATTGGTGAACAAAATTTTTTACTGTATGTTGATTTTTGCTCATTTACAAACAATTAAAGGATGTTTTGGTCAAAAGCGGTTTTTATAAAAAACTAGTGTGGAGAGATATACAAAAAGTAGGAAGAAATGTTTTGTGAGTAATGGCACAGGTACACGCATTCATTTTTCAGCTCTTCCTGGAGTCTGTCCACTGGCGAGTCAGAAAAGATTTTAATTTGCATCTCTCTCTCTCTCTCTCTCTCTCTCTCTCTACTCTCTCGTCTCTCTCTCTCTCTCTCTCTCTCTCTCCACAACTACCTCAGTTTAGGTGCTTAAAGAGCTGTGCCTATAAGAGTATTCGCTCCGTAGGAAAATAGTGCCGTCAGTGCACCTCGTGCGTAGCACTGTAGGCATTGCGCAAAGCTCTTTGCAGCGTCCCTTTGGCTCCATGCTGCAACACCTTTCTTTCCTTTTACTGTACCCCCTCCGTTCCTATTCTCTCTCTTCCATCTTAATTTTCATCCTCTTTTAACAATTGTTTCATAGAGCAATCGCGAGCCTTTCCTCCAGTTACGCCTTTTAAACCTCTGACTCTCGATTTTCCTTTCAGCGCTGAATGACCTCATAGGTCCCAGCGCTCGGCCTTTGGCCTAAATTCTATATTCCATGTATCATATATGGAAATCTTAGTGTGACGGTGAATATTGCCTAGGCCAGGTAGAGAATTTTATGTTGAGGTTTCGTGGCATATGAAATCATTATGCTGAAATGATTGACAGTACAAAAATTTTCGAAAATCACAGTAAAATGAGGTACCTTGATTATTACTTAAAGGTTAACAAGAATGGATAGAACCGAAAGATACAAAAACTTAGAGCTTTTGTATCATAACATTCACACATGGTAAGTTTTAGTAAGACAACTCATTTTTACTGTGTCTTTCAATGATTTTCATATTTTATCAATAATTGCAGCCAGATGGAGAAGTTATGTACCTCGGAATTTTACCAAATTAAATGCTCTACCTAGCCTTGGCAATATTATTGATTATATTAAGCTTAATATTCTTGATGTGCTGTAACATAAATTTTTTGACCTTACCTACACCAAACCAGCACTTATACCTGAGCTATTGTTGATTGGATCATGCTTGCACGGGCATGTAAGTGGGCATTTCAGTTCACCGATGGAAAGTTTGGCTTCATTTAATAACATTGCGTGCATTTTGCTCTTCTAGAACTTGGGTTCAAAGATTTTAATGTTGTTAGGGGTATCTTACATGTCTGAGCTTGTCTGTACGGCCTCTCTCTCTCTCTCTCTCTCTCTCTCTCTCTTAATAATTATATATATAATACTAATATTTGTATTTATATATATACTTATATATATATAATAATATTATATAATACACACCCCAATATAAAAATTTAATGTATTATTATATATATATATATGTAATATGTATGATTTATATATATATTAGTTAATATATATATATGATATATATATAAATTATATATTATATATATATATTATATGATATCTGGATATTATATATATATAATTATTGTTCTTGTATGTCGCAGTGTATTCCCTTGAAACAAGTAAACAAGACCACGGTTTACGACCGACTTTATTATACCGCGTTCTGTTGCCTTGTTTTGCCTAGGACCCAGTTACTCTGTAAACTATTAGCACGGAGAGAGCGAGAGAGAGAGAAGACAGAGAGGATAGAGAGAGAGAGGAGAGAGAGAAGAGAGAAAAGAAACTGGGTGTCCACTGCTCGACTTGGCAAGGAATACGCGAAATGACTCGACCACGACGTTGCCCCTGGGTCGAAAGGAAGGAAGGGGGAAGGGAACGACGAAAGCTCGAATGATGTGGGGCCTAAGAGGCTAGGGAAAAAAAATTATTCCCGCCATTAATTTTTCATTTTTTCCAGATCTATCATTGAAGTTCCTTGGAGCGTTCCTTCGACCCCTAGCTGCAACAGCTTTCATTCCTTTTACTGTACCTCCGTTCATATCTTCTTTCTCCCATGTGACTTTCCACCCTCTTCTTACATTTTTTATATATATAGTGCAGCTGCGAGGTTTTCCTCCACTTATACTTTTCAGACCTCCTTTACTCGCAATTTTTCTTTCAGCGCTGAATGACCTCAAAAATCCCAACTCTGGACATCGGTCCTAAAATTATGATCTATTCAAGATTTCTGAGGACAATTAAAAAATAGCCCACGGGTTCATGCTGTATATGGATGTTTTCCAGTGTTCCCCCCCCCGCCCACGAAAAAAAAAAGCATTTCATTTCATAATTTCCCAAAACAACTGGAAACCAGAAAAACGGATTCATTTCTTGCAGGCGACAGGATCCAGTTAAAGTAAAAGCTGTGATATCCAGTTGGCATTTCGAAGAGAATGCACATGAAAGAAAGGTATGGTATGAATAACTAGATCAACTAGTTGCTTGGGGATGGTCTTGAACAAGAGAGCGATAGGTAAATGAGAGGTGTTAATTTTGTGTGTTGTGGGTTTTCGAACTCTTGTCGGCCTCGTCATTCTATGAATTTGTCATGGTTTTTATAAAAGAATTTGATTTGTGGGCCTTTGCGTAGAAAAGAAAGGTTATCAGTTTCATTAAGGGGACTAGGTGCCGTCCCCAGTGCAACCATCAGCGGTATGCACTGGCAGGCCATTACTTTAAGATTCTTTGAAGTGTCCCTTCGGCCCTTAGCTGTAACATCTTTCATTCCTTATCCTGTAGCTCTGTTCATGTTTTCCTTCTTCCGTCTTGCTCTCCACCCTCTCCTAACAATTGTTTCATAGCGCAACTGCGAGGTTTCATTCTTATTACACTTTTCAAACCTTTTTACGGTCAATTTCCGTTTCACCTGAATGACCTCATAGGTCCCAGCGCTTGGTATTTGCCCTAAAATGTCCATAAATCTACTGGGGCGCGGTACTTCTTGAGGATAGGTTGGGTTTTGTAGATGCTGCCGATATGCTTGTGTTTTTGTTGTTTGTGAATTCCAGTCATGGCAACTGATAATCGAAAACAATGAGATGAACACATCTCTGTTATTATTATTATTATTAGTTTTGAACCAACTCGCGTGAGCCCCCCCCCCCCCCCCAAAAAAAAAAAAAAAAAAAAAAAAAAAAAAAAAAAAAAAAAAAAAAACCCCCCCCCAAAAAAAAAAAAAAAAAAAAAAAAAAAAAAAAAAAAAAAAAAAAGGCCTTTTTTTTTCATCTGAAAAACACTTTCCAGGCCGAGGTTCCAGTTTCAAACAACCTTTCCAGTTTGTTTCAAAACCCCTTTTCAGTTTCAAATTACGTTTTCAGTTTAAAACTAATTTTTCAGTTTGTTTCAAGCCACCTTTTCAGTTTTAAAACAACCCCTTTCCGGTTTCAAAACACATTTTTAGTTTGTTGCCAAACCCCTTTTCAGTTTGAAACCCTTATGTATCAAACAGCTGTCCAGTTTCAAAACCCCTTTCAGTTTCAAACCGCTTTTCAGTTTCAGGTTCAAACCACTTTTCAGTTTATTTCAAACCACCTTCTCTATCCTTCAAAACCACAGTTTTCACACTTCCAAAACCCATCTTTGCAGTTTGCAGTTCCAAAACCCACCATTTGCAAGTTTCGGCTTCTAAAACCAACCCTTTCTTATAGTTCCCAAAAACCACCTTTTCATTTTGCAGTTTCAGCTTCCCAAAATAATCACCATTTCACAGTTCCCAAACCACCTTTGTCAATTTTCAGGCACAAAACCACCTTTTCAGTCTCAAACCATCTTCTCAAGCTTCAAAAACCACCTTTCTTCACAGTTCCAAAATCACATGTTCTGGACTTCACGCTGCCTTTGGCCAGTCGGCCAAAGCAACTGTTACACCTCGGAATAGGCAAGAAGGATTGTATTGTGTTGTGTGTGTGTGTGTGTGTGTCCGAGGGTTTGAGATTTCTCCGAAGTCGATGCTCATTTCCTTCCAAGTAGGCAATTTTTCTCTTTCTTCTCAGCTTGAATTCAGACCCCACCGGGGTGGACAGTCACCTTGCGTGGGGTGGGGTGGGGGGGGTTTAGGGGGGGGCGGTGTTTGGGGTTCTGCCCTTCTTGTATAATAGCAGAAATTTTTTTGGTCAAAGTAGTTTTGATGTTTGCGTAGTTCGGTGTCTCTCCAAGATGACTGTTGGATTTATTTTTTTTTTATTAAGAGTGCAGATTAAATGTACAATAGTGGCTCAGCGATCAAGGTCGATCACATGCCCATATTTTTCTTACGAATACCACGTAATTTCATGCGTAGGTCATGTTATAGTACCTTGTAGCGAATATATGCTACGCCTTCGTCTACCTACTAACGCCATTAGGCATCGTTTGGAGCTAACTCTCTCTCTCTCTCTCTCTCTCTCTCTGCGATATCCTTTAACCGGGATTTTAAAGCAAAAATATAGTTTCCATATTGATGGGAGATGAAACGAAAGTACTCAAGAGTACTACTCTTAAGCCGGGAACAAAGTTAACGTCAAAGGCGCTTTTGGAAGCACTGTCATCACCTGATATGTGTTGCCACTGTGGGCGACAATCATTTGCCAACAACAACAACTCACACACGGATATGATACTATATATACATATACATATACGTAGTATGTATATATTTATATTTAGAGATATAGTTGTATGTTTATATATTTACACATATATATAAACTAGAAGTGGAACAGAGGAAATATTTAAACACAACTCTTGCCCATGGGTGCAACCCGACAGGTACCAAGTGCAAGGGTCACTGTTTAGGGTGACGGAGGCTCCTTTGGATTGATCAGAAAACTGGTGTTTATTGTTCTCCCCCTTCCGGAATTTGTTTCCAGGCCAGACCGTGCTCCAGAGAGAAGCTGGTTGAGGCTAGGCTCGTGACCACATAACCATGGTGACTGCTGAGTTTGATAATGAAGAATAGTGAAAACAGACTGGACTGATTTTATCATTTAGTGATAAAATCAGTCCAGTCTGTTTTAGGTCATTTGTACTCCTTTGCTAGATTACTGGTCTCTGGTATGGATGTCTGCTACAGCCAGAGATTTATCTCTTTTAGATAGAGGGGTTCGTGGCGATAGGTTTTTGTGCCCTGATATTAGCAATTACGATTTGGACCATCGACGGATGGTCTCTTGTTTATCAATATTTTATAAGTTGTATTTTACTAGTGATTACCTGATACCCCGTTTCCTGACCCCCGGGAGGAAACAAACAGAATTCACCTGAACAGCAGCACCAACGAGCAGTATATTCCTAACAACGTTGGGCTGGGTTGGATCAGCCTCCCTGAGGATGTGCAAATGATCTAAAGACGTTCAAGCGGAGATGAAATGTATCGCTACTCTAAAACAGTTCTCATATTTTATTAATTTACCTACCTTATTTATGTATTAATTTATTTTATTTTGTATTTTATCATTCTTTCTGTATTTCCCATTACCGTCTGTACTCCTTTCAAACTAACACCATATTTCTTAGAAGCTTTAATTTCAAGTCAGTGTCCCCCTTTGCCCTATATGAGTAGGGTTCTTCTAAATAATAATAATAAATAATAATAATAATAATAATAATAATAATAATAATAATAATAATAATAATTGGGTACCTGGTAGCGTAAAATGCTATTTGTATCCGCGAAAATGTTTGCAAGTGTGAGCGTGTTTTGAAACGTAACCAGTCAAAATATATCGGATATTGCTCTCCATAACTCAGGCGAACTGGCTGTAAATTGAAAACAGAGAAGTCTTGCTTGCAAAACAGACATCCTAGTGTTTGTACATGAAACGTGTTCTCGGAAACAAACATGGCTGACTACTGGGTTATTATCAGATTTCTCTCTCTCTCTCTCTCTCTCTCTCTCTCTCTCTCTCTCTCTCTCTCTCTCAATTATATGCCTTTGTTGATCAAAGCAGCAAAATATGTTAGTAATTGTTAGTCGATTGTTGTGGGTTGCAGGTAAGTTCGAACAGACAAGACATTTGAAGTGCTCGATTAGGTAATCATTCCACTTGGGTGAAATCATTCATAAGATATTAGTCTCTCTCTCTCTCTCTCTCTCTCTCTCTCTCTCTCTCTCTCTCTCTCTCTCTCTCTCTCTTTGTACTTCAGGAATCGAGTTGATTTCTCTCTCGACTGTTAACATTAGATTGGATTTGGTTGTAAGCTTTTGCATTTTTATGGATTACACATTACTCTTACAACAGAAAATAAATGACTTTTTTTAAGTGTAAAATTTCAATTGAAAGTTAACTAACATTGTTCATTTTCAGTGTGCAACAGGGTTCTGGTGTACAATTATGGATATTGGTAAGCAGTTCGTCCCAGAGAAAATACATCTAAAAATTAGGCATGCTGACAAAAAGCCTTGATCTATACCATTTTCGGTTTGTTAATTTGGAATTATTCCTTTTCTCCGGATTAATTTTTTTATATAAATTTTTTATTACACTGAATCTTTGATGCTTGAGACATTAAAAATTTGTTATGCAACAATCTATTTAAATGTTATTGGATTTTATAGCTTAAACTCGAACTTGAATGTATTCCATTTTATGAATGTATCCAAACTTTATCTGTTTGACCGCAGTGTTAGTTTATTCCACTGCTGTGGATATCTTCTTGATTATCATATACTTAATGACCCACATCATCGCATGCGCGTTATCTGTCGTATCGTATTGCTGCTGTTATCAAAATGATCTCGCAGGTAGATACTTCATCAGTTGTACAAACGTTTGAAAGTGGACTCTGCATCTTAGCTCAGAGGTTTTGGTTATCTGTAAAAGGAAACTATTGAGATGGCTTTGTCTGTCCGTCCGCACTTTTTCTGTCCGCCCTCACATCTCAAAAACCACTGAGGCTACAGGGCTGCAAATTGCTATGTTCATCGTCCACCCTCCAATCATCAAACTTGCCAAATTGCAGCGCTCTAGTCTTAGTAGTTTTTATTTAAGGTTAAAGTTAGCCATGGTCGCGCGTCTGGGATCGATATAGGACAGGCCACCACCGGACCGTGATTACAGTTTCATGGGTGGCGGCTCGTACAGCATTATACTGAGACCACCGAAAGATATGTCTATTTTCGGTACCCCTGATTATACGCTGTACTGAAAACTCGATAGCGCCGAAGAAACTTGGGATTTTTTTTAATTGTGAAAAGTATTCGGAGGAGTTTTGGTAAATTAAATTGAGAATTTTCTTTCAAATCATAATGGAAGTGATTTCTACTTGGGAGTTGAAAAGAGAAATGTAATGTTGAATGTTTTATTTGTCTTTTCATTTTAATACATGGACATTTTCTGTATCTAACCTTTAGACTAGTTTCAAATCTTAATTGAACTTCTTTCTACTTCGAAGTTTAAAAGAGAAATACAGTCTTGCATGTTTCACCTGTATGAATTTCATTACATGTTAATTTTTTGCATGAAACCTTTAGAATTTGCTGTCAAATCTTAATTGAAATGATTTCTGGTAGGGAGTTTAAAAGAGGAATAAATTTTTTTGAGTTTTGTGTCAGGTTAATTTTTATTCATGTCCGTTTTCAGCATCAAACCTTGAGACTTTTCTTTCAAATCTGAGACTGTTCTTGCCTTCAGTAGCGGAGCAGATGGTGTTATTTGTCATATTAATTTCATTGCATGTCCATTTTCTGCATCACTTAAACTATTCTTACCATATATATCTGAGTAGACACGTTTACAAAAACAATTGCGATTGTTTTCAGATCGTCGCAAATAGTTTTTTTTTTTTAAGTTCGAAAATAGGGTTAATGTTGTTTTGCTCCCTTTACCCTTGAGCATAAGGGTATATGTGGTACCAAGATTTAAGGGGCATGAAGTTTTAGCGATATGATGCAGGGTCGCGTGTCGATCACACCATCTCTCGGTGATATGGTGTGCCTGTTGCTCATTGTGATCGAATTCTGTAGAATGTGTAGGACAGAAAAAGATAGAAAAAAAAAAAAAACTGATTGGTCTTAACCTTTTACCTTTTGTCTATGCTACTTCAAAAATTACCTTTTTTGAAACTGTCTATGCTACTTCGAAAATTTTTTTTTTTTATCTGTCTATGCTACTTCAAAAATAATTTTTTTTATCTGTCTATGCTACTTCAAAAATTAAGTTTTTTGAAATCTATATGCTGCTTCAAAAAAAAATTTTTTTTTTTACCTATATATGCCGCTTCAAAAGTAAGATTATTTCTTTAATCTCTATGTATGCTGTTTCAAGAATATTTTTTTCATCTCTATATTTTAAAATCCATATAAGCTACTGAAAAAATAAGATTTTTAAAATATTATATTTACTGCTTCAAAAATAACTTTTTTATCTATATATTTTGCTTCAAAAATAAGATTGATAGAGATGTCGGATAGGAAAACGAAATTAACCCAACATAATATAGAATGCAAAATGACATTTTGGTATAATTGGTTGCCCGCTGCTTTTAATGTATTTTGTCTTTTTGTCATAAGTTTAAAAAATCTTTATTTAATCTGGCTTGTGATGTAGGTAAACGTTTTGCTCAGATATCTCCTTTATTGATTGTTTTATCTATCTATATATATATATATATTATATATTATA
>NC_087212.1:45291962-45306962 GCF_015104395.2 Macrobrachium nipponense
CCCTCTCTCCTCCCCCCTCCCCCTCTCTTCTTCCTTCCCTTTTAGACCTTAACGCGTTACCTCACTGCCAAGTCATTCCCTTCACCCTTGTGCAATCCAGCGGCCTTTAGTGGGGCCGGGAGAAGAATCACGTCTTTCTGAGCTTAGATGCTTCCATATAGAATAGATCTGCTGCCGCTTCTTATCTGCCTTTTCCCGTCCCGTGAGCCGAATAACAATTTCGAACTTCTCCAGAGTTCCAGAGGGCCTTTATTCCTCACACCGTTGGACTGAGGAACAGTCCTTACTGAGGATGTCCTGCAACTGGACTTCGCAATGCATTGCTATCTTATTACAGTCCTCCCTGTATTTTAAGAATTTACTCACATTTTTATTTATTTATTTACCAATTTGTTAAATTACCTGTTTTTCTAATACCCGATCTTCTTTCAGTATTTTCCATTACTTTCTGTTACTTCTTTCAAGTCCATATTCTTAGGAAGCTTCTTGTATTTCAAGTCACTGGCCCCTTTGGGGGCCTTGTTCCATATGAATTGGGTTCATCTGCTGAATAATAATAATAATAATAATAATAATAATAATAATAAATGAATAGGGTTCATTTTTTGAACAATTACAATAATATATGAATACGCTTCACCTTCTGTAGTAACAGCCATCGTGAAATATAGGGCAGACCCTTGTGTGATAAGTTTAGAGGAGCACTCGACTTCCAGAGAGGAAACATCAGTCAAAATGATTGCCTTCTTTTACATATGCAGTACCTCGTGGCTCCTCTTCCAGTCATTGTTGTTGTTTCTGCGTAGTCAGGTGATATATGATTTGTAAGACCCCATTCTTTTGCTCTCCTGCGTATACCTGGTCTATAGTTAATGTTTTACTCGAGTGTGGTTTTATTAGGCATTGCGGTCAAGGACGCCTTGGAAACGTTGCTTGCGTAGATGACTTATAACTAAGTGGAGAACAAAGATGCTAGTTGATTATGTTGTTCGACGTCCATTATGTATGGGATATTAGTTGTGTGTGTTTATGCATAGGTAATAATCTGATGGTCATTTTTACCATATGCCTACGCTCTCGTCATAGCCACAATGACCTCTTAGCTTCTCTTATTTATCACGCTTTTAAGATACGCTTCTCACTACAAATATGCTACTCTCTCTCTCTCTCTCTCTCTCTCTCTCTCTCTCTCTCTCTCTCTCTCTCTCTCTCTCTCTCTCTCTCTCTCATAGTAACTTTGTTGATTTTAATGAGTTAGCAAATTGCTTCATGTACTGAGTTCATTGTTTAATGGGCAGATTGTACTCTCTGGCTGTATACGTATGGAAATAAAACGGCTAGCTATAACAATACGTACATAAGTACTAGAACGAAAAGCGGCAAGCTGAAAGAGAGAGAGAGAGAGAGAGAGAGAGAGAGAGAGAGAGAGAGAGAGAGAGAGAGAGAGAACAACCGAGTGAAATGCAGAGCTTTTGTGAGGAAGAGATTACCTGAGCGCAGGTAAGTCTACCTGTGCATATTTTCTTAAGCGGCAGCTGTCTGTAGAAGGCTGATGATGCTATTATTTACAAACCCAGTCATTGATATCACGATTCCTTCTTAACTTCTCTAATTTTTTCATGTAAAGAAGACGAGGAATATTGTATAAGAATTTTTTATTTACAAACTCTCATGCATCATTTTCTCGGGGGCGAAAAATTTTGTTGGATCTGAAGATGAATTCCAGCTAAACATCATCGAATGAAAAGGAAAAGGAAAAATCTTAAAGATATTACTTTAGTTCCTGTTATTATTCATTCTGTGTGTTCATGCATTTTCTTTTTAAAACTTCTTGTGTAAATTAGTCAGGGAAGATAAAACAAGGTTGACAGTGAACCCGTATGTCATTTTTGTGGCCTGAGAATTCGAGAGGTTTTAAAAACACGATATTGGATAGTTAGTATAAAATAGCGTTTTCTGTTAAAGCATCTTGTGCTGTAATCATAAGGAAACATTAATTGATATTACAGATAAACTGTATCCTCCGCTTGGTTAAGCAGTATTATTAGAACTATCAAAACAGTTTTGATCGCCTCAGTGGCGTGATCGGTATGGTCTTGGCCTGTCACCTCGGTGGCTGCTAGTTCGATTCTCGGAGATTCCATTGAGGTGTGAGAGATTTGTATTTCTGTTGATAGAAGTTCACTCTCGACGTGGTTCGGAAGTCTCGTAAAGCCGTTGGTCCCGTTGCTGAATAACCACTGGTTCCATGCCACGTAAAAACACCATACAAACAAACAAACAAATGACCGTTGCTGAATAAATTCCAGAAGGTTATGTCTGGCTAAAAGGGATAAATTGCAGAGTATGAGCTGTGTGTGTTTATTTTCACTTAAGTTATTATAGATGGATCCTCAGTAGAGCAATTTTGACATTTTACAGTTGTAATGGTGGTTTTGAATTTTCAATGGACATTTTACATGCTCGTATAAGCCTTAGATGATCGGTTGTGACATTGTTTTTAGTTGCAATTATGATATATTCAATGGAGAGACTACACGCTCTGAAATGATATTCTTAACTTGTGATTTAAGACGCACCACTCATGTTATTATGCTCTGCATCTTGTCATTTCCTTGTCGTCGAGATGAGCAGGAGACGCGTGGCCCCTGCAGTTATTATTTTAAAGACAGAGCAGTTTGCCATGGGAATGGGAGGCCATTTGGGAAAAGAACCAACGACGTTCTCCAGAGGGAAATTTGGAGGTTGCTGGGTGGGGCAGACGGCGGCAACGTCTTCAGGCAACCTTACTCGACATGCTACACGCCGCCTTGGTGTCGCTGTTTGTGAATCTTTATGCTGTTCCTGTATAATCCTTATGCTGCTGTGTATAAATCCTTACGCTGTTTATAAATCCTTAGACTGTTCTGTATAATCCTTATGCAGTTCTGTATGAATCCGTATGCTATTAGGCAAAAGTCCTTACGTTGTTGTGGATAAATCCGTACACTTATCAACCCTGATGCTGTTCTGTATATATCCGTATGCTATTTATAAATCCTTATGCTGTTCTGTATAAATCCGTTTGCTGTTGAGCAAAACACCTTACGCTATTGTGGATAAATCCTTAAGCTGTTGTGCGTAAATCCTTATGCTATTGTGGGTAAATCTTTATTCTGCTGTGTATAAATCTGTATGCTGTCGTGTATAAATCCTTTATCCCAGTTTCTTCATAACATGGAATACTGCTACTCCTTCAGAATATCTCACGATCTTATTCATGTGTGCATATATCCATTACTGTCTGCAGCCGTTCATCGACTTCAGTATTGGCTATTGTTAGAGGAGCTTTTCTCTTTAGCTGCATTGCAAATTCTACTTTTTTTGTTCGTGACCAGTTGGGTGTTGGCGTTTTTGTTTGTTTTTTAACACCTTTTTTTTTTTCTCTGTTGATAAAAGGGGTTGGTGTCTTAACGTTTGAAAAGTTTTGCCTTTTCCAAGGTTGTTAGAGACGGTCCGGTGTCAGTGGTTAGTGTTTTTAGTTTTCTGTAAAAGAAAACTATCGAGATGACTGTGTGTCTTTCCGTCCACACTTTTCCTGTCCGCCCTCAGAACTTAAAAATTACTGAGGACATAGGGCTGCAAATTGTTATGTTGATCATCCACCCTCCCAATCATCAAAACACCAAACTGCAGCCCTCTAGCCTCAGTATTTTTTTTTTTATTTAAAGTTAATGTTGGACATGATCGTGCGTCTATAGGTGCCAAAAAAAATAGGCCACTACCGTGCCGTGGCTGTGAGTTTCATACAGCATTATGCGCTATACAGAAAACTTCAGGGCATATTTTACTTCTTTTGTCGCTACAAGACTTTTATGACGTTGCATTTTGCAATAGCATTTATGAAAATTGGATGATGTGAAGGTGCAAGTCACTGATTCACGTAAATGGCCTTCCAACAGCACTATGATTTTATACTGCTTCACATTTTATTGTTCTATATTATTTTCTTAAACACATCCTTAGGCTCTACTGGTCACTTTTTACCAGATGCATATGTAACTGTGATAACCACAATGCCTTCTCAACTCCACTAATGCTTCACACTATTTTGGATATGCTTGAGTTTATGACATTTACATATCTTTAGGGCCATTATGCTCGGATTTCTAATGTCATGTGAATGTTAAGCACAGATATTTCTCTCATATTTTGTATTTTAAGTCAATTGCTTTTCAGTACGAGTGCGATGTTACTCTTGCTTATGTCAACATTCTAGGATGAAAGATTAACTGTATTCTTATGTAATGTTGATTGGAAAAATATAGTGCATTAGATGATTATTATTATTATTTTTCACAAGATGAAGCCTATTCATATGGAACAAGCCCACCAAAGCGGCCATTGACTTCAGTTGCAAAAATCTTTTAAAGACTAATGATGTTCATGAGAAAGAATTGACAGGTCATGGGAAACACACAAAGAAGCGATCAGTTAAAAAAATGTCATAAGTAGGCAGTTGAAAATGTCAATAAATAATTGAAATACTAGGTGAATTGTTTGAGGGTAGTAATGCATTGCATCTTCGCTTCAACTTTGCATTTTCTAATCAATCTTTTCTTTATTTCAGGTATGGAGACTTGACTTCTTTTTTCGTAAGTGCAAACAGTAACTTTACTTTGCTTAGAACATCTCTTTTGAAATGTTGTTACTTCACACATCTCAAACTGGGTTAGGGGAAAAAGAAATTTTAGCTGCCCATTTTATAAATAAGGAATTGTTGAATGTTGCTGTAGTGTTTTAAAAGATGTTATGCTATTTTTTGGCGACTGGGTAGGTGCTTGCGGTTTCTCACGTGCATAAATACATGAAGAATGGAAACATCCCAGTTAATGGCCTTACAAATAAATCAAATAAATGTATATATATATATATATATATATATATATATATATATATATATATATATATATATATATAAATCATATATACGTATAACTTGCGTACGTATATATATGTATGAGCACCTCCATTGCTCAATCCTTTGTACTTCCTTCAAGGGCTAATGCACAATAAACAAATATTCAATGCTGATTTCTTGAATGGATGAGCAAAACTGTTACTATGCAGCCATACTCATTCATTCCCAAACCGACATGTGTTTTCATTCATAATTAACTCCTGGTCTTTTGTGAGGCTATAGTAGTATTACAGTGAAATACACAAATAAAAATATTGGAGCCAAAATCTTTATGGAAACATAAATATATATGTATCTATACATAAATCATATATACATATATATGTATATGAATATGTATGTCTAGATGTATATATATTTGCCATGTCAGATATATAGTACAAATATTTCATACAAAACAAATTAGAGTTTTACCAAAATATTGGAGCGTAAAGCCAAAATCTTTATGGAAACATATATATGCATCTATACATTATTCATATATAAATATATATGTATATAAATATATATGTCTAAATGTATATATGTCATGTCAGATATATAGTACACATATTTTATACATAATAGAACTTTGTTGGGAAACACAAGCACACATGCATAATCTTTGCCTCATCAGAAACGTGCACATACTGCTTACATGCGAAACAAGTTTTACGTGAAATCCACACATCATAATATATATACAATAATCTTGCGTCGCATCGAGAATCATTAACGCTTTTACTTTTTCAAAATTCCGCCTGACAGTAAATGTAAGTAGGCCTTGACTAGAGCCCCTTTTACATAATCCGGTGAAATCGAGGAGGTTAAATCAATGAAGTTAACCTACATTTGAGGGCGAGAAGTATCTGCAATGCCAGTCTTTGTAATTTAATGTCACGTGCAGTATTATTGACTCCGTAATGTCTAATAGGTCGTATTGACTGACAACCACCCCCGTCAGCTCTCCACCCAGGGTCAAACCCACCCCCCGGTCCACCTCCAAGTATCGACCACTGCAGGATAGGGGGAGGGGGGAGGGAGGGAGGGAGGAAGTAAGTAGTTCAATATGAATCTTGCATGAAGGCTCGATTTTTCTTTTTCTTCCTCTTCTTCTTTTCTTCTTCTTCTTCTTTCTAGGTCTTGACTGCCTGAAACACGTGATACTAGGTCAGCCTCAAATGAGCAAAAGTGGTTCTCTATCGCTTCTGCATCTTCGTGATATCTGGATGAGGAGGCGTTTGGCTTTCACTTCTGTTCACTTTGTATATGTATATATATATATATATATATATATATATATATATTATATATACATATACGTATATATATACATATATATATATCTATATATATATATATATATATATATATATATATTATATATATATATATATATATATGAAAAAAATATATACACATTTATATAAATGAATTGTATATACGTATATATACACGTACATTCTATATATGTATGTATGCATGTGTATGTATGTGTATAATATATACATATACGTATATATACACACTAATTCTGTTGAGCAATCCCTATCATTAGCCTATTTATACAAACATATCCACCAATACTTTTCTGTACCATATTTTTTTTTGCCTGTGGTTAACCAGACCCTTATCAAATTGGCCAATATATTCGTTTTTCTTTTTCCTACTTAGGATAAGGGGATAAGCAATTATGATGATGATAATAAACGACTGCAGTCAAACTGTTGCTCAGTAATCATATGATATTGATACTGTTAATATTTACAATGTTACTCTCGATGGCCTGGAATTTCTGTCTGTGGTAGCATAAGCTCGACTTTTATTATTTCGATTATTTGATTCCGACTTTTGGGGTCATCAAGCATCGAAGTAATTCGTGTCAGGTGAGTGTCACCTGTGTCAAACGCTTTGTAAATGGCAATTTTTTATTTCTTTATTGCAAATCAACATACTTTCAAGTGCATGACTCATTTTCTTATAACTTAGCTGTTTGATTCCAACGTATCTTGCATACAATTGCACCGAGATCTACTACAATAGTGAAAAAAAATGCACATTTGGCAGTAATTTCCTGCAGTAGGGTTCGTAGTACTCGTAAAAATAAAAATAAAGCCGTGAATTGAAACGAATATTACATACATTTTAATATTGCTTGGATTTTAATAGCAAGAATAAAGTAGTGAATTGAGACGAATATTTCTTACGTTTTAATACAAAACATATAGCAGTGAATTTAAACAAATATTACCTATGTTTTAATATTGCCTGCATTTTAAACAAAAAATAAAGCAGTGAATTTAGATGAATATTACCTATATATTTTTATATTGCTTGCATTTTAATACCTAGAATAAAGTGGTGAATTGAGACAAATATTACCTATATTTTAATATTGCTTGCATTTTCATACCAAATACGTATAAAAGTTATAGCGGAACTCGCCTTTTCGGATTTATTTCCTTGTCAGCTTCCATATTATGACTATTTTGTCTTCTGTGGTAGCATTTTTCATTTGTGATACATTTTTAGATAAATCTATGAGAAATTGCCGTTACCTTTGAGGCATCTAGAGGAGATTAAAGTGCAGGTTGTAATATAGGATCTTTGTTACATAATGAACTATTGCAACTTAAACGGACTATTGCAACTTAACGGACTGTTGCAACTTAAACGGACTATTGCAACTTAACGGACTGTTGCAACTTAAACGGACTGTTGTAACTTAACGGACTGTTGCTACTTAAGGGACTGTTATAACTTAACGGACTATTGCTACTTAACGGACTTTGGTAACTCACCCGAAATGCCAGAGCCTCCAAGTGTCTGCTGAGATGATATACCGTATCTTAAATTCTTGTCAGATCAAATGATTATCTAACTGTTTTTTGAGATCAAATGATTATCTAACTGTTTTTGAGCCCGTTCGACAGAGAGACAGATCCATCCCCCCAAAATACGTCATTTCCCGATGCCCTTTTGGGGACGTTCACAGGGATGAGCAAAATTTTCGCGCTGTAATAAGGTCAGTGAAGAACTGATTTTCAGCTGATGTCTCCTCCCCTCTTAATATCAGGTTTAGTTCCTCGTTTGACGAATCGGAACGGTGCTCAACTACCGATCTCAGACTTTGGGTTTCCTGCCAACAAGGAATTAGAGGACTTTATTTCTGGTGATAGATATTACTTTCTCGATGTGGTTCGGATCCCACAAAAAGCTTTAGGTCCCGCTGCTAAGCAACCAATCGGTTCCTAGCCACGTAATAAATAGCTAATCCTTCGGGCCAGCCCTAGGAGACCTGTTAATCAGCTCAGTGGTCTGGTAAAACTAAGCTATACGGAACTTAATATCAGGCTTGATTGGGTGTGGGCTGGGCGTTTGTAGGTATGTATGTATGTATGTACTATGTATGCAAGTTCGTGTGTGTGTTTTATATTTATTGGGAAGCATTTTAGTCATGAGTATTATATGGGCAGCTGGGAATGGGTAATAGTTTCATACTTATATTTTTATATCTCTATTAATTTATTTTTTATCTGAATTTCCAGTCTGTAGCCCCTGTGAACTTATTGTATTTGAATAGGGTTCATCTTTTGAATAATAATAATAATAATAATAAAAATAATAGTAATAATAATAATAATAATAATGTTCTAAGAGATCCACAATAATAAAAAATGTTGCGAGTTCTTGTATAATGTAAAGGGTTTTTAAATTATACACGAACTCGCAAAATTTTTTTTATTTTTGTGGACCTCTTAGAACATATATATACTCTCGCGATAGAGAGTTTTTCCCAAATAATAATAATAATAATAATAATAATAATAATAATAATAATAATAATAATAATAATAATAATAATAATAATAATAATAATAATAATAATAATAATCTAGAAAAACCAGAGGCTGAAGTAGCTCCAGGACTCATGCAGAAGAGCGTGATCCTAGAAACGGCGCACATAGTAAGAAAAGTGATGGACTCCTAAGGAGGCAGGATGCAACCCGGAACCCCACACTGTAGATACCACTCAGTCGAATTGGAGGACTGTGATAAACCCCCCACACACACACACACACACACACACACACACACACACACACACACACACACACACAACACACAATAATAATAATAATGAATAATGAATAATAATAATAATAATATAATAATAATAATAATAATATAATAATAATTAATAATTTAATAATTAACTTAATATAATAATAATAATAATAATAATAATAATAATAAATAATAATAATAATAATAATAATGGTATAATCAATAATAATAATAATATAATAAAAAATAATAATAAATAATATATAATAATAATAATAATAATAATAATAATAATAATAATAATAATAATAAGGGAAACAACTCTTAATTTGAAAGTGGACGTAGTTAAAGGTCTGTTCGAAAACGACATATGTTCTGTCAGAATAAGATTTTGATCTGAGATTTGTGACTTTACAGTTACTTAATTTCTTTTATAGGTTGAGTTAATATATGTATTTGCCCTCTTATCTGTGCATGGTTGGGTGACTGTGGCAATTATAACTTAGCTCGAGTGTGTGTGCATGCAAACATTTGCTCTGCAACTTGGTTTGATGATGACGACCAGTGACTGAAGAGAAAAGGCCTAAATGTTCATTGCCAGACTCTGTTTGCTGAGGAAACAAGAAATTCCCCCGATCGTGACGGGGGTTAATCCAGTCCTTTTGTAAACACGGGGGTTTTTTCACATGACCATTTTCCTATCTGTTGCCCCGTTTGCTTGGGGGATTTTTACTTTAAATGTGTTTATTTTCCTGTTTATGTTTGATTTATTTCGGAGGTTGAATGTGAGAATTACTTACTGAAAAGAAGGCATCAACCATGAGATTTAAGATTGACTCAACTCGAGAAATTCGTCGGGGCGAGGGGGCCGGAACTATTAGAATTAACATTCTGTTGACCATGCTGCTAAAATTAATGCAAAGAACGAGCCTCGAGCAACAAGCTTCCATGCGGTGCGCTATAGTCATTGTTTAAGGTTCTTTGCAGCGTCACTTCGGGCCCTAGCTGTGCAGCCCCTTTCATTCCTTTTACTTTACCTCCGTTCATATGCTCTTTCTTCCATCTTATTTTCCTCAACCTTCTCCTAACAATTTATTCATAGTGCAACTACGAGGTTTTCCTCCTTTTACTGATAATCATATATATATATATATATATATATTATATATATATATATATATGATATATGAAATATATGTATATATATATTATATAATTACAATATGTATTATGTGTAATGTGTATATATGTGTGTTTTCCTGTATATATATATATATATATATATATATATATATATATATATACATATATATATATATATATATTATAATATATATGTGTGTGTATGTATATGTATATGTATATCAGTAACAAGGAAACAACAAAAGACATTTTTAACCAACGAACAAAGAAACAGCGGAACGACACATTTGATTAAATACCCCACACAGGTTTTATTAGATGGCCAGGTCATTGTCACTCAATAAAGGAAAGAAACTGAGAAACTTGAAAAGTGAGGCATTTCATTTTATTGCCTGGTACTTTCATTGTTTACAGTCTTCTTCTCCAAATTAGTTCATTCTTTTGACTGAAGCTGTTGTTGACTATAGCTGTTGATTGAGCCGTTGGTTGATCTAGAAGCTTTCTGCAGGAAATCTGCCACCGTCCAGGCTCCTTCCTGTATTTCCGTGTTTCTGTTTGTGTGTTGTGGAAATGTGGAGGAACATATTTTATTTGGGTGAAAAGCTAAAAATAAAATTTTGGAGTGTGATGAGCCTCGGGTAATCGATGTGTGTGTGTGTGTGTGTGTGTGTTTGTGTGCGTTGGGGTACATTTGTATGTTGTAAAATGTAGAACGGATTTTAATTTTGATTAAATGCGGAAATATCTTGATGAGTTTCTGTAAGTGAGTCAGCCTCAGGTAATCGATGTAGGGTCAAATCTTCATATATAAATTCATAAGAGGGTCCTGAGGTAAAATTTATTATTTTTTCCTGTTTAATAAGTACCTTTAGGGATAAGGTACATTTTAATATGAGACGTCAGATGGTTCTGAGGTGACATTTTTATGCATTTATTTAAAATAAATGGTAGAATTATTTTTTTTATCTCTGTCTATTGAATAAGTACCTTTAGGACTGAGATACATTTTAAAAATGAAGTCTGAAGCTCCTTGGGTGATAATTGTATGCATTTATTTGAATTAAATGGTAAAACTATTTTATATTTATTTAATTAGTTTTTATATTTAATTGGTACTTTTAGGTAAAAGGCAAATTTTAATATACGACGTGTGCTGTTTTAATAAATTTATTTGAATTAAATGGTAAAAAAAGATTTGTTCTATTTAATAAACACCTTTAGGTATAAGGTAGTTTTTAATGTGAAGTCATGAGGTCCTTGAGAGGTGTTTGTGTGCTTTTATTTAAATTTAATGGTTGAATTATACTTTGCTGATTTTAATAAGTACCTGTAGGTATAAGGTAAATTTAGATATTTGAAGTCATAAGGGGGTCGTGAATTGACGTACTGTATGATTTTTTTACCTGTGTGTTCTCAGGATATTTTTGCACCACTCGTTGTTCACCTAATTCTGAGTACGTAAGGCTGTGGTTTCAGCCACATGATTAAAAGATGGACACTGATTGATGGTATGTAATTGATGAGTGGCAAATTAATATTGAGAGATGGTAATTACCACCTCTCTCTTTCTCCCTCCAACTCTTGTCAGTGACTTGATGGCTGTCTGCAAGTAATGAGAGAGAGAGAGAGAGAGAGAGAGAGAGAGAGAGAGAGAGAGAGAGAGAGAGAGAGGTTTCTTTTGCACTTGACTTTTCACCCGAAGCCAAATATCAAACAGGAAATGACGAAAGAATCCAGGAAGCAGTAAAGGAAGGAGAGGCAGGCCGCCTGTACCGTTGAGTAAGATCTGTATATATGTAATTTAATCGCACGAGTTACAACTCTGCATAATACGAATTACATCTTCGGTGTTGTAAGGATTACATTTCTGCCTAGTGTAGATTACATCTCTGCGTAATACGAATTACATCACATTGTAAGGATTACATTTCTGTGTAGTATGGTTTACATCTCAGCATAATACGAATTAAACCTCGGCGTGAAAAGGATTACATCTCTGCGTTATACGAATTGTATCTCTGCGTAATGGGAATTTCACTTCTAGTGAGATTAGATCCCTGCGAAATATGAATTACATCTCTGGGTCATACAAATTAACATCTGCATTGTAAAAATTACGCCTCTTTGTAATGCGAATTACATCTCGGCAAATGCGAATTACATCTCTGTCTGATGCGAGTTTCACTTTAGTTCTTTGATTGTTGTTGAGGTCCATAGAAAATTTTTAATATTGGGGCTTATTTATTTTCTTGAATATGTCACACTCTTTGGATACGATTGTCATCATCAAGCCTTAGACCGACCTGACCACGAGGAGATATTTGTATTATGTTGTTGCGTGTTTTACTTGCACTATTCAGCAGTGTCTGACAACAAACAAAGCAGTGCCCTGACTGCGGGTTTATTTTGTATTCCACTGGGAATCGGTGTTAGATGACCAATATTTTGAGGCGAAGAATTCAGTTATAATTTTCAGTCTGTAATTTAGTTTTTAAAATCATTTTATTGGGTTTATAATTCCTCTTGATATTCCACTCAAAATAAGTAAAAAAATGATAGGTCTTTACTTTTTATTCCACTCAAAAAAAAAAAAAAAATTAAAGTAATTGATTTTCCTCTCTCCAGCGTTCTAGTTTAAATCATTTTTCCCTCGACGATCATTGCTTTGCAAGCACAAAAAGTTATCTTGAGCGAGACACGTCGTGATTTAAGAATTAGCTCGCTCGATTTTAGATGGTGTTGCTTGTTCGCTTTCTAACTCGACCCCGTAAGTTTAAAAATGAACAACGGTAGGTAGAGTTTTTTTTTTCAGTGTTTATTTAAGGATTGTATCAAGTAAGAAAAATATGTTAGTGTATATATATATACATATATATATATATATATATATATATATATATATATATATATATATATATATAAATTCTTCTGTTAAAACAGGATACGTCTCAAGTGTGAAGACCCATTAAAACACTTTGGTTTAAAGCTAAAGACTATATTTCGGTGGACTGACTCCCACCCTTTTCACGTAGTGACTGACGAAAGAAGTTACAGTTGCGAAATATATAGTGGGAGACATGCCCTTAGGTGACTCCAGGCATCACCTAAGGTCATATCTCCCACTATATTCTTCGCAAATGTAACTTCTTTTGTCAGTCACTACTTGATAAGGGCGGGAGTCAGTCCTTGAAGTCCTTAGCTTTAAACTAGAGTGCTTTAATATATATATATATATAATATATATATATATATATATATAATATATATATATATATATATTATATATGTGTTTGTGTATATGTATAATTTATATTATATATATATATATATATATATATATATATATATATATATATATATATATATCCTATATATACATACTTTGAGATTCAGTGAACCGCCACCTCCGCTTTAAAGGTTTAGACGCGCGCGCACACGATTTTCAAGTGTTAATCGTACATTCGTAGAGAGCATGGAATATCACTTCCTTGCATTGTTGCAAGCTCAAATGTGTGTGCAATTACTTTTAAGGCAAAGCTTCTAGTCGTGACTGGCATTTGCCTCTGTGGGACGTGAAGAATAAACAGTCTGTGGGGTTTGCGTGCTTCTTGTTTATAACTGGACCATTAGGCTCTTCACACACACACACACACACACACAGAACATGTGAGCAACTGAATCTAATCTCATGTACAACACGCGCTTGCTTGTACGGAATCTGGCCTTCCCCAGGGAATCGATTCAGACGTGAGAAGTTTTATTCTTTTTTTTTCCCCACTGCAGACGTACGGTGCGGTATAAAAGTTCTTTGTGGGTAATAGTTGGTTAACTGAATTAGCACGCCTTGTCTGTGTACAACGTGTTTACTTACATTTTATTTTACTCAACACTCGTTACACACAGTAATTTTGCGGGCTTCTTTTTCAATCTTAAGAAGAAAGCTGAAAGAAGTTTTTGTTTGGTTCATTATTATTATTATTATTATTATTATTATTATTATTATTATTATTATTATTATTATTATTATTATTATTGGTTAATGTAATTAATATGCCATGTTATCTGTACCTTACCTAATGGTGTTTGTGTAAATATTTATTAAAGTATTTATACAAAACGAGAGCTTTCGAGGACCTGCTCGATTAAGGAAATACACAAAGAAGATAGATATGCAGATTGACGGCGTTTTCTCGACCTTGTATGGTATAAGAGCCAAAGCACGCGACTGCTTGCGACTTTTATTTATTTGTTTATTTTGTATTAGTTTCTATTTTTATGGGTAACTGTGTCATCTTGTGACAGTATCACGGTCAGTGGAACTGTCGTGTACCGTTTGTTTCCGAAGGACGATGCGCACCATTGGGTACCGAACAGAGTTCGTACCTTTTTTTTTTCTTTTCTTTTTTTCCAAACCAGTAGTTTTTGTGAAGCGTTATCCACTTATGCTATATGCGTTAAGTAACATACTTGGATTTTGCAATAAATTTTTTGTTCACGTGATTGATATGAAGAGGGAATTGAGTAGTTTCTGGTATGGCTTGTCTCGAATTAGCTACTTGTGTTTAATATTTGCTTATGCTAATAAAATGAAGATCAAATTTAGGACTTTATGGCACAAGTATTCACAAAACGGATTCGTTGTATTATTGACTTAGTTACTAACGTTCAACTTTTGCTTAAGTAAATTGAAATAAAGTTGAAATGAAGTAGTTTCTGGTACGGCTGAACTCGACCTCTTGTCAGACACATAGCCAAATCGCGGTGTCATTTCTCTCCATTTCCGCCTTCTGTGGGAAACATGGAACTCCAGATAAAGGGGTCGAGTTCGGCCTGATTATCAAAGGCCTTTG
>NC_087212.1:45316962-45321962 GCF_015104395.2 Macrobrachium nipponense
TTTAACGAGGCATGCTTAAGAGAGGTCTGGTTCCTTCTACCAATAATAATAACCTCCAAGGAACAAGTATGCTCCTTGGAGTTGAAGGAACTCTGCCAAGGTCACCGTGGCGTTTTAAATCGGTGCCTGCCTCAACAGATTATGGCCTGTGCTGTATTTGGTAATCCTTACGAGTTCCTCAGTTACTAGCACCTTCCCACGTGCGGATAAGTTACTTTTGCGTAGAGTGTAAGGCTTGCATTAGATGTTCAAATGTTGGAGAGAATCTTTGGATTAGTTTTCCCACAAGTGAATTCTCTCCGAAGGGGATTGAAGCTAATGTAACATCATTTACTTGCCTTCATTTTGTGTTTTTCTTGATTTGCACAATGCTCTCTTAGAGTTTTATGTATTTATGAATTTCGTTTAATTTATTCTAATAACTCGCCTCTTCTGTATTTCCTATTATCCTCTGTAACTTCATTTCAATTCAGTGCAGTGGCCCCTGTGGGCTTCCATAATGATAGTAATAATAAATGCTTTATATTTTCACTAAAATCAGCAACGGCGTCACCATGCTTACTCTTTAGATGAGCCATTGTTGACAACCCCCATAGGTGGTGGTGCACATTAGGCATTAACTAAATGTGTTTGCAGTGTCCTTTTGGCAGAGAAAGATACGAAGTGCGTGTGACTGGAAAGGGAGAGAGAGACAGAGTGCGTCTGACTGGAAAGAGAGACAGGCAGACAGAGTGCGTTTGACTGGAAAGAGAGACAGGCAGACAGAGTGCGTCTGACTGGAAAGAGAGACAGGCAGGCAAAACACATCTGACTGGAAAGACACAAAGTGCATCTTGACTGTGTGCGCTTTCTTGAGAAGTTAGAAAGTTTGTGATAATCGTGGGTTTTAGGGGGAAGGGAAAAGGGGAGGGGAGGGGAGGGGTAGGGTAATGGGTAATAGGTACGTTGGAGGGTGAAGCGTTAAATTTGAAGGTTGAGAAGATTCTTGCACTTTGTTGGTGAGAATGCGGTTGGAAATGTCATCACTTAAGACAGCCAGTTTCAGGAGAGTTGTGAAGTTTCTCTCTCTCTCTCTCTCTCTCTCTCTCTCTCTCTCTCTCATGTATTTTAGCTTGCCTTCTTTCGTTCCAGTACTTTCACTGTATTCGTTGCCATAGAGACTTCTCTCTCTCTCTCTCTCTCTCTCTCTCTCTACTCTAAAGGTATTTAGAATGTAGCTCTTGAAATTGAGTGAGTGTCAGAGATTCTAGAATGCATAAACAATTTAATTCAGTAAATTCACTTAGATGACACCAATTAAAAGGTTTATTATTTTAATTTTTAAAAACTTTTGGGTAGAAACTCGGTAATTTCCTCTGTATCATCACCATTTTTGGTTAATCATGACCGTTTCGTCAATAATGTTTTGAATTTCCAGAGAAACAAAAGTGCGGTTTTAATCTTGAAATGGCAAGCGATGTATAAGTCATCAGGAGTTCCTCCCCTGCATTTCTGGGTTTACCGTAACTAGGCCTTGAGTTGATCTTTTCATTTATGCCTTATTTCCCCTCTGGCTGCGACGACGCGTTTTTGTGGCTTCGTCAATCTGGAAGGAAACGAGGGTTAGAGTAGAGGAATTGCTAAGTGGACTTGTAAAAGTGGGATGAGATAGTGGAGTTTATTGTGGAGCAGGATTTTTGTTACCATGGTTTTTCGTTTGTAGGTGAGATGGAAGTGCAACTTTGGGGATCAGGGTCTCTCTCTCTCTCTCTCTCTCTCTCCTCTCTCTCTCTCTCTCTCTCTCTCTCTTCAGAACCGCTCGGGATATCGCAAACTGCGAGGCTTTCGTGGACAGTTTATGACCCCAGGCAGCTTAAACTCACATACACGCACATACAGAGAGAGAGAGAGAGAGAGAGAGAGAGAGAGAGAGAGAGAGAAATCTCGCCAGTAGCTGCATTGAAACTAGTGCTGTGGGTGTCCGTTTTTCAATCCTATATTAAACCAGTGTCTCGAAGTGGCGTTCGCCTTATAGAGGCTCTTGGCTCGAGTGGGAGTGTTTAGACTTGATAACCCTTATCAGAAGGCTTCTCGAGACCTGTCTGAAGGAGAGGCCAAAGTGGTACTTTATAAGATTTTCGTTGGTGTGAAATTGGTTGCCATCTTTTTACTAAATTGAATCCTTGTTTCCATTTTTTTTACACGAATATTTAATTTGAGCTGTTGTCATGTGTGAAATTCTAAACGAAAGTTGTAGTCCACATTTTATTCTGATAATGTTTTCACGTTTTTTTTTTAAGAGTTGTTTTGATAAGGGCATGAGTTTTATTACCCAAAAGAATGCCGTAAATCAACGACAGTTTTCCAATCTCTCTCTCTCTCTCTCTCTTCTCTCTCTCTCTCTCTCTCTCTCTTTACCTTTTATTCTTGGACCGATTCTTCATCATTCACAACCATTGTAAATTTGTGACAAGTTAATTACCTAAAAGTGTACTGTCCTGAAATTTTTTTCCTTTTTCTTCTGAAAAAACACTGGATTTTAATTTCTGCTGTGAATAATTTTCAACAAATAATTATTACGTGTTTTCGAATATTCATGTACATATATATATATATATATATATATATATATATATATATATATATATATATATATATATATATATATATATATATATATATATATATATATATATATATATATATATATATATATATATATATATATATATATATATATATATATATTGTATTCGGAAATGATGCTCTTGATTGGCCATTGTGATATGAAGAAACTCCATGTAGCATAAACTTCGATTTTCGTTAAAATAACTTAGACATCGAGAACTGCCTTTAAAAACAGGATTCATAATCATTTGTTTTTATTGTTTTACTCTTCCTGACGTGCAGAAGAGCAGCTTTTAGATCGTCGAGAAGTCGTTGACTCCCTTTAACCCAGTTTTGGTTCGAAACACACACACACACACACACACACACACACACGAGAGATCCAGCGTAGGGAACAGTCAAATCCAGCGATCCTTTCATGTGTCGGACGAGATCAAGTGACATGTTTTATCAGCTCCGTTGAAGATACTGCGTACAAGCAAGGATGATATAAGGAGAGGTTTACCAGACGAAGGGCCAGCCTTGCGCATCTGCGTCACTGAAGCCGCTCCAATCCTTGTTCACCAATTTAATATTATGCAGATGCACAAGATTCGCCCGCCTCTCTCTCTCTCTCTCTCTCTCTCTCTCTCGATCTCTCAACAACTGGCTTTGTTGTCCAGCTCTGTGGTTTTGACTATTGGTCAGGCCATATTAGAAGGTTTGTGAGAAAATCCCTTGTCCCATTTCTGGAAAGTAGGCTGTTGGTCCGGTAGTGTCAAGTTTTTATATATAAGTGTTTGGAAGATTATTAAGGAGAGCTGGAAGTTGTTAGTGGGAATGTTCAGTTGAACTGATGTTCATCCTAATTCATCAATTTCTTCGGCTTCTGATAACCATGACTTCTTTTTGACCTGAGAAGTTTGAGAAAATTTGGGATGGTAAAGTTTTTATTTTTTTTTTCCACGTGGGAAAATTTTCAGGATCGATGGAGATGCCATTCCTCCGCACGAAATATTGACGAGCGTTGCTCCGACGATATCTCCGGCTCTTAAGCAACTTCCGTAATCTCCTTCTGAGTCTGAGCAGTCACAGAAAAAGAGGAGAGATTCCAATCCCAGCATGCGGGCGTCATAAGTATAGGCTGCGGGCTGCAAACATTTGTCGCTTGCTTGGGGTTTTATCTTGGCTTTAACTAGAATGCGGAGCAGTTTGCTTAGTGCAGTTGTGGAATCTAATGATCTAATGTTTAAGCGAGGAGCAAATTCATTCTCTGTTGCTGCTGCTGACGCTGACGTCTCATGACTTCCAGGTGTATTTGTTTTATGTTCTGTTTCCTCATAGTTATTTATTGATCATCTTATCCTTTAACTTGTCTCTGTGTGCAGTGCAGGCTGGTTTTCCTTTAGACCGTTGCTCTTGGGTTTATAGTCTGTTGACTGCCCATGAGGGGTTTCAGGGGTAGATGCACCTCACGTGGTGCACTGTTGGTTCTTTGCAACGTCCATTCGGTTTCCAGCTTCAACCCCTTTCATTCCTTTTACTGTACCTTCGTTCTTATCTTCCTTCCGTTCTACTTGCCACCTTCTTCTAACAATAGTTCCGTAGTGCAATTGCGAGGTCTTCCTGCTACGCATTTCAAACATCTTTACACTGAATGACCCCGGCTTAGCTCCCAGCGCTTGGCCTTTGGCCAAAATTTCTTAAGAAAAAGAAAGAAACACATCGTTAATAACTATCTGTGGAGTGACGAATGATATTTTCAGCGCCAGCAGATGAAAATTAAAGAATATTTGTTATTATTCCAAGGGTTCAATTAAGAGTTTTCCTCTCAAGATATCAAGTGCGATTTTCTCAAACACAACCGGTGACCTTCAGACGAAGGCTAGGTCTTGATTTTTTTTTTTCTCGTCGCGTGCACCTCTCCTAATCTTCAGTAGTGAAGAACGCTGCCTTTGACGCCCAGCCCTCTGGCAGGAGGAGGCAATAATGCCGTGCTTCTGCGGTAGGTGTCCGTCCGCCTAGTGTCATGTCTCATTATGTTAATAATTTTTTTATTTCTCGGTTTTTTAAATATCTCTTATAATGAATTTTTTAATTGTCCAATGATTTTTATTAATTTTTCAAATGGCATAGTAAATGTTTATAATTTCCATTATTTTTAAAATTATTTTTTATTCCTCCTTTAATAATAATTTTTAAACATTCTCATAATATATTTTTTTATTTCATAAATTTTGTAAATTTCTCAATGAAATTTTTAATGTCTCTTAAAGTTTTAAATATTTCTCATGATAATAGATTATATATTTTTCATCATACTAAATTTTCTTAATTTCGCAGTTACACAAAATTACCTGTGCCATTTTTTACTTGTATGAAATATTTTAATTAACTTTCATTGAATCTTAATT
>NC_087212.1:45326962-45366962 GCF_015104395.2 Macrobrachium nipponense
ATTTCTGTTCTCTCGAGCTGTGTTTCCTTCTTTTTCTTAGAAACCTTTAATATGTTTCTGCTCCATACACTAGCACTGGTCTTATCACTGTGCTATAGATCTTTACTTTTAGCTTATATATGTATATATATATATATATATATATATATATATATATATATATATATATTTATATATGTGTGTGTGTGTGTGTGTGTGTGTGTGTGTGTGTGTACTTAAAACTTTGGAGCAATGTCGTGTCAAGGTATTGGGAAAGAGCTCGCTCACAACTCACAAACTGCATACGATCTTGTTGCGAAATTTCTCTTTTCTTTCTCTGTTATGCATTTTTCATACATTTGAAGCCAAGAATTTTAACATTTAATGAGTGATGAGACACGTCTCTCGAAAGCCTGGTTATTCGAATCTTATGATTTAAAGCCTCTATTTTATTTTCATTTTTATTTATTTTTTATAATGGATTCGAATGAATTGCCCTGTTTTGCTTTACCAAGTAAAATAGAGAGAGAGAGAGAGAGAGAGAGAGCTGTTTGTTTACTGCAACAGGTAATGTGAACCAGCAGATTAAAAGTCATCATAATTTCCCGTTGTTAACATTCGCTCATTTCATAAAAAAAAAACTGTTTATATGAAACTTCTTATACTCCCGGAAATGAAAGTCTTTGTCGTATTTATAGTTTGCGTATGAGGTAATGCTACCAGTGCACCACACGCGGTGCACTGTAGGTATTACTTAAGGTTCTTTGCAGTGTCCCTTCGATTCCAAGCTGCAGCCCTGTTCATTCCTCTTACTGTGCCTCCTTTCATATTCTGTATCTTCTACCCTCTCATAACAATTGGTACAAAATGCAACAACGCGGTTTTCCCTGTTACGCCTTTCAAAACTTTTGACTCCTTTTCAACGCTGGATGACCTCATAGGTGGTCTAAATTACACTTTTCACTTCTGAATTTTTGTATAAAAGACTGTATTGAAAAGACTGTATTGATTTTTCTCTTGTTTTGTTTCTTCGATCCAATGTAATTAACTGGAATATTTTTTGAATTGTCTCGTCCTGCATTAATTGTTCTCTGAAATGATTCAGGACAGCGAAGCAAAAAGATGTTTGTGTTTAGGCCTTTGCATTTTGTTTTTCATAGAAGAAAATAATCAGTGAGATGATTAGCAGATTGAAGTTGCTTTCCTAAGTGTCAATTTTTTTTTTATCTTGTCATGAGTAGATTTTTCTGTGAAATGAAAATCTGAAAGTAAAGCAAAAAGATGTTTGTGGCTAGGCCTTTGTTTTTATTAGTTTTATGTAAAGGAAAACCATTGAGATGTCTTTGTCCATCCGCATTCTTTCTGTCCGCTCTCGGTTCTTGAAATTTGCAGTCTAGACTCTAGGGGGCTGCAAGTTGGTGTGTTGATCATCCACCTTCCAATCATCAAAGATAACAATTGCAGCCCTCTAGCTTTAGTAGTGTATTTAAGGTTAAAATGAGCGATGATCGTGCGTCTTGCAACGCTACAGGACAGGCCACCACCAGGCCATGGCTGAAAGTTTCATTGGCCGCGGTTCATACAGCATTATGCTGAGACCACCGAAAGATAGATCTATTTTTGGTGGCTTCAGGGAATTTTTTACTTTTAATTTTTCGTAGAAGCAAATAACATTTATATTTTGAGTAGCAGATTGAAGTTACGCGTCCGTTTATCAAGAATCGCATCTTACTTTAGAAATAGTCTGTTATTAATCCATACCACCTCCATAGACAGACAGACAGCAGAGGAGAAATGAAGGTCAAAATCATTGCCAAGGTGAAACAACAATCACGATATTGCATACAATCAGAGTAATTCTGACGAGAAAAATCCTGACCATTTAAAGGAGAGGAAGAAATTTTGGTTACCTTAATAATAGTGGTAGCGGTGTCGCCCTAGTCTCTCTCTCTCTCTCTCTCTCTCTCTCTCTCTCTCTCTCTCTCTCACAAAACCAGTTGGAATGGATTATGCTAAGGTCACACATTCAGTATGAACGCACGCACGGCAACGCATGAGCGAATTGGTAAGTTGGCAACAGCTCACGTCAGTAAACCGTAATGTAACGTAAAACACACGTAAATTCGTAAACGTACGGCGACGTGTCGTCCGGGTGCTAAGCTCCGCCCACTAGGGCGCCGTAGCCCACTCCAGTTTTGAAATGTTCAAAACAAGTCGTGGGTGGTCACGCCAAATGTCTCCTGACGTAGCTCCAGGCAATTGCACGTGGGACCCACGGTGACTGCTGCGGTTACGCGCTAGGGTCACCTGCATTGTTCGCCGTCGTTGTTTTCTTTCCGCCGCGAAGCACGTGGGCCTCCTAATTGCGCTGCAGCCTACGGCGAAACCGATTCATACATTTACAACCCTGTACGACATAGCAACGCTGTAGCGTGGTATAAAAGGTCAGGTCGGCGCCCTCGGGTCATCTGTTGGAAAATCAACTTGAAAATATGGCCACAGGATTATCCCAAGACCTGACGGTCTCAGTTATTTCTTTCATTGACAATGGCGGATTTTGGAATAATCCTTTAGCACTGGCTCCTAATACGATTTCCACTTTCTCCTGACTTTTGACCGCTATCATCAATCAAACAATGAATTGGAATCTGTCAGAGGGATACAGGGTAATCCCAGGCTCTATTCCCAAGGTAGTATTCCAGCGTTCCGGTACACAAATCTCAACCAGAAATCAACAACCGGGTCATTTTCGTCAACAGGATTCCGGCATCTACTGCCTATACGTCGTCTGTCACACCTGCTCCAGTAAGAAAGATTTAATGATTAGCAACGCAGGAACAGTAGAGGAGTTGGGGCCTGGTGTTATTGGTAAGGTTTCCTTTAGGCTATGAATAATCCCGGGTTGGACGAGTACTTATATGGACCCATGCAGTGCGAACCATTTGTGTGGAAGCAGGACTAATGGCTTCATAGCCCAGGGGCTGTTTCTCTGTGTCTCAGGTGGCTGATCACGATTCAGAATATGGAGACAAGGTTTCAATAAAAGGCGAGTGGGAAATGGATAACGAATATAAAAATACTGGGGAAATTTCTGACGAAGACAAATCCTGGTTAGGGATGTCCTTAGTTAAGTCCTTTTTGAAATAACCTTTACTGCATAGGCCAAAAATAACAAAAGACTTCACTTGTAGACAGCAATCGTATAGTATAATCTGCTAGAATAACTTTCACACACACACACACACACACACACACACACACACGAACACTTTCCCGGTAACACGGTATTCTCAGATTATGGAAGTGTCGAAGATATTTATTTCTTCTGAATAGCAGTCTTACAATAATGGTGTAACAAATAATGTAAATATCTAAGATGAATTCCTATATACATCTAAAAAATATTATCTTGAATAGGTAGAATTCTTATTTATTTTTAAGAATGTTTGATAAGTTATTAGAAGTTATTCTATATCGCTTAAATATAAATCGCCCATAGTCAACAGTTTTATAAGTCTAAGTGTATGTCTGAATGGTAAAATCGAAGCAAGACAATTCTAGTGCTAATCTTATATAAGAGCTCCCAAAGCGTTCATAAATCATAATTCCTAAAACTACGTATTGTATTCCTTGTCGACTGGTTACTTGGTTATTGCTATAAATATCATTCAGAAATGGGGTTAATATATAATCATGATGTGCTCATTTACAACCATTATTCTAATTGCGTCTACTGAAATGTTTTTGTTGTACAATTAGAAAGTATATATCTTGGTAAATATCTCTCTCTCTCTCTCAATGATAATAAATCTCGATTTTGTGTGCATATAATTTTCAACTGTAATATTCAGCTGTGTTGTAGATGTCTTTCGCGGATTCAAACAGAATAAAAAAAAAAAAAAAAAAAAAAATTAAAAACTGTAGTAATGTGCTCATACCCCTGGCAACAGCACAGCCCCACAACGGTGGGCGTGGTCTTGACGTGAAGTTGATCGGCGTAAGTTCCAGGTAGACGTCCGACCTTGCTTTCTTTGCGCGTACATTTGCGGCGCAATTTACGTCGCTGGCTTTACGTCCGGTAGCCCGTGTCCTGTTTACCAGCTGTTCAAGGTCATTTCACCGCGATGATGCCCAAGATCCACATACGTGGGCATACGCCGTCGTGATACGTGAATGTGTGACCCCAGCATTAGACCCTGGAAGGCCAACGCCCAAACTTCATTGGGGATAGTCCTGATTTGGACCGAGGGTACCCCCGAGGTTAATGATTGGGTCCATGGCTGGCTGCATACAGCCCCCTGGATTTTAACTTTAGTTAGAGTGAAGTTGCCATGTAAATAAAATGAAGAGGGTGGTTAAGACAGAAAATAATGTTTAAAAAAAAAAAATGGTATCTGAGTGGTAATTTGTAAGATGGGCAATACGAAATTAGTAGTGACTGTAGTGAAATTTTTTTGCAAATAAATGAAGATGGTGATAAAGTCGCGAAAGTAATATATAACAGAAAAAAGATATTTGAATGGTAATTTGTAAGATGGGCAATTCGAAATTAGTAGTAACAGCAGTGAAGTTCTAATGTAAACAGAGGGGGATAGTGTAGAGAGGCAAGAAAGTAATTTTCTAACAAAAAAATGAAGATGGTGTAAGGATACGAGAAATTATATATGTCAGCAAAACCAGTATTGTTTGCATGGTTATTTTTCAGATATGCAATATGAAATTACTAGCAGCAGCAGTGAAGTTCTTTCGTAAACAGAGGTGGATAGTGTATAAAGACGAGAAAGTAATTTACTAACTTGAAAAACAGTAGTATATGGATGGTAAGAAGTAAGCTGTAAGACCTGTAATAAGAAATTTGTAGCAGCAACAGGGATAACAACTACTAGTGACATCTTGCGGGATTTTAAGGCGATGTTCTCTTGTGAAAATAAGTGAGTGTAATTAATTGCCTTTCCCGCTAAGGAAAGGTCTTGAAAAAATGACGCCCTCGGTTAACTAGGAATTTCAGTGACGTGTTGTGCAAATGGCAGGCATCTTCCTCCTTAGGGTAGAGAGAAACTGTTACTGATGTGTGTATATATATACATACATACATATACATGTGTCTTCCACCTACCTCCCTTTAATCCTACACACACACACACTGTCCTTGGAAATTCTAGATTCGAATTTAAAATGTTGACAGGTTTATATATTTTTTTTTTTATTAGGTGACGCACATGAGCCTTGTAAGAGTGAAATGAGTATTCACCACGGTTGTCCTGGTCCTGAATAAACACACTTTTTTTTGGTGGGGGGCAGGTCTCTGTAAGAATTGAGCACACCCTGAATTTATACTTCTGGGGTTTTTGGGGTTTGTGGGGGGAGAGGTGAGGCTCGTCGTGCGTAGTGTGGTGTGGTGTGTTGGACAAGTTCCAATGTTTATCGCCATTTCTGTTTATCATAATCTCTTGCTTATTACACTGTGCTTATCATAGTCTATAAACAATCTCTTGTTTATCACAGTCTCTGTTAATAATAAACTCTTGTTTATCAGTCTCTGTTTATAATAATCTCTTGTTTATCACAGTCTCTGTTGTGATATTCTCTCTTTTATCAGTCTCTGACTATAATAATCTCTTGTTTATCACAGTCTCTATTTATAATAATCTCGTTTATTAGTCTCTGCGAATAATAATCTTTTGTTTGTTACAGTCTCTGTTTATAATAATCTCTTGTTTATCACTGTCTCTGTTTATTATATCGATCTATCTTTCTGAGTTTATCATGTCTGTTGAATCGTTTCTGTTCATCGATTGTTTATCATACTCTCTGGTTATGAAAATCCGTTTATCGTTTTCTGTTTATCATAATCTCTGTTCATCACACTCCAACCACAATCCCTCATGCATCTCTGTTTACCAGAATCTCTATTTACCAGTCACTGTTTATCACCATCTTTGTGTATCACAATCTGTTTATCCATTTCTCTGTTTTTCTCAACTCTGGTTATCGAAATCTGTTTACCATCATCTCTGTTGATTACAATCTGTATGTCCAAATATGTTTATAATCAACGGTTTACCACCTACCCTATTTATCACAATCTCTGTTTATCACCATCCGCGGTGACTTCAATTCCTTCGCTACTAGCGATCATGTCAAAGCTCCGAATGTTGGTTTGTGTTTTTGAATGTTAGTTGCTAACATCTTTTGTGTGTGTGTGGTAATCAGTTCGAAGTTCTTGATGAAATTAGGGTGGAAGATCCCAAAGAGCGTTGAAAGGGAAAAGATTCGTTGGCAATATTAACAGATTTGTTTAAAAAAAAGGGGGTGTGTTAAATTTTCATATTTATTTTTAAAAAATTTAATTTTGAGATTTATTATAAAAAGTTACATTTTCGTATGTTTATATAAAAGAATAAAGTCAGATTTTCAGAATTGCTTATTTAAAAAAGCTAAATTTCCAGATTTATTTTTTATAAAGTGACACGTTCAAATTTGTTTATTGACAAAAAAAGTTCAATTTTTCTGATTTCATTAACAAAGAAGTTTTGACAATACAAAAACCTACATTAATAAGAATTTTAAATGCCCTTATACCCTTATATAGCTAAGGATGATAATGATTGCGAGATCAATCCTATAAACACGTTCAGAAGGAATTTTGACGTAAGATGCAACCAGTATTTTTTTCCTTATCATTATGCATCTTCTCCCAACTAGTTCTTCTTACGTAGACTCGTTCTCTGCAAGGTGTTTGTGCACGTAACCCCATAGTGCAAAACTTGTGTATGTGTGTGTGGATTATGTCCTTAATGCCCTGCCCTTGTCCTGCAACCACACCCTAACTATTTAGAGCTGCCTGTTGCTGTAGGAGGCTTCAAGGGCCCCTTTGCAAGCTGGTCTTGCCTGTATCTGTGGAGAAGCATGATTTGGCAATTATTATTTCTTGGGGTATTGAGAACCTTTTCTAAGATTTAATACGCTTTACAGGGCGACGCCATGAAGTTCATCATAAGTTGTTTATTGGCAAGCAAGTGACATGATCTTTCAATTTTGCTTATTATGAAGCAATTGATATGGTCTTTCAAGTTGGTTTATTGGGAAGTAAGTTGTATGATCTTTAAGTTGGATTATTGGCAAGCAATTGACGTGATCTTTTAATTGGTTGAAATGATATTGTAAGTTTATTTGTAAAGTAATTGGCATTATCCTTAAGTTGGTTTAATGGGAAGTAGTCGATATGTTCTTTTAACTTGGTTTATTGGGAAGCAGTTGATATGATCTTTAAAGTTAGTTTATTTGGAGGCAATTTACACGATCTTTACTGTGGCTTATTTGGAAGCATTGAACATGTTTTTTAAATTGTTTGCTGTGAAGCCATTAACATGCTCTTTTAACCGGTTTATTGTGGAGCATCTTACATGATTTTTAAATTGGTTTGTTGGGAAGCAGTTAACATGCTCTTTTAGTTGGTTTATTGTGAAGCAGCTGATATGATTTTTAAGTTGGTTTATTGGGAAGTAATTGACATGATCTGTATGTTGGTTCTTTATGAAGCAAGTGGTAGGATTCTTTTTTATTTATCGGTTTATTCAAGATCTCCATGCATCGGATGTTAATATAGACACTTTGTTCACAAAAGCTTGTCATAAACCTGTTAGCAACACCCGGAAATGAAGCAATCCAAACCAGTCGTTGCAGCTCAGGTAATTTGATGACAAGTTTATTTTGTCATGATGAAAATGTCCATTTTTATTCAGTATGAAGGACAAGATTATGACGTAGGAGTCTAGTGCAACCAGTTCCCCTCAGTCTGTCCACTGTTGGCATTATTAAAGGTTCTTTACAGCGTCCTATCTTTCATTTACTGTACCCCCGTTCATATTCTGTTTCTTTCATCTTACTTTCCACCGTCTCCTAGCAATTGCTTCATAGTGCAACTGCTAGGTTTGCCTCGTGTTACACATTTTACTCTTGTTTCCTTAACAGCACTGAATGCCCTTATTGGTTCCAGTGCTGAATGACCTTATTTTCCTTTTCAGCACTGAATGACCTTATTGGTTCCAGTGCTGAATGACCTTATTTTCCTTTTCAGCACTGAATGACCTTATTGGTTCCAGTGCTGAATGACCTTATGTTCCTTTTCAGCACTGAATGACCTTATTGGTTCCAGTGCTGAATGACCTTATTTTCCTTTTCAGCACTGAATGACCTTATTGGTTCCAGTGCTGAATGACCTTATTTTCCTTTTCAGCACTGAATGACCTTATTGGTTCCAGTGCTGAATGAGCTTATTTTCCTTTTCAGCACCGAATGACCTTATTTGTTCCAGTGCTGAATGACCTTATTTGTTCCAGTGCTTTCCAGCCCTGAATGACCTTAGAGGTTCCAGTGCTTTGCCTTTGGCCTGAAATTTATATTTCATTCCAGCATCATAATTTGTCATCCCTCTTTATACACTGTTATGAATGTTGAATATTGGGTTACAATATGAATTTACGGATGATTGCTTCGTGTCTGTGATTTTAGTCACTATCTATTGAGCAACTGTGCAAGGGGTCACAGTGGCAGATTTTGATGAAGAAATTTTCATAATTAGACGAAAGGCATCTACATAATGGCAATTTAAGCAATACATTTGTAGAATGGTAGTAGTTACGTAGATTATAATGACAATTGCAGCACACTATTTTTAAAATGGTAGTTTAGGTAGATAGTTTTTTTTCGGTAGGTTATTAAGAAGAGAATTTTCAAAATTAGGCGAAAAGCATCTACGTAAGATGTCGAAATGATCATTTTTCATTATCTGGTAAGCAAGTGGTTTAGAGGTCACTGTGGTAGATTTTTATGAAGAAAAGGTTCATAATTAAGGAAAAAGCATCTACTACGTCAGAGGTCAAAATTGATGTTTAGCTGAATAATTCACAATATTGGTCAATAAGGACACACTAAGAGGGCAAAAGGAATATTTTTATGTAAATCATGTTGCAAATATTATCTGATAAGCAGCAGTGACAGCTCCTACGTGCCAAACTTAAATCTAACCCCCCCCCCCCCCCCCACAAAAAAAAAGTTTTGCGCATTATGGTCCCTGAGGCTTTGACGTAAGAATTTGAAGAAAAAAATATGTTGCAGTGCACGACGTCTACAGAACTGGTTTCACCAGTTGTTTCTCCTAGATACCCCTCGCCTTTGCAAAGGGCTCCCGACAGAGGTTATCCTTCAAGGGTATTCTGATGTGTTGCCCGGCGGGTCTAGTACCAAAAGGTTGTGGTAGTTGGTCAGGTATTATATAACTAGCGGATTATGTGGTACTTGAGTAAGTCCAGGCATTTTGAGAGAGAGAGAGAGAGAGAGAGAGAGAGAGAGAGAGAGAGAGAGAGAGAGTAAAACATTCGATCTTGCAACTCCTGTGACAGTATTTTCCTCATACCATGTTGCAATGTTTATAGGTATGTATAGTGCACAGTTGCTAAGGTTCTTCATTGCACTAGTATGGTTTACGGAAAACTTGATTTCTGTTGACCTCGAGACTGTCGGCTGGATTATTAAACTTGTACAGATAATATGAACCTCTGTTCATATAATTTGTATGAAATGTGCTGAGGACATTACTTTGGCAGTTGACTTCTAACTGAATTATATTTAACTTTAAAGTTACCAATCCGACTACTTAACACAATCCTTAACTGACTTGACTTTTATCTCCAAAGTTCCAGATATTTATACTTACCACAATCCTTAACTGACTGACTTTTAACTCCAAAGTTCCAGATATTTTTACTTAATACAATCCTTACTCCATAGTGGGATGGTGCCGTCAGTACACCTAACATGATGTAGTGTAGACCGAAGGGTGTTTGCAACGTTCCTTCGGCCCCCAGTTGCATCCTCTTTTTAGAAATTTACTTTACCTCCTTTCCTGTGTCCTTCCTTCATTCTTGCTATCCAAACCTCCTTCATTCTTGCTATCCAAACCTCCTTCAGTCTTGCTATCCAACGCCTCCAACTGGTACTCTTAGTTAGTGCAACTGTGGCGTTTTCTCCCAATTCAGCATTTCGGTATTTATGCTTCATTTCATTTAATTTTTGTGCTCTTCATCTTGATGTCCAACCGCGCCAACTTTTTTTTTGTATTTCACTGTCAAGCGTTGAATGGCTGGAAGTACCTTAGCACATACACACACCAATTGGACGTCTCGTTCTCTCTCCCTGAGAGAGAGAGAGAGAGAGAGAGAGAGAGAGAGAGAGAGAGAGAGAGAGAGAGAATTTTCTTTCTGGCCCCTAAGCAGTTTCTTGCAGATCTAGTTGCTGGCCTCATTCTCTCATTAGTCATGGCAGTGAATACCACAGTTCTCTAACAACCAGGTACATTATTTAAGGCAGCAGAAGCACCGTGGATTTTTAACAGAGCATACCCTTCCTGCCCCAGGATAGATAGATATATAAATAGAGAGATAGATATGTACAAACTTATAGGTGCATACATACGTAACGAATACACACACACACACACACACACACACACACACACACACATACATACATATTAATATATATATATATATATATATATATATATATTATATATATATATATATATATATATATATATATATATATATATATATATGACTGGTAAAATGTTCTGTAACAAACAGAATTCCATCTAATAAAAGGAGCCCATAAAAACACCAAATGTAGAGAGGAAAGTACTATATTTCAGAGACCTGTCTCTCTCTTCAGGTATATGAAGAGAGAGACAGCAGTCTCTGAATATAGTACTTTTCTCTCTACATTCTGGTGTTTTTATGGGCTCCTTTTATTAGATATATATATATATATATATATATATATATATATATATATATATGTATATATGTATATGTATATGTATATATATGTATAGTATATATATATTTATACATATATATATATATATATATATGATATGTATATAACGTATATATATATGTATATATATATATATATATATATATATAGATATATATATATATATATATATATAATTAATAATTATATTATCTATATATATATATATATATCATTTAATATATTATATAATTATACTTAATATAATTTACAGTTTGATAGATACACCCATTTTAAACTATATATAACTTTCACACGTGTGTTGTGTGTGTGTTTGTGTGTGTGTGTGTGTGTAGACGTCTACAACTGTTTTTTTTTAGATATTCATAGTACATTTTACAAGATTAGTCGCAATATGTGAATTTAACCTTGAAGCCATTGTTGGCATTGCTATTATTGATTTTTTTTTCTGAATGTGTGTTGCATGGAACAAGAAAAAAAAACAAAACATAGAAAAACATTCGGAGTTCTTAGAATCTCTCTCTCTCTCTCTCTCTCTCTCTCTCTCTCTCTCTCTCTCTCTCTCTCTCTCTCTCCGTGTTTTGATTCAGCTTGATCGCCTCAGAAATTCAAGCTAAGATTGCTATGCATTATTGCCCTAATACAGTTCTCATTGTATTGTAATGATTACTTACATTTTTCGTATTTACGTAAAGTTTTCAATTTATTTTTCCTCTTTAAATAAAGGATCTTTCTTTTTTTTCGTATTTCCTGTTACGTAGTTCCACGTCTTTTTAATGAACACTATATTCTTTGGAAGTTTTGATTTCAAGTTAGTGGGTCTTGTTGGCTTGTTCCTTACGAATAGGGTTCATCTGTAATAATAATAATAATAATGATAATGGACCAGATGTTCTAAAGGGTCCACAATAATACAAAGTGTAAAAAGTCTGTGTATAATTTTGAAGACTTTACAGGAAGCTTTCGAAAGCTTTCTGTAAAGTCTTCAAAATTATACACAGACTTTTTACACTTTGTATTATTGTGGACCCTTTAGAACATTATATATACTCTCGTGATAGAGAGTTTTTCCCTACTAAAATGGACCAGATTTTTAAACTAGTGTTTTTTGAGAGTATGATGTTCTACGAGAGCTCGGTTTTATTGTATATTTTATTTAAAGAAAATAATATATATGTCCTTTCTTTACCATTAGTTTTGGATGTGAGGGTAGACAAACAAAGAAAGACTTGACTATATAGTATTGGTTACCTTTACAGGTGGGACAGTTTATTGAAAAATTCCTTAATAGGCAAAAGGCTTTTATGGCCTGCAAGGTCTCAACATTGGGTGGGTCCTGCTATTTTGACGTCCTGTCGAATGCATCATTTAGAGAGTGAGGAATAGCACGCATTCTCTCTCTCTCTCTCTCTCTCTCTCTCTCTCTCTCTCTCTCTCTCTCTCTCTCAGAACTGGAAGCAGGACTGTTGATTTACACTGTTAATTTAGCGTTCTTTAGTCTTTGAGAGCCGTTCTCTCTCTCTCTCTCTCTCTCTCTCTCTCTCTCTCTCTCTCTCTCTCTCTCTCAGGACTGGAAGCAAAGTTCAATATGCACGTGTGTATTTAAGAAATGGTATTTTTGCCATATTCTTAATCAAGTGAATTGCCGTCAATTAAAACTATTTCATTTTACAGAGAGTAAAAAGTGGTTATTTTGAAGAAGAGACTTAGTTGCTAGGGTAGTATTATTTAGGGCCCTTAGGGATGTTTGTCCACTCCAGTGTCATTAGTTGTCGAGCCTGTAACTGTTATGTAATTCAAGTTTTATTCCGTTAAATAATTGTTTTAATAGATACGCAATTATTTTTACGTATATGTATATATATAATATACACAGATTACTGTGTATATATACATATACCTACAAACGAAAACATGACATTGTAGATAACGTACATCGTCTTTTTGGCGTACGGCAAACCCGGCAGTCATCACATAACAGGAAGGATGTGATGTTTTAATGTTCCCACCCCAACACATGAGTGTGGAAGCGCTCCCTGATGAAAGGTCAGTGACCTCACAGCCGAGTGACCAGAGTCTATATATTATATATAACTCTTCGGAGCACGTGTTGTTATGTTGCACTTTCTTGGTTTCCTCAAGCTTTGTACGGTTTAGAATTCAAAGGAAAAACGTGCATGCGCAATGTTTGTCATTAAGGCAGTTTGGAAGTTTTTACGATGTGAGGAGTGGCGCATAACCCTTTTTTTTTTTTTTTTTTTTTTTTTTTTTTTTTTTTTTTTTTTTTTTTTTTTTTATCTATCCTTTCTTTTATGTTTTTTAATACAACCCCGGGCCATCCTTGACCTTTCAGCAACTCGTAGGAGTGGCCACAGGAACGCTACTCGTATTTCAGGGTTAATAAATTACACTTTTTATTTTCATTTGCCTTTTAATGATTTAACGTCATTTTTTTTTTGGACAGACTTCTTACCGTCGATGTGAGTCCGTATTTCGACGTAGAGTATCGTCGACTATAAAAAAAAAAGTCGATTCATTTAAGGTAGATTCTTGCGCCTACGAGACGTTTGTTTGGCGGCCTCTGATTGGCTGGTAGCGGGAGGCAGACTGCTCGCTCAGTGGGTCATATTTTCGTTTGTAGCTTAGAAAACTAGCAATATGTTTACATTTCTTCATTTATCTCACGTTTTACAAAAGATAGGAAAGTTTTGGTCATACCTAAGGATTCGGTATTAAATGTACAATTAAATAATCTTTTCCTGAAATCAATAAGTTAAAATACAAAGGAATTACAACGAGTAGAAGTGAAGGGAGAAACATTTCATTCTTTATACCTGTTTTTATTCATCATCGGATTTTGCATAATTCATGAGATCAAGATAAAATAAAATCTTGTGTTATTAAACAATAAAATCACCCTGAATACGCCGGTACTTTCAGATTTTAGATGCGTGTAATATGTAAAGAGAAAATGAAGAATATGTCTTTTTATGTTGCACTCGTGCTTGACCTCGGTTTGACAATAGTTGCCGAGACACATCGTTAGGTCTGGTCCTCTCAGCTAGAGCCGTTGGCGTGTTGGCAGTTGCCAATTGGCGATATGAGAAGTTTGCAGTTTCGAGACTGTATTCACCGAATTATTATGTCATTACATTTTCTATAAATAAATGCATAGAATTCCCATTATGACTTTCGAAGCATTTTACTCAAATATCATATATGTCCGTATTTCTGGACATATCTGATAAAAAATGTAAATAATCAGATGGATGCATCTGATATCGTTGGAGGTGTAGGCTGGCCGCGGGCGGGAAATTCAGTCCAGGAATGAATTTGAAATCTACGGACCTACTTCGCACTCTTCAGCTCATCCTTAGTTTTAATGAGGTTGGTTTCAACATATTGCTTCTAATTTTCTTATATGAATATATTTTCAAACGAAAGAGATATCAGAGACTTAATTGAGTGATATGAAATAATACTCTCAGTGGAGCAATAAACAGCAAACGAACTAAGCAAGATTTCTTTTTCTTTTCAAGCAGATGTCTCGAGATGACAGCACCATTCGTCGCACCGTTTCCAGATTTGCAAGTCAAGCTCGCAACATTATAATGAATGTTCATCGTTACTTCAGCTCACAGTGGGGAGCAGACTCAAGAAATGAAGTATTTGAGAAGACCGCCAAAGCTACAGGAGTGCCAACCAACACAAGTGAAAAAAAAATCAAGCGACCAGTCATCTGAATGTGGTAACGTCCCCTTCGCTTCACCTTGTATATCCCAGGAAGAGGATCCGAGTGAAGGACAAGGTGGATAGTTTTGAAAATGAGTGTATTCGGAAGGAGATTTTGTCTTTTTTGTTTACGAGAGAGGAGAGCTCCCAACGTTAGATGCCCTACTGGAAAAAGTGAAGGAAGACCCGGTAAAGTTTAATGGTGGAAGAACAACGTTATGGAAATTGTGAGAGGGCTTGGATTCCGGTACAAAAAAGTGACGAGTGGAAGAGCCATTTTAATGGAACGTGATGATATAGTGGCAGCGAGAACTGAATACCTACGGTTAATTGAAAAGAATAGGAATTGTAGTGCAACTGAACGTAAACCTGAAGTATTCCTTGATGAAACTTGGATAAACCAAAATGAATGTGTACGTCAGTGTTGGACAACGGTGAAGGAGAAATAGGACCCAAACTTAAGACTTGGAAACTGGAAAGGGGTTAAGATTTATTGTGGGCACGCGGGGAGTGAGAAGGGGTTTGTCAAAGATGCGCTATTGTTGTTTAGGTCAAAAAATGGTGCCAAAGGGGACTACCATGATTTCATGGACCATGAAAGGTTTTTAAAGTGGTTTAAGGAACAAACTATTGCCTAATATAGAAGATAGATCTCTAATCATAATGGACAATGCTCCCTACCATAGCAAAATAGAAAATAAAGTGCCAACAACCAGCAACAGAAAAAGTGAATTCATAGAGTCTTTTTTCTTTTTCTAATAACGTCACCCACGACCCATCAGCAACAAAGCCAAAATTGCTGCAGATTGCCAAGTGTCACAAAGAAAAACAGAGGTATGTGATAGATGAGATAAGCCCGTGCAAATGTCATGATGTGCTCAGACTGCCACCATATTATTGTCAGTTTAACCCCATAGAACTTATATGGGCTCAAATAAAATAAAGGGGGATATCAGAAAAAATAACTCTAATGCAAAATCAATCTTTGAAAACTGTTGAGCAGCTTACGAGACTGGCGATAGACAGTTACAACAGACACTGGAAGAAATGTTTTCACACGTTAAGAAATTAGAAGATGATTATAGGAGGAAAGATGTTGCTAGAGAGCATATGTTTGAAAGTTTTGTTATTGACATTGGAGATGACGAAACTGACAGTGATGATATTGATATTAGGGAGGATGACACTGACCGTGATGATATTGATATTAGGGAGGATGACATGACAGTGATGATATATCATCAATGATTTTTCCATTATTATTATTTTTTTTTTAAGTTGAAGACCTAACAGTGTTTCTATAGTTTTCCATTTTTTGGATAGGCAATTTCATAACTACAGTATATCCATATGAGTTTCCTTTTTTTAATATTTTAATGGCATAACAATGTACATATCTGTTTATAAATTCTTTTTACTTGGTTTTAATAGAAAAGGGGATATCAATGTATCTTTATAATTTCTCCCATTCTTTTTGTTCCAATAGGTAATGACATGACTATGTATATATGCACGATTTTCCTTTATTTATTTTTTAAATAATGATGACGTAAGAAAATTTGTAAAATTTTAGTTTCTTTTTGTTCATATCGATAGCCTAATGACATACCAATGTAAGCCTACTGTGTATGACTTTCTTTTGTGTGTTTATGACATAATATATCTGCATGAATTTCCATTCTTTTTGTATAAAAAGATGATGATATAACAGTCTCTGATTAGTCTCATTATCCTACATGTACTATATATATATACGTATATACAATTATGCAGGGCTGTGGGAACGGTTACGGGAGCTATTCTAACTAGGTATGAATTAAGTGATTCAAGAATAATCAACTACCTCAGGAGAAAACTAAGCAAATTTTTCCTAAACATTGTTGTAGACATGTTTTCAAGGGTGTAATGTATATAAAGGAGATTAACATTCTGGTTGTAAGAGTAACTCAAGCAATTCTGAAAAAGACCAGTATATTATATTCGTTACGTCGTCAACAAATTTTATGGTAAGAAATAAAATCTGTACTTTTGTTTATTGAGTGAACATATGAAAACCATAAGCTTTTGATGTTATTGGCCAGAGAAACAAGTTCTGTTATTATCAGTGAGCCTCATAAAGCATGTACATTTCTCACTTAGACTAAATTGAAGCCAAACACCCAGATGCATCCATCTGATTATTTACTTTTCTTTTTATCAGATATGTCCAGAAATACGGACATATATAATTTATAAAAATAAAAATGTTCGAAAGTCATAATGGGAATTCTATGCATTTATTTATAGAAAATGTATGACATAAATAATTCGGTAAATACATTGTCTCGAAACTGCAAACTTCTCATATCGCCAATTGGCAACTGCCAACAGCTCTATCTGAGAGGACCAGCCCCACGATATCTTGCGTCTCTCGGCAGTCGGCACTACTGTCAAACCGAGTCAAGCACGAAATGCAACTAATAAGACATAATTCTTCATTTTCTCTTTACATATTACACGCATTTAAAATCTGAAAGCACCAGCGTATTCAGGGTGATTTTATTGTTTTAAAACACAAGATTTCATTTTATCTTGATCTCGTGAATTATGCAAAATCCGATGATGAATAAAAACAGGTATAAAGAATGAAATGTTTCTCCCTTCACTTCTACTCGTTGTAATTCCTTTGTATTTTAACTTATTGATTTCAGGAAAAGATTATTTAATTGTACATTTAATACCGAATCCTTAGGTATGACCAAAACTTTCCTATATTTTGTAAAACGTGAGATAAATGAAGAAATGTAAACATATTGCTAGTTTTCTAAGCTACAAACGAAAATATGACCCACTGAGCGAGCAGTCTGCCTCCCGCTACCAGCCAATCAGAGGCCGCCAAACAAACGTCTCGTAGGCGCAAGAATCTACCTTAAATGAATCGACTATAGTTTCGGGAAGAACTATATTGTGGTTTTATGTTTTTACTTTGCTGTAGAATCATTTAAAGTCAATTCTTCACAACCCTTTATACCGTCGATGGAAGAATGTCATTCGACGTCGAATTACGTCGACTGGTTTTGGATAAGACTTAATTTTTTTTCTTTTTTCGTAGATTGATTTAACGGCAATTATTTGGAAACTAGTTTACCGTCGATGGAGCCTTTTGACAGTCGATGTAAGACAGTCATTCGACGTAGAGTCTCGTCGACTAGTCATTCGACATAGAGTCCCGTCGACTAGTTTCGGGGATGACTTTATTAGTTATGACTTTTTTTTTTCTTTGCGGTCGAATGATTTAACTTCAATTCTTCAGAACTTTTTACCGTCGATGGAAGACATTCAATCAACGTCTACTTACGTCAAAGGCCGACTTGTTATGGAGAATGCTGAGTGGAGGGAGAACCATGGCTGGAGAGTAGAGTAGAAAAGCCCTTTGGGGTCGGGGAGGGGGGACTCCCTCGGCTAGGAGTACCTCCATGGGTAGGGAAGGGAATAGGGAAACGTGTACCCACAGGCTGTTGACCTCTGAACCGTAATACTCGCTAATACTCGCCTTTTCACGGCGGCATTACACAAGGCACGAGAGAGAGAGAGAGAGAGAGAGAGAGAGAGTGCTTTTGTATAACGAGTGCGCACACAATCGCCTGGTGTTTATAAGGCCGGGTTCAAGGGGTAATACTATATATATTATATATAAATATAATATATATATATATTATATATATATATATATATATATATATATATATATATATATATATATATTAGTATACTAGATATATTATATATATTATTGATATTTATATATATATATATATATATATATATATATATATATATATATATGTATAGTATATATATATATAATAATGCTATATATATATATATATATATATATATATATATATATATATAATCTATATATATATATATATATGACACACACACATGGCTAATGTCATGGTAGGTATACCTCTGTCACCAATTTTATTTCTGACCGATGTCTATATCACATTTTCCATCTTGGCAAAACAACTTAAATCAAGAAAATGGAGTTGTTGGAAGCACCCGTTCACACTCAGCCGAACTAAATGATAGAGAATGAATTGTATCGTGAACAGGAAATATTTGGCTCGCTTTAAATACAATGGAGTAAGGAGCCTTCATTGTTTTTAAATTGCCTCGTCACTCGGCTAAAAGCAATTTCCCTCACCCCTCGGCTAGGAGGTATTCAGGAATGAAAGGTCGCGAAGAAAACCTATTATTAGTTATTCAGGATACATATTTGTGCCTGTGTGTGTGTGTATATATATATATATATATATATATATTATATATATATATATATATATCTATATATATATATATTATGTATGTATGTATATATATATATATATGATATTATGTATATATGATATACGTGTATATATACAGTTTAACCCCTCTCTCTCTCTCTCTCTCTCTCTCTCTCTCTCTCTCTCTCTTGCAGTATCTTCAAACATTCTGCAATATAATTACGCAGTTTATTCGAACGGCAACAAACAAAAGGTTCAAATGTCATTATATGACTTGCTTTTATAATGAAACCAAATTAGTATCTCAGCCTCAGAGAGAACAGTACTATTAGAAAGTTAGGTCGTAAGTAAGAGACTCATGCAAATGTTGCTCACTATTAATTATTTTTGTCTTACATTGGACAGCCTGCCATTAGATGATGCCTGACATGTGAAGCAGGGCACTTTTAAGAGTTTCTCTCTCTCTCTCTCTCTCTCTCTCTCTCTCTCTCTATAATAATTGGTTGCTATAATAGGCGTTATTTGAGTGACTGTCATCAGTAAATAAAAATCTTGCCTATTATAAAAACAATCATGGCACTCTCTCTCTCTCTCTCTCTCTCTCTCTCTCTCTCTCTCTCTCTCTCTCTCTCTCTCGTAATAATTTGGTGCCGAGTAGTAGTTATTATACAGCCTATCATTAGGGAAGAAAAAATCTTGCTTATTTTAACTGGAAAAAGCATATAATTTTCAGTATGATTATATAAGTATATAACTTTTGTGCTTGTTCCTGATAGGGACGACTTTTTACAAATTTATTTAATCATTTATTTTTATTTTTCTGTAAAGGAGTACTATTGTACCGGCTATTTCTGCCCGTCCGCCCTCAGATCTCAAAGACTACTGAGGCTAGAGCTCTGCAAGTTGGTATGTTGATCGTCCACCCTCCAAAATCAAATATCCCAAATTGCAGCCCTGTAGCCTCTACAGTTTTTATTTTATTTGAGAGTAAAGTTGCCATAATCGTAATTCTGGCAGCGCAATAGGCACCAGCAACATATGCCACCACCGGATAGCAAACTCGATTACGCCGAAGAAAATTCGGCGTATATTTTACTTGCATTTTGTGTTGGCTCACGAGATGAAAGCATGGTCTGACCTGTCACCTCGTTTAGATTCTTGTATAAATGTCAATTTTTTTTAAAGTTCAGTTCAGACGTGGCGTTTGGTGACCCCTATTTTTAACGATCAATAATCTCAATCGTTCTGGAGACCTCTGCCTTGAATGCAGAAATAATAAGTGGCGTCTGTGTGTGTGTATATATATATATATATATATATATATATATATATATATATATATATATATATATATATATATATATATACACACACATACTCACACACGTGTGCGTTTGTGTGCATGCGAGCTTGCCTGCATGCGGCCGAGCAAAAACGTGTACGTATGCAAGGAAGGTATCGTGGTAGTTCTTCGATCCCTGGGAACATCTGCCTTTATGTAAATGAGTTATAATATTATTGTGTTTTTCGTTTTTTCGTGTCCCGTGTTTCATGTCGGTTATATTAGGATCTTGGAATATTAGTATTTGTGTCACTTTTGTCTTGAATTATTTGGATGTTATTTAAAATAACATGTTTAATAGCAGTTAGTGTAATATGCAATTCCATTTTGCTGTGGCCTAGTATGAGAAATCTCTCTCTCTCTCTCTCTCTCTCTCTCTCTCTCTCTCTCTCTCTCTCTCTCTCTCTCTCTCAATGAGGTAACAGTTCCATTTTCTTTTTATGCTGAACTTTTAATAGTAATACCACTATAATCTCTCTCTCTCTCTCTCTCTCTCTCTCTCTCATCTCGTCTCTCTCTTTCTCTCTAGGTAACAGTTCCTTTTCTTTTTTGAGTAAAACTTTTAAATAGTCAATAAAACCTTTTACTAGTAAATCTCTTCCTCTCTCTCTTTCTTTCTCATCTTTCTTCTTCTCTCTCTTCTCTCCTCTTTACTCCTTTCTCTCCTCTTCTCTCTCTGAGGTAACAGTTCTATTTTCTTTTTATGGTAAACTTTATAGTATTACACTGTATCCTCTCTCTCTCTCTCTCTCTCGCTCTCTCTCTCAGGTCCAATGTTCTTTTTCTCTTGAGCGGAACATCTATTTTCTTTTTATGGGTAAAAACTTTTTAATAGTAAACTTTTAACCACTAGTATCTGTCTCTCTCTCTCTTTCTCTTTTCTCTGCTCTCTCTCTCTCTCTCTCTCTCTCTCTCTCTCTCTCTCTCTCTCTCTCTCTGAGGCTTTGATCATCTGTCTACTGATGACCGGTATAATGACAGGTGTAACGATACCTTCTCACGTCACCCCAGGGGTGTATTTTTTTTCTTATCGGGACGGGCGATGATCAAGCAATAAAATGCTTCTTTGTTGTGGCGTGATTACATGCCTTGCTCTGAACCCTTCCTGGTCATGCACTGATTTAACCTTTACACGAGTGCGGGCCCACGTGCAGCAGCCTCCATGTGTGTGCATATGTACGTATGTATATATACGTATGTATATATATATATATATATATATATTATATATATATATATAAATATATAATTTCGTTTATAAACATATTTATATTGTTTATATGTAATATATTTTTAAATCTGTATATATTATATATATTTATATATATATATATATATATATATATATATATATATATATATATAATACACACACATACACATACGCATACATACAAATATACTTAAATAATTTACTCTTTTTTTTTTTTTTTTTTTTTTCTTTTTTTTTTTTTTTTTTTTTTCCATTAAAAAGCTTTCTTATCCCTCCATGTTGGTGGCCCGGGCCAGCGTCACTAACATCATGGAGCTGTAAAAATCGATGCTTAATACGGTCGCGTGCGGAAGCTACGTTTCTGTCCGCTGGTGGTGATTGCGTGTCTGGGATGACCTTGACCTTGATTTAGTAGAGGGTGGGTCACAGGACATTATCCACGAATTCGCTTGTCTTAGTAACAAAAGAGGTAGGGACCTCGGCCTCCAGTTAGTCAGTCCCTGAAGAGGTAGCTGGGCTGTTATTGGCTGGTAGAAACTATGACGTAACACAGCCACGAGGGGAATCTCCTCTGAGATTGGTTGCCGCTTGATGTCGTCATGGAAAGATGATCGAGGTTGTATATAGAGAGAGCGAGAGAGAGCCAAGTGATTTTGGTGAAAGAGAGAGACGGGTGATACTGACAAATTATTTGAGAGAGAGGAAGATGGCATACAAATGTTTTGGGAGAGAGAGAGAGAGAGAGAGAGAGAGAGATGAGAGAGAGAGAGAGAGAGGGGGGGAGAGAGAGAGAGAGAGAGAGAGGGGGGGGGGGGGGGGAGGGATGGCTAATGATATGTGTGTGTGTGTGTGTTTTTCCGTGTGAAGAGAGAGAGAGAGATTTTATTGATCTTTTTTTCAAATCCGGTTCCTATTATGCAGTATATCAAAAATGTTTTAAGCTGTATTGTAGATGATCGATAAAAATACCCACTCGCTCACGATCATGTTAAACACACAACTGACAGACATTCAAGTCCTATACAGTAGTAGTAGTAGTATTTTTTTTTTTTTTTTTTTTTGCCAAAACATTTTATTGAATATTTTCTCACTCTATGGGTACTGACCAGGTTTGCTTCCTCTCCTGCATACCTGAGAAATTGAGATTAATGTAATCAATGTCCCGATATATATGTGTTGATTATTATTATTATTATTCAGAGGATGAAACCTATTCATATGGAGCAATCCCACCACAGGGGCCATTGGCCTGAAATTCAAGCTTCTAAAGAATGTGATTTTCATTAGGAAGAAGTAAGCGGAGGTAAAGCGAAATTCAGAAAGAAAAGATCTCGCGTATTAACAAAGAAAAAATAAGTTAATAAACATAGACATGGTCTTAAGTGCTGAAACAAAAACAGCTGCCAGCTGTCATGTCGCCGAAATACGTCGAAGCTCTCTGTTCCAACTGTGGCCCAGAGACCTTTCTTCTCCAGGCACCTCCTGGTCCAGATTAGGCCTATCGTATTGAGGACGTCTTCTTCTTCTTCTACTTCTTCTTCTTCTTCTTCTTCTTCTTCTTCTGTTGCAAGACAGGAACAGCAGCCCTGTGTTGGCTACGAAATCTAGCTTACTTCTCTTTTCTCCTTTATTATCCTCGAAAACTTTTTCTCCCCACGTGAGGGTTATCGTATGTTATTTTATTTTTTATTTTATTTTTTGGTTAAGAAATCTTATAGCAGTTTCGTGCAATCGTCTCGTCGTCATTAACTTAAATGCTATTGATTTTTTTTCTTAGGAGATCTTTCAGCGGTTTCGCATCTCGTCACTCAACAGTGACGTATATCTTGTAGAATTTGTCTTAATTCAGTTTTGACGTGTGAGGCGTAAATGGACCAGATTTGTCACTTTGCAACAGATTACGCAAATGGTGGTAGAAAATGAATGCAAATTACCCGAGGTAACTGAAGACAGTTCTGTACCGAGATGTGGATATGGTTGAGATACGGCTGTTTATATAAGAAATGAAATGGGTTCGTTTTTACAGTCTCTCTCTGCGACACTGCATAGAGAGTTTGACGTGATGGCTCCAGGTCACGTAGTTTACTTTTTTTTTTTTTTTTTTTTTTTTTTTTTTTTTTTCACACTCTTTCTTGACAAGGGAACAAGAGGAAGAAATTGATCATCTCAGGAAAGTAGACTCTTGATAAGAAGTTCAGTTTCTTTTGATGGTTTGACCTATGTTGGAATAAACGCCTATAAAGTCTGTCTTGAATGATTTGGAACATAAAAACGTTTTGGTATTTTGGGGGCTTTTGATGTGATGTAGAAGAGTTTCGTATGTATGTATGTACATATAATATATATATAGATATATATATATATATATATATATATATATATATTATATATATATATATATATATGTCTTATATATATATATATCTAGATGTATATATATTAAATTTTACTATATATATATACTTATAATATATTATATACATATATATATATACATATATATATATATATATATATATATATAATATATATATATATATATGTTGAGATATGGCTGTTATATAGAAATGAAGAGAGAGGCTTGCGGACTAAAAATTATGTAGACAAATCTACACACTCACACATACAAACAAACCTTTATTACAACTAATATATATATATATATATATATATATATATATATATATATAATATATATATATATATAATGGTATATATATATATATATATATATATATAAATGTTCAATAATACATATATATATATACATACTATATATATATATATATATATGTATGTATATATGTGTAAATGATATATATTATATATATATACATAATAAACATATATTATAATAACACTTTAGGGCGTCACGTAAATTAGTTTTTTATTGAGAACGACCAAATTGAACAAGAAAAAAACTGCAGCCGTGTACACAAGTCTTAGTCGAATATATATTATTGATTCACATTCCCTGTCAAAATATATGCGGCAACTGTACAGTACTCGTATTCATTATCTCACGGTAAGAAAATAAATATAACCAGTTTCATGACGCGAAACTTGAATAGGTCAGAATCTGCATGTCATCTACATACGCAATTAGGTTAGAATTATTATTGGAAAGTGCTTTCGGAAATGCCTTTTTTTTATAGTTTTTGAAGAGAATTAAGACACTGTGTCACAGATTGCTGTAGTAGTAAGAAACGCTCGATTAAAACTTTTAAGTACAGGGAGAGATTGTGGGAAATTTAACGAGGAATTATTAATTGAAATTATATATATTTTATATATGTATATATATATATATTATATGTACATACATGTATATATATGTAATATACTATATGTATAAATATAATACACTATGTATATATATATATATATATATATATATATATATGTATACACTATATATACTATATATATAATATATATATATGTAGTATATATATATATGTATATATATATATTATATATATATATATATATATATATTATATATATATGTGTGTGTGTGTGTGTGTGTGTGTGTGTGTGTATGCATGTGTGCATCTATAATACTATAATTTGTCAACGCAAATAGCAATACCGAACAGCCACAGGAGGATTTTAACGAAGTGGCCGATGTGCCTACTAACATTTATAGAAAGCTCGTTGTAAATAACTTCTCATTATTTGATAAGTCATAAAACTAATTAGATTCCACAGGCTTGCAATATTTTGGCACGTGTTATTTTGGAGTGCAGCCGGACAGTGTATCGATTTCACGTGGCTGTTATTATTATTACTAACAATATTCAGAAGTTGAACCCTACTCAAGCTTCCAAAGACTGTGGTATTCATTAGGAAGAAGTAAAAGGAGGTAAAGGCAAATACAGAAAGAAGGGATCTCGCGTATTAAGAAAGAATATAACAAATTCGTAAATGAATAAGTAGGTTAAAAAATTTTTTAGTATGGCATCTTTTCTTGAGCTTTTGAAGTTCCAATTGCACGACATCCTCAGGGAGACTTCACCAATTCACCAAATTGTCCAGTGACATTACCGACAAATTTAGAACATTAATTGCATGCTCGCTTTCAGCATTTATCTCTAGCATATTTTTATTTCTGTGAGACCAAAATTAGTTGTAGATATTCACAATAAAGATCGTTGCATTCTCCACGAGAGTTGCAATTGCACACAAGAATTTTTATAACTCCTGTTGGTATGAAATCACTGAGGTGGAAAGACGGCGTTGGGGACGGTATATATATCTGTCTCTTTACTGTTTAAAGATATCATATTAGGTATGCCATGATAAACAGCATTTGGCTTTGCTATGATGATTTTCCGTCCCAAGGTAACTTTTGTTAGTGTATTCTGCTGTGACCTTTGCCGAGATTCTCTCTCTCTCTCTCTCTCTCTCTCTCTCTCTCTCTCTCTCTCTCTCTCTCTCTCTCTCTCTCTCTCTCTCTCTCTCCACACACACACAATTTTTCTGAACTGTTTTGGTTTTTTTTATTTTTTATTTTGGATTCTTGCTTTTTGTCTGTACTCTGTGTGTGTGTGTATGTATGTTATGTATATATATATATATATATATATATTATATATATATATATTATATACTCGTGTGTGTATGTTAAGTAAGTGAATGTGCAAGTATTTTTCTTCATCTTTAGCTTTTTGCATGGCATATTGTATATGAGTAACTGTAATATATATATATATATATATATATATATATATATATATATATATATATATATATATATATATATATATATATATATATATATATATATATATATATATATATAATATCAAGAAGATGAACCTTGCTTATATGGAATAATCCCATAGGAGCTATCGACTTGAAATACAAGCTTCCGAAGAATAGGCTTTTCATTAGGAAGAAATAAGAGTTAGGGAAATTATTTGGCAAGAATTATCTTAATATTTTCTATTTGGGGTTTGCTTATTTTTAATTGAAGAAATGGGAAAAAAATACTTTTGCTATTGTCAGACCATTTCGTAAGGGTATATCTAGGTGAGGTGGTTAGCAAGAACCATGTAATGTTGGGGTGTTCACGCTGTTAGTGCCTATTAATGTCACAGTAGAGCTGAATAGTGTGATATAAAGTGATATAAAAACAAGTATTTCTCATTGTTGCCACAGTGGATAGACCAGGTTCAGTGGTCTCAGGAAAATTGGGCTGGTTTATCTATTGCGGGCTGAAATGAAAACCAGCTCAAGATAAGAAAGGAAAGTATTTTTGTTGCTGATTTTTTTTGACAGGTAGATCACGAATTTAAATTGTGTATTCATTAGCCATGGTTGTATAACGACCTATATAATAATAATATAGTTTTGAATTGTATTTTGCCTGACGGGTAGAATTTTTATTGGTTGGTGTTTATTTTTAGCTCTGGTTGTTAAAAAGTTATAGACTAAAACTGATAAGTCAAGGCTAGTAGCTTTTGCTTGATTTGCACCTGTTGGTGAATTGGTAAAGTTGTGTAATTCCAAAATTATCTAGAGTTTTTGAATATCTTGTGGCAGAACTTCTGAATGTAGCTGGGAGTAGTCATCTGTTTCTTGTCTGCAGGTTTGTTTTCTCAAGGTCCTTAGTCCCTGTATCGCTCTTCTTTCATTTTCCAATGTCTTGAATTTTTTACTGAATTTGGCCACGTTCATCAGAAGGCCCTCGTTTTCAAACTTGTATAGAGGAAAGTTGATCTTTTCTTGGTATTATTTGTGAACTTTGAACCATTAGACATGGAAGAGTTGTTGAACGGTAATTTAGTGACTACAGTAACGTAATCTCTTGTGTTCCCTGGGGTAGTTCCCCTAGCCATTTAATTTTCTTGGGTATGCTATGTCGTTTGACCTTAACAACAAGCTTATTGTGTATACAGGTAAATGCATTTTCCTTACACTGATCTTGTCTCCTGAGTGTAGACCTTTGGGGTGCATGATGCAATTCATGTGGGGTGTTGTAAAAATGTGACAAAACTTCAAGAATTATTATGTCGAAGACATTGAGTACCCCACTAAGTTTATTTAGGAGTGTGAGTTTGTGCGTTTGTGTGCATGGGCAGTATATTTGAGTTTGCGTACGTAGATTTGTACTTGCCTTTCCATGAAATGTATAAATACGATGTTGCTTTGCGAGACTCCTACTCCTACGTATGCAGTTCAGTCGTTATAAATGGATTTTAACGTTATACGTTTTCACCAGAGGTATTTTCTTCAAGCATGGCTGAACCCAATCATTTGGTGCAGCCGAATATGAATATGCTCAGGTCATTAGCAATTGAATTGAAAAGCCTGCTGAATAGTGTAGTGTCAGTCAAGTAAATTGAGTGAAACACTAAAAATATGCTGCCTCTTATGAAGTTCCTAAAAGGCTTATTTCTCTCTCTCTCTCTCTCTCTCTCTCTCTCTCTCTCTCTCTCTCTCTCTCTCTCTCTCTCTCTCTCTCTCTCTGTCAGTATCCATGGTCACACTCATGCCCAGGTAACATAATGGAAACGCATTTGGTATTTGTGTAATGACTGTTTTATGGACCCCGATTTTGTATGTACAGAATTATATACTCGGAGTTCTCATTTTATATCATTAATTACTAGGAAGAGGGTCCGTTCTCATTCTTCTTTACTTCCTTTTTTGTAACTTTTGATCTTTATTTTTGAAAATTCTCCTCGCACGAAGATTATGTACCTTGGATGAAAGGGTATCTTCATTTAATAAATATATTATAATCAATGGTGATCATAAAGAAAACACTTTGGACAGTTCTGATGGAAATAACTGACCGAAAGTCTTGTGAAGAAAAAGAGACCAAATCACAATATTCGTGAAATATTAACCGGCCGATATTGAAGTTTATATCCAATGTTTGAGGTCCCATAGGGGGTTCGTGCTATCAGTGCACCTCACGCTGTGCACTGTAAGCATTACTTCAGGTTTTTTCTGCGCCCCTTGGGCCTCGAGCTGAAACTAGTTTCATTCCTTTTACTGCACCTCCGTTTGTATTCTCTTCCTTCATCTTACTTTCTACCCTCTCCCAATAGTTGTTTCATAGTGCAACTGCGAGGTTTCCCTCTTGTTACACCTTTCAAACTTTCTCTACTCTCCATTTCTCTGTCAGTACTGAATGACCTCATAGACCCTAGCGCTTGACCTCTGTCCTAAATTATACATATATTCCAAGTCCAATGTTGGAGGTTCAAATTGAAATTAATGGCTTGTAAAGTAAACCCGTTATTTTAGGCTTAAACTTTAGTCCTTTTCAACGGTTAACAAATAATTATGTATTTACAGTTGATCGTTATATGCCCGTATTCACGAGTCATTAAAACGTATCTTTTATTTTAAGGGAAAGATAGACATTTGCTTAAGTACTGACCCAGTTCTGACCACTTGGCCAATAGGAGGTACTATTGAAATTGCAATTCAGGACAAGGTCTTACTGTAATGTTATATCTTTAATATTCTACATACTCTTTGGTGGCTAAATTAACAGTTTTATTTCTTAATTTATTTTGCCTTTGTAAGACTTAAATTACTAATAGCTAATTGTTGGTAAAAAGTAGCCTCATGTCAATAAGTTTTTAAAATGATTTTGGAGTTAAAGGACATCATCTACTCACCTACTATACTGGTACGTTTAGTTAAAACACCAGATAGACGAATGGTGCTTAGTATACAGCTTCACTCTTAAACTGCTTAACTGGAATGGAGTGGAATATAAAATATAGGCCAAAGGCCAAACCCTGGAACCTTTTACGTCGTTCATCACTGAAAGGGAAATCGAGATAAAAAAGAAGGGAGGTTTGAAAGTTGTAACAGGAAGAAAACGTCACAGTTGCACTAGGAAACAATTGCTTGGAAAGGGTGGAGGAAAGTGAGACGGGAGGAGATTCGAACGGTGGTGCTGTAAAAGGAATGGAGGTGGTTGCAGCTAAGGGCTTAAGGAACGCTGCAATGAACTCTCAAGGAATGCCTACGGTGCTTCGCGCGTGGGCACCCCTACCCCCTACCGGGAAACTCCTTAAAACGTTTGATTGTTGCGAGAATGTTAACGCGACTTCAGCAATCTCTCCCGTAGCGAGCGGTGTACTGTGGCATCACTTAATGGTTTTTTGCAGCGTCCCTTCGGCCCCTAGCTGTAACCCCTTTCATTCCTTTTACTATACCACATTTCATATTGTTTCTTCCATCTTGTTCTGCAACCTCTCCTAACTATTGTTTCATAGTGCAACTACGAGGTCTTCCTTCTGTTACACCTTGCAAACTTTTCTACTCTCAATTTCCATTTCAGGGCTGAATGACCTCACAGGTCCCAGCACTAGGCTTTTGGCCTGAATTCTATGTTCCATTCCATTCAACAACATCGTTGACCACGCTGTGTGTTCCCAGGGCAATTCCCTCCTCGCAAATCGCCTTTCCTTCTCAGGAAGGGAATTTCGGCGAATGTGCTTTCCACCATAACTCGTACTTTTTCCTTCTTCTTTTTGCGTCCGCGCGTGTGTCCGGCATCGCCGAGAATTCAGAGTCAAGGTGATGCTGTTGGTGAAAGTGCTAAAAGGCAGAGGGAATTCCCCTGTGGTCGACGGGACTAGGAAAAATAAAAAAAGTGAAAAAATGACGCGCGGGTTTGTGATAGTCAAATGTCAGAGTGTTAAAAGTGATTGCGTGTAAGCAGAGCTATGTCATATGCTTGGGGAAAAAAACTTTGTATATGTATATACGTGGAAACAAACTTCATGATTGTGTTAGAATAAAAACACAATCAAGAAGTTTATCCTGCTGGTGTCATATTCTCGCAGAATGAAGAGAGAAAAGGCAGCACCGTTAAGGTAAGGAGAGAGAGAGAGAGAGAGAGGAGAGAGAGAGAGAAAAAAGACCACCTCCATGTACCTTACGTGAAAAAAACTTTTTAGCATGTGTTAAAATAAAATAAAAAAAAGATCTTGCATATGTTAGTATGATAATGACTAGTGTGAGAGGGTTACTGCTTACAAATTCTCGCAGAATGAAGAAGGGAAAAAAGCAGCACTTCCTTCAAATAAGGGCACAGTAAAGAAAAAAAAAAAAAAAACTATGTCGCCACCCGTCATATGAAAATATACGACCACATTACGACGAGATGCAGCCCCATGATAAAGTAGAAATGTTTTGTAGTCCGCTTAGCGAAACGAGAGAGAGAGAGAGAGAGAGAGAGAGAGAGAGAGAGAGAGAGAGAGAGAGAGAGACTGTGCTCCTTTAAAGCCTTCCATTTACCGGTATAAAAGAGCAGTGGTGAGTGTGTGTTGTGAATTCCCTTTCGGAACGAGAGACGCAAAAGGAGAATGTAGAATGTCCAGTGATAATACGGTCACTGGCCATGGTTCAAAGTATTAAAGGCGACGCGGAATCCAGTTTAGTAGTAAGGGGGCGGGGCTTGTTTTCCTAATATATGAGCAAAGCTTTTCTTGTTAAAGTCTTCTGTCGACTCGGTGAAATATGTAGGAAATTTCCAAACTTCGTTGAATGTCAACAGGCGTTGACTGAATAAACGTGGAATGTGTCCAGGCGTTGACTGAATAAACGTTGATTGTCTCCAGGCGTTGACTATAAACGTTGAATGGCAACAGAAGTTTACTCAATGAATCATTTGAAAATCACACAAGGAATTATTCTTTTATTTATTATTTTATTTTAGTTTCACAAATGCGCTTATTTTATTGTGGGTTTCATGCTTGGCTGGTTTGTTCGAAGAACTTTTTATCTAGCGTATGATTAGGTCAGCAAATACTTGTTGCAGTATATATACATACGTATATATGTATATATATATATATATATATATATATATATATAATATATATACATATAATATATAATTCATACTATATATATATACAATATATATATATAAATATATATATATATATATATAATATATTATAAATATATATATATATATACATATAATATATATATATATATATTTTATATATATATATATATATATAAATTGTATAAGTACACACGTACATACATGCATACATAAATACATTTAAGCTTGATCACTTGCACAACTACACTTACTATGCATTCATACAAAGAATAACAAAGTTTCATTTAAACAGGATAGTATCTAACGGAGATGTATTCACAGGAGTTATAAGCTTTGAAGGACTAACTGCCCTCACCCTGTTTGAATGATGTCCCGTTATAATTATATGTATGTATATATATATATATATATATATATATATATATATATATATATATATATATATAATATATAATTTCTCGTTGGAGCCGTTTTTGAGAGAGGTTAGCCTGACCCCTGGCTGGACGACGGCAAGTCCCGACTTCGGAGGTGTCTTAAGTACTGTGACCCGATGTACTTGTACCTTCATTTTGCACATCGATGTTGCAGTTTTTTCGTTTCTGGGAAATTTTCCTAGAAAGATAATGTAATTAATAAAGGCTGCGAGCATCGTAGAGTTTTTATTCATGTATAACGTCAGAGGAGACTCTCTCTCTCTCTCTCTCTCTCTCTCTCTCTCTCTCTCTCTCTCTCTCTCTCTCCGTACACCGTAGTTTGCTTTGGCCCCGGTTCCGCTGACAAGTATTTTTGTTTGTACGAGTAAACAAGTTATGTTTGCAGTTGCGTAACGAAACAATGACTCATGGGTAAATAAAGTGACAGTGTCAACGCCTGTCTTTGTTGATGAACGTCCTTCCAGGGGGGATAATAGTATATCAGGAGAATGACGGTATCCGCATCTACGTAAAGTATTTCGTTGCTTTATGCTTCATTTCAGGTTTTCTACATTAGATTCCAGTTGAAATGATTCTCTTTTCGATATTGATTTTTTATAGGGGTTTGGGGATGTCAGGTTTAAAAGGTTCGTATTTTGCTTCTTCTCTCAAATTTGTTCAGACACAGTCTTAAATGTTGAAGCGAAAGTTCAATGCAATGCTACCCTAAAACGATTCACCCTGTATTTTAACATTTTTTTTTATTGTTTTTTTGTTTATAAAATTTGCTCAGACACGTCCACAAAAGATCAAGCGAAAATGCACTGTACGGCCACCTTAAAAGGATTTACCGTGTATTTTAATATTTTTATTTTATTTTATGTATATATATTAATTTTTTCATTTTTTTCCTCTCTTGTTCTAATAAGTGATCTACTATTTCTCCTATTTTCAGTAACATATTTCAACTATTCCTAGAAAGATACTCGAATTTAATATTTTCCGATTGATAGTAATGATAATAACAATAACAATAACAATAATTTAGGAACTTCTACTAGCTGTATAAAAACTGCAGATAATTTCCAAAATTTTTCTCGGTCGCCTAAGATAGAAACCGTCGATATTTTTGCTGGTAAACCCCGATCCCATCAGTGCACAGACACGTAAAATCCGTGAAGCAATGCCATTAAGAAGCCATTGATTTATATTATATATATTTTTTTTATAAGATGCCGACGTGTGTTTGACATGTAGTGTAGTGTGGACGCACCATAAGAATCTCTAATAAACAGATTAAACAGGGCCTCTTGTGGTTATAATCCACTGGACCGGTTTTGGCCGTAAAGACAGGTCCAGGACTTCATGAAAGTCAAAGTCACCATTTTAACTTGTTTCCCTTGATTGCTTCTTCCACTGAGTCTTGGTTTTCTCTTCGTTCCTTAGGGATTACTAAGGCTCTTTGCAGCGTCCTTTCGGCCCTTCGCTGCAACCTCTTTCATTCCTCGTACTTTACTTCCGTCCATATTCTCTTTCTTCCATCTTACTTTCCGCTCCCTCCTATCATTTGTTTTATAGTGCAACTGCAAGGTTTTCCTCCTGTTACCCATTTCAAAGCTTTTTACTTTAAATTTCCCTTTCAGTGCTGAATGTCCTCGTCATAGATCCCAGCGCTTGGCCCTTGGGCCAAATTTTGTCTTCTGTTCTATTCCTGTACTTCCACATTGCAAAGTACGTTGCTGATAACTAGCAAAATGATTTTTTTCGGTCCGAGCATATGTTAACAATGCCAATATAGTCTAAAAGCTTCATTTCTCAGAATTCGTTGTCCAGCTGTTGTTATTGATTTAGCATTTAGGACTTACTGCGGGAAATTATAATTATTAAAGGGTAACTAAAGTGTTCTCCATAGGTGATGGGTGCGTTCACTCTACAGTAAAAGAGTCATAAACTAGTTGCACACATCACGAACATATTGTATAGAAGTCATCGGCATATTCGCAGTCCTAACCAGTGTTTCATTAAGTTGTCGACACCAGCTTATCAGAGACACATCACAAACAGGTTGAGTGCAAGTCTTCGATTAATTATTGATAGTCCTGACCAGTGCTTTATACATTATCAAGGATTTGCCCCAAGATTCGTTCTCTGCTTATTACAGTGTTCGACTAGTTTTCAGAATATTAGTGATACATAAGTGACAAGTTGTCAACAGGTTGAATACAAGTCAATGGCTTATTAATCACCAGTGCTTCTTAGGATTTTCCAGCGATTGCCCAAGATTCATTGTCCATTTATGGTTGTTAACTTGTTTTCAGCATGTTTGTGATATGTATGTGATTAGTTGTCGACATGTTGTACTGTAGGTTGGACACACCGTTAAGATTTTTTGTATCATGAAGCTTATTATCTTAAATGATCGTTTGTTGCTTATCTTCCATTTACTCTCTAGTTCTTTGCTTTTTGGTATTCCTGCATTAGTTCCTCATTTTCCTCCCTCTTATTTATTTTTTCCTTTCAAGGCATTTCATTTACCGCATCCTTTTACGAATTTACAATATCTGTGGATACTCCCTTCGCTTTTATTTCCTGTCAATTTTTATGCTTCGATACCTTCCTCATCTCATATTTGATGTGTCACTTCCCATGAGTTTCTGAATCTCGTGATTCTTTAGCGACATCTTTCCTATTTCCAGCTCCGTCTTTCTATTAAAACCTCTTCCAGAGTCTTTCCAGGTTTGCACCATTTTTGCGACACTTCCTGATTTTATTTACACATTTACCAACTCTCTTTAAAGGTCTGATCGTCCTTTTCCCCATCCTCCTCTCCTGTAAACCGGTGACGCAATCCATCATCAGACGGCCAAAGGACCCACAACAAATTGCCATATTCATAAGTTTGAACCTTTTCGGTGGTCAGTTGTTTAATGATGGTGTGAACTCAGTTGCGTCAAGGTTTGGACTGGAGCTAACACCCCGGAAGGCTGAGGATTCTCTCTCTCTCTCTCTCTCTCTCTCTCTCTCTCTCTCTCTCTCTCTCTCTCTGCATTGTGGTTCATAGGCTTTTGAGCATTCGATTTGGTTGTTTAACAGTAAATATAGCTAAATTAGCATTTTATATTGTCCTATTACTGGAGCTAATCCCTTGGAAACTCACCACCTCCCCTCCCCTCTCTTCTACCCTCCCATCTCCCTTCCCCCCCTTTCTTCATTCTTCCTCCGTTCTTCCTTTTCCCCTCCTTCCTTTCCCTCCTGCGCTCCTTTTTTTTTTTTTTTTTTTTTTTTTTTTTTTGTGTGTGTGTGTGTGTGTGTGTGTGTGTGAACTTCACTAGTTCTATTGAACTTCAATTAAAGTAACAGGACCTTATGTATAATGGTAAGTGAGGTCTCCCGTCCACTGACACCTGTCGATTTCACTCGCCATGATAATAATGACTTAAAAAAAAAAAAAAACTCCCTCGGGGTAGGCATCCTCTACCTGAATAGTGATGGTCCAGCACTTAACTGGACCGGGACGGAGTTGTTTCAAGAGCTTTCTTGTTTATGAAGCTGGCCCGTTTTTTGACATTTTCCTGAATAAAAAAAAAAAAAAAGGTAATGAGGATCGTACATGTTATTTGGGATAGTGCCTACAGTGCACAACGCTAGGCTTCCTTTCGTCAGTTATGCTGTCCAACCTCTCTAACCTTTGTTTCTTAGTGCAACTATGGGTGTCTCCCCCAGGTCCACCTTTAGGTCTTTGTACTTCATCTCGTAAATGTCATGAATCTCTTGATTTTGGTGTCCAACCACTCCAGTGTTCCCTTTTCAATGCTTAAAGCGCCGAGTGGCCGGAAGTGCCCTAGTGCTTCTTTGCTTGACAGCCTAAATTTCATGAAATCCAATCAAACGAAGGTCTAAACCTGGTTCGCCTGCAAGTTCTTGAGAAGAGGAAGAGGTTCTGTTGCAGGCTGAACCTCAAACACACCGCGTTTGAAGAGAAGTCGTCATTGTTGACATTTGTTGTTGACGTTCCGTTTGGATTACGCCGTCCATTTCATGCAGCCTTGACCCTGAAATAAAACGTCATGTATTAATTCATATTTCTCATGATTACTTTGGATGGAAATTTCTTTCGTTAAAGAGCTTCGAGATAGAAAGTTATTTAGTCACATATGTTTCCCACCCGCCCCCGCCGTTTTTTTATTTTTTTTATTTTTTTTTTCTTGGCGGGGTTTTCTTCACCCATGGATACTAGGCTCTTCCAGCCTGCTGTGTTATGTCACGTATTTTCCTAGAGTTCGTTCCAGGGTTTTCCGTGCTGTTGGCATGCAGGCATGAGTTTCGCTCTCTCTCTCTCTCTCTCTCTCTCTCTCTCTCTCTCTCTCTCTCTCTCTCTCTCTCTCTCTCTCTCTCTCTCTCGTTAATATGCAGTATTTTTCGACTAATAACAGTGTTTGTGCATTTCACGAATTTGTAATAGCCTCAAAGCGTTTTTTCGTCTCGGTAAAGTTCTTGAAACGTCCTTGGTTCATGTTTTATTTCTTTTTGCTTTGTCTTCGAAAAAAGAAAAAGATTCAAATCGTTGTCCCTACCCGGATAATGTCCACGAAACACCTTCGAGTCGTGTTTATTTTCGTATGAGATGTCCTCGAATTTATTGTGACACCTACCCGTGATCGTCACGTGTGAGGAAAGCTCTATCTGACCTTGATTTCAAAACAGGTCGAATTTCACCTCTAGTTCGGAACAAAGAAGGTTGGTGCGTTCACGAGTCTAAATGCAGGAAGGATTTGCTACCGCTTTTATGCCTTGGTGTTTTTGGAACATCTCCGTTGGGTTTTCTGATGATGTCTGGTACTTTTATTATTTTATATTCGAAAATTAGAAGTCTTCGACTTGACGGGACTATTGTAGTGATGCTGAAACCAAATTGCTTAAGGTTTAGTATTGCTAAGCATACGGAGGGGCTTGTTCCCCGCTCTCTCTCTCTCTCTCTCTCTCTCTCTCTCTCTCTCTCTCTCTCTCTCTCTCTCTCTCTCTCTCACATTACACACACACACACACGCGCGCGCGCGCGCGCACATACACACACACACACATACATATATATATATATTTAATATATATATAAAATGTATGTACATGTATATTCTAATATACACACACACGTCACAGGTATAATTGGAAGCTTTTTTCACACCATAAGTTTCAAGAACTTTACCGCTTTTCCTTGTTAAGCTTTTACTTTAAGTCAAATTTCATTTGAGTACTTTGATTGTCTCCTGCCATACTTGTTTCACTGAATCCGTTTTTATATTTTCTTTATGCCACCTTACTTATAAAAAAAAAAGTGGGGGATAGTGCTATCAGTACACCTCACGTGGTGCCCTGTAGCCATTACACACACACACACACACACAACACAATCACACTATATATATATATATATATATATATATATATATATATATTTCTAATATATATATATATATATATATAATATATATATAAAATGTATGTACATGTATATTCTAATATACACACACACGTCACAGGTATGATTGGAAGCTTTTTTAACACCATAATCTATATATTCCATTTTTCTTACCGTAATTAAGATCAGTTTTTTTTATTTTGTTTTATTTTATTTTATTTTTTTGTCCTTACATCACGAAGAAGAATGTATGGACATGTACTTTCGTTGTCACCTCCCACAGTATATTGTTCGTTTCATTTTCCCTCCACATTGATGAAATTCGCAAGGTCTCTCCGCTTTGCTGTGAATGGCAACGTCCCGCCTTCATGGATACATAAATGTGAATAAGAGGCGGAGTGTTCTTCGAAGCACTCTTGCGTTTCCTGTTTTTCGTGTGCGTGTGTGTGTGTTTGTGTATGTGCATGTGTGTGTGCCTCAGAGAAATTGCTGTTGAAGGGATGGTAACCCAATGATGTCCGCTTTTCCTTGTTAAGTCTTTTACTTTAAGTCAAATTTCATTTGAGTACTTTGATTGTCTCCTGCCATACTTGTTTCACTGATTCCGTTTTTATATTTTCTTTATACCACCTTACTTATTAAAAAAAAAAAAAAGTGGGGATAGTGCTATCAGTACACCTCACGTGGTGCCCTTTAGGCATTACTTCAGGTTCAGGTTCTTTGCAGCCATTAGCTGCAACCCCTTTCATTCCTTTTTCTGTACCTCCATTCATATTCCCTGTCTTCCAGCTTAATATCCACCCTCTCCTAACAAATGTTTTATAGTGCAACTGCTTTGAGGTTTTCCTCCCGATACACCTTTCAGCCTTTTAAATCTGAATTTTCGTTTCAACGCAGGATGACCTCATAGGTCCCAGCGCTTGGCCTTTGGCCTAAATTTTATAATCTGAAATTAGTTTTAATGATGTACTGTATCTGTCAACTGATGACTTTGGTCTTGAAGTACGGGGTGTTGAGAGGTCACCACCCAACAGGAGCTGCTGTTAAAAGCTTTACTTTATGATGTAGAATTGTTGGAGCTTTCGAAGAATGCTGGAAACATCACGTAAGTAAGAAGGAAAATATTTTAGTCAGTAAGCAACGAATCACGATAGGGTTGGTGCCCGTATACCACCACCTGTTGGGTCGCGCAATGGTTTCCTGTGAGTTACTCATTTTGATCCCTTTGTTACAAGGAGTTACAAGGATTAGGATGTCTCAAAGACTTGTTAGTCCATCTGAGGAGACATATTGCGTTCCCTTATCTGTAAGAGCAGGTTTTACTGTGCATTCACAGTGTCCTAATGATTTTGTCTAGCTTTCTTTTAAACTCTTGCACACTGTTGCTGTTTACAGCTTCTGGTGGCAGTTATTCCACGTGTCACATATCTTGTATGTAAAGGAGTTCCCACAATGGGATGTCTTGTATCTCTTCAGTTCTAGTTTCCATCCACACAATGGGATGTCTTGTATCTCTTCAGTTCTAGTTTCCATCCATTATTTCTTTTAGAAATATTTTTATTTTTTTGTGTTCATGCCTATCATTATATTCAATTCTTGGCCACGGCGAAGATTCAGTGCATTACTGACGCGGTTTGTTTTGCACATAAATCATTTATTTTCATTTTTGTTCTTTATTTTTTTATCGTTATTTTTTTTGTAACATCATTTGTATGTATTTCCTTTGGAAGCTTAGATTAAGTTACGAGTGAATGGCCCCTGTGTCCATGTTACATATGAATAGGGATTTTTTCTTATGAATAATAATAATAATAATAATGATGATGATGATGATGATGATGATGATGATGATGATGATGATGATTGAACATTTCCAGCATGGATACAGAACCTTCCGTAGGAAATAATGTACTTTAAGAATGTTGCAGAACATTGATTTACAGTAAATTGTTGACGAAGAGGAGGAATTTACAGTGATTCAGGTCTGCTCAAGAACGGGGTTAGTCTTGTTTAGAAAATGAGTGATTGATATCTCTTTTAATGCAGATATGTTATACTATTAAACATCCTAATCTTATGTAAAGGATACTCATTATCTGGGAAAGATCTTTCAGTCTTTACATCATATCGTGCAGTTTTTTTTTCTTATTTTTTTTCATCCTGGAACCTCGCCCACTTTGTAACTAATATTTTCTAATATATATTTTTCCGATTTATGTTTTGGGATGATGTTACATATTGAAATACTTTTTATATATCCTGGAACCTCGCCCATACTGTAACTTTAATATTTTCTAATATACATTTTTCCGATTTGTTTTGGGGTGATGTTACATATTGAAATACTTTTTATATATCCTGGAACCTCGCCCATACTGTAACTTTAATATTTTCTAATATACATTTTTCCGATTTATGTTTTGGGATGATGATAAATATTGGAATACTTTTTATATATCCTGGAACCTCGCCCACTTTCTTGCTATATTAATTACTTTTTTCTTTTTCTAACTTTTTATGTTTTTTGGATGAAGTTGTATGTTGAAATTTACCTTAGGCAGGAATCTGCTTACTAAAACACAGGACCTTGGAGCTGAGGGCAGCTCCAGTTTGTGGCCATTGTGGAGCCGTTGTTTTTTGGCCTTGCAGCAGTTTATATTGTATTATCTCTCGAGACAGATCGATCGTGGCTACGCCACGGGTTTTCTCTGCAAATGTAACCTCCCCCCCACCCCCACCAATCATCACCCACTTCCAACCCACCTCACCCAGTGATTCCCGTAGGGGGAGAGTTCTGTCACCCTCACGCGGTGCACGTGAGGTGCACTGTAGGCATTGCTTAATGTTCTTTGCAGCGTTCCTTCGGCTCCGAGCTGCAACTCCTTGAATCCTTTTGATGGATCTCCATTCATGGTCTCTCTGTTCTATTTCACTTTCCTCCTCCTCCTGACAACTGTTTC
>NC_087212.1:45369462-45461962 GCF_015104395.2 Macrobrachium nipponense
TCAGAAAGTCTACTCTAAAGATGAACTGTACTTCAGAAGGTTTACTCTAAAGATAAATCATACTTCAGAAGGTTTTTCCGTCCAAATAACCCAGTGTCACAGTAGGCCACATAAAATATAGTTGGAGATTCCTTAGTTTATCGTTCTGAACACCAACTGGCGACTGAGGCTTTTTTTTTTTTCTCGTTTGACTACTGAAGGTTCGATCTGTTGTCAGAGGTTCTTTATTTCTAATTATATATAATTTAAATGAAAAATTTAAGAAAGTTTTGTCTTTCTTACTTTCCTTAAGTTCGAAAGAGAGTCGTATAGTATCAGGGATATTCATTATACAAGATTTTCTATGGTATGACTATTAAGAAAATTTTCATTTATCACCTGTGAGTATTTCGTGAAATCATTGACGCTATTTCTCTTCTTATTATAGAAATAAAGATAAGTTGTGAAACAAAATGAGAATTCTTACCAACTTGAAAAGTTTCACTGAGAAATTTAATTCTAAGCTCTTAGGCCTTCAAACTAGTTTTCTCGTAGGGCTGTTGTCATCTTAGCGTGTGTGTGTGTGTGTGTGTTTTATTTGTTCATTTTTGTATTTATTTATTTATTTATTTATTTTTAAGGGTGGGACACCGGATATTGTGGAATTTGGGGACAAATAACTTTGTTATAATGGAGAAAGTCGAAAGCTAGCCGTTTGTAGTGCTTAGTTTAACAGGAAAAATCAACAGATTGCAACACTGGTTTCATGACTTTTCTCATATCGCCAAAATTTGCAAGTTTTTTTTATGAGCTGAGAGAGAGAGAGAGAGAGAGAGAGAGAGAGAGAGAGATCCCCGCAATTCTGAGATACTCTGTGCCTTTGACTATGCTCTGTGCAACCAAGTATTCGGCACAAGTCGTTAGTAAGAGGCTAAGACTTGTCTTTCTAGAAGCATCACAGTTATTTTTGTAGAAGTTATCGTACATCACATACGATAGATAATAGAAGACAAAAGAATTAATAGAAAAAAAAGGCATGTGGACGTAAGCTTACACTTGGTTTCAGAATCTGGCTCAGGAAGCTAGTTAGTGTCGGTTTTAACTTGCCGGTACGAAAGTTGAGAAGCCCAACCTGTGAAACAATAAAAACTGAACTAATGACAATGATTTCATGAGCATCACGCGGTCCCTTGCTTCTGACAAGCAGTAGGTTGATGTCAAACGAGTAATATATGGTTGGGGAAGTGTAACTGGGTGACACTCGATCTGTACCTTTTCATTTACGTAGTACCACATTGTCAGTTGTTCGCGAGGTCTACTTCTTTTCAGCCGTCTAATCTGTCGCTTTTTGGCTGGAAATTAATTTGGCGAAACTCTAATATAAATAGGAGGAAAAAATCCACCCCCTCCTAACCATTGTTCCATAGTGCAACTGCGAGATTTTCCTCCTGTTACACCTTGACAACCTTTTTACTGTTTCCCTTCAGCGCTGAATGACCTCATAGGCCCCAGCGCTTGGTCTAAGTCCTAGATTTTATATTCCATTTTGTTTTTTTTTGTGCAATGAATATTCTCAAAGTAAATTACCCAGTAGTAAAGTAACATATCACAAATTTAGTGTTAATGAACCTTTGAATGCGTATTCAAACCTATAGCTTTATTGATTTATTTATTTTCTTGTCGTTCAAATTCCCTTGACGCTATCTGCCAATCATTCTGAAGACATAGTTACTTAACATCTAATTTTAGCATCCGTATTATTGCAGCATCAGGCTAGTTGCAGCGCTTAGTCACAGGGCATAGTTCGCTTACATGAAAGGGGAATAGAAATGCTGCATTTTAAGTAAGTAATCGTTAGCGATTACTTGCAGCTTCGGGAGTTCTCAAGGGACAAGTGTTTTAGACAGACAAAAAAAACCGAGTGACCAAGTTAAGATTTACACCCGGATGTACTTGGGACTTACAAAGATAGGAGATGGTTTCATCGTAAAGGGCAGGTTCTAAGAATTATACCACACCTCTTCGGCGACTTATACTTGTCACATTATCGAGTTTTTTAGATTAAAAAAAAACCTCGGGCGTTGTACGTAAAGGATTGGAGCCTATCTTCAGTTTTCCTTGAACGCAAGTCAAGTTTGTAATGTGGGAGGGCCACTAGGAAATGTAGCGTGCTTCAAGTACGCCAGGAGCCATTGAGGAAGATTGTAAGGATTATTTTCTTCCTTTTTTAAAAATTTATTTACCTGGTGTAAATTTTGAAATGCCCATCTCCGGTATGGATGTCTGTTTCAGTCGGAAAATTATGTCTTTTAGACAGTGGTTCTTGGTGGTAGGTTTCTGTTTCCTAATATTAGAAGCTGTCATGGACCTTCGACGGATGGTCTCGTTTGTCAATTTTCCATTAGTTGTATTTCAACCGAGATCTTTCACATTCACAATTGATTCCTGATCCCCTTTTCCTGCAGAGAGCGACCAGATTTGCAGAACAGCAGCTCAAATATAAATTAAATGTGCCATGCTATGAAACTTCTCAGTTCCAGAGGTCCTTTATTCCTCACACCGTTGGAATGTGGAACGGACCCCCTGAGGATGTCGTTCAATTGGAACTTCAAACAGTTCAAGCGAAGATAAAATGCATTACTACCCAAGAACAATTCTCCTGGTATTTTAATAATGTACATATTTTTTTTTCTATTCATTGATTCCTTCATTTATTTTTTCTCTTTAATAAGTGATCTCGTCTTTCTCTATGTCCCATTACCTTCTGTTAATCCTTTTTAATGAACTCCATTATAATATTCTTTGGAAGCTTGAATTTCAAGTTAGGGGGCCCCTTTGGTTGGGCCTGTTCCCCACTGAATAGGGGTTTATCCTTCCGAATAATAATTAATAATAATAACACCTAAATAATAATTAATAATAATAATTAATAAATTAACTAAAATAATAATAATAATCAATAATAATAATAATAAATAATAATTAACTTTGAATTATGAAATTAAAAAACTGGCAGTCACAGAACATCAGAGAGAGAGAGAGAGAGAGAGAGAGAGAGAGAAAAGAATATCCATGATACTCTGTCCAATCATGCCTATGACCCTGGGAAGTCATGTGAATCTTCAGGATAACTCAAGGTAGCGAAGGGAAAGGTTTAGTACTATACATTCCAGCGCACACCACACCACGTGGTACTTCCAGCTGAGGGAACACACTCGTGGCTGCGGAGGTCTTGCTTAGTAATGAGTATTCAAAGCATCCTCTTCGTCTGTTAACGTGTGCCATCCATCCTAACAACGCGACGTTTTTAGCGCTCGCTTATATCCAGACTTGCTTAGTCCTATCATGTCATAATCCTCCTCCTCCTCCTCTTCCCTGTTGCTTTACAGTGCCATTATCCTACATTATTGTGTAGTTGTGCCGTGTATACACTGTATATATTAGTACCATAGTCATAAGTTTATAGTGCCATGATCTTTCTTTTGTCATATTTGTACTATGAATCCAAATTACCGGAGTGTGTTAATGGAACCATGGTCACTTTATATTCCTTCTGTCATCTTTTGTCATCAGTCAGAGTCGAGGAAGGGAGTTTTGTTATTCAGTCGATTATATAGATTAATCGATGCTTAGTCCTTAAGTGTTTTTGATTTGGTTTGATTATCTGGCACTGCAAGCATGCATAGAATATGCTTGCATGCAATTTCGATGAAAGAGGTGGGAGGGGGGTCATTTTGGCTATCAACTTCGAGAGAGAGAGAGAGAGAGAGAGAGAGAGAGAGAGAGAGAGAGAGAGAGAGAGAGCGAGCAGGAACTAGCTAGGAAATTGGAAAGATATTTTTTAAAAGATCCCCAGAAAAATTATTCAAAAGGTTTCCCCAATTATTCGAGTTTTAGCCTGATGTAATTTTTGTGTAGTTTTCGTCATCCATTATTTTGTTTAATTTTATTGTTGCTGCCTCGTCCTTTGTATTAGTAAGGAGTCCGCACTTCAACCCTCGATAAACGACTTGGTGACGGGCGCATGCGCGGTCCTTTCTCGTTATAATGGTTTGGCCATACATTCCTGATCGTGTTTGGAGTCTTCAATGATGTGGGGATGGTCTCTCCTTTGGTATGTGTGACCTGTCCTGCTGCTGTAGCTTTCGGTCGCCGTTTGGCTGTGCATATCCTGTTTCGAGTGAGGAAAAGAACTTAAAATAATCTGGTTGCTATTAGGATCTCTCTCTCTCTCTCTCTCTCTCTCTCTCTCTCTCTCTCTCTCTCTCTCTCTCTCTATACATTGTGGTCATGTCTCACTGGATCTACAGAGGACGCTGTAATCCCCCCCCTCTCTCTCTCTCTCTCTCTCTCTCTCTCTCTCTCTCTCTCTCTCTCTCTCTCTGGTCATGAGATTTCTCACACACTCTATCTACAGGGGACGTTGTAATTCTCTCTCTCTCTCTCTCTCACTCTCTCTCTCTCTCTCTCTCTCTCTCTCTCGTCAGAGGAAGCTGCGGTCTCAAGATGTAAATGTAGATTCATTTGTTATTGTCAGAGATCTACTCTATTCATCGATCATTCAGGTGAAGCCCCGTCTATTAAAAGAAGAAAAAAAAAAGAAAATTGCGTTTGCTGCCTTTGCACATGAACAGTAATAACTGGGCGTGCTCTTCATTCTAATGCTAATTTACTGTTTTTGAGTATTTATCTTGGAATCAGGAGATCGTGTAGAGATGGACTTCATTATTTTGTATATTTCCTATTAGGCACTGCCTTGTTTTAGAGTATATTATTAATCCATAATTGATAATTGTTATTAGTTTTCCACTGAAATTGGCAGTTTATCTAACGAAGCACTGATATAACTTCAAAAGATTTTCCTTCAGTATTTCTGCATATTTACGTTTAACCAGCTCCTGAGTTTAAGCGAATATCTTGAAAGATACTAAGTAAGACATGGAGCCATTTTAATTGTAAACTATAATGGGTCCCTTTCCCTGATTTAAATCTACGATTTAAGGGATAAAAATGGTTAGATTTGAGTTTTGATTGGGTATCACATTTAGCAATTTCAAGTGTATATAACAAGGGATTACTTTGCCTCAATTAAATTTCCGTGTTAAGAGGGTAAAATGGTTAAATGAGAGTTAGTTTGTAATTTACCAATACTTCTTCCTTAGTTGCGTTTGTGTCAGTTCAAAAACTGATTTTACTTGAGAACTGAATCATGAGGTATGGAGGAAGTACATTGCAGTGGCAAATATTCTTGCTTTGCAATGATTCGGTGTATAGATCCAACATTGGTCCATGTTCGAGATAGCACCTAAAGCTACGAATTCTCTTTGAAATAGGACGAGCCTGTTGGAAATTCCGAGGAATTGTGTTGGTTCCCAGAGGCGTTTCAGTCATTGTAGACCACGGACAGACGCTGTTGCTCATTGTGCGTTTCTGGCTTTCTTTGTCCATTGCATTTGCCACTGGTAGTTCGAGTCTTTCAGATATGCTGGACGTCTCTTACAAGTTACATGATTTCTTTTAAATAATATCAATGAAGAATTTCAAATGTAAGTCAGGGGTAACCTATAAGAGGTTAGTTTTATGTTTGCTGTTGCTGCCTTTAATTTGAAATTGCTGTAGAGATTCTTGAGGAATTTCAAAGCTCGACTATCCTGCTGATTTTGTACGTCACATTAATTGCAAACTTTTATTACGACTGCGTAATTGTCATAACCACAATGCCCTCTTAGCTTCTCGAACTCTTCACACTTTTTGGATGAGCTTGTCACTACAAAGCCTGACATCCAGACGAGAGAATACAAAGTAATTCCGAAGTCCGTTACAGGATTCGAACTCGCACCCGGAGTATCAGAACTATGGTTGCGTTACCGACCTGACCACGAGAAGAGAATTTGTGACCCCTTATCCTTCTTGAGCTGCTGAAAATATTTGACTAAAGCAACTTTCAAGTTTGTTGCTTGGGTCAGGACTTTGGTGATGATTCCCTCGTAGGGGTTGTGCAGTCAGTGCACCTCATGCCGTGCACTGTAGGAATTACGTTAGGTTCTTTGCAGCGTCCTTCAGTCCCCAGCCGCAACCCCTTTTAATTCATATTACCGTACGTCCTTTTGTATTCTCTTCCTTCCATCATACTTTTCACCCTCCACCCGCTCCTAACAGGTGCAACAACGAGATTTTCCTTCTGTTATAACTTTCATACAATTTTCCTTCAAATTCCCGTTTCAGCGCTGAATGTCCCCATATTTCCCAGCGCTTGGCATTTGGCCCAAATTATATATTCTATTCTTCTATTTGTTTGGGCATCAAAGTATTGTTTCCGTTAGGCAAATTAACCGTAACTGATTCAAGAACTTGTTCAATTTTAGGACTTTTAAAACTGTAAAGAACATGCTAGAGTTCCGTTGAAGTTTTTAAACTAAATGATGCGCGCAGCTGGGAAATGATTTAAGTTAAGGAACGTCACTTTTGAGAGATGCAGGTGACTCATTTGTCCATCAGCAGAGACTGTTAAATCCCGGTTAGGCTATAAAACAGGATGACGACCTCACGTGATCACTGACGAATCTTCGAGTCAGGGTATACGTTTTCGATACTTTTCAAGTTGACGTGGATGTTATGTAAGACCTGGGCGCGAGCAAAGTCTAAATTGAGATCTTCAAATTCTAAATTGAGATCTTCAAATTCTAAATTGAGATCTTGAGCGCGAGTACGTATAGGCTAGTAGTAGTCGCAGACGAGGTTTGCATTGAAAACGGCTCCTCTCGTTCGTTCTATTGCTCCTTTGCATGTACTACAGCTATTCTTGTAGTAGACGGGCTTTACTTTAAAAGTGGCTCATCTTCCTCGTTCCATTTCTCCTTTGCATGTACGATTACAGCCAGACTATTAGTAGTAGAAGACAGGATATCCTTTTGAAACGGCTCCCCTTAGTCTTTTTATTTCTCTTGTGCTTGTACAAACTGCAACTAGACTATAGTAATAATATACGGGATTTGCCTTTGCAACAGCTCCACTCGATTTATTTTTCCTTAGTTGACACGACTACGGCTAGACTAGTAGTAGTAGTAGTAATATATGGAATATTCCTTTTATACGGTTCCCTCTGCTTAATAAGTCTGCCGGCGTCGCTAAGGTCCTGCCAGATTTCGGGAATTTCCATGTTTTCCCATTTTCGTTTTCTGACGTGGAACGGAATCAGACCGCGCTCTTTCGTTAGGGATTCCTAAGGAAAGGCTTAAATCTAGTTCCCATCGCGCACTTTATTTTTTTATTTATATGTATCTGTATGTATGCATCAGTCTATCGCCGGTTGCGTAGTTGCCGATTCATATATATATATATATATATATATATATATATATATATATATATACACACACACACACACACACATACACACACACACACACACACACATATATATATATGTATATATATATATATATATATATATATATATATATATATATTTATTTATATACATACACGTGTGTGTGTGATGAATCTTCAACTACACAACCGGAGATAAACTGACGCATACGTACAGTTAACATATAAAAAATAAAGCACGTGATGTGAACAAAAAATGAAAAAGGAAAATGGTAGCAATCCAAAAACATGAGATGGGAAAACGTATATAGATTTAAATCTTTTCTTAGGAATCTCACACGAAAGAGCGCCGTCTGATCCCTTCCTCTGCCTGAGAACGGAAAATGGGAAAATGGGAAAATTCCCGAAATCTGGCGGACCTTAGCGACGACGCTAGACTTAATAAGCAGAGGGAGCCGTATCAAACCCGGAATATCCCTCAATAATATTACTTACTACTACTTAGTCCTACCGCCCGTAGTCGTGTATATATATACTACATATATATATATATATATATATATATATGTATATATATATATATATATATATATATATATATATAATATATATATATATATATATATATATATATATATATATATAATATATATATAGATATACACCCCACACACGTATGTATATATTATTGTTGAGAACAAAGAAGTCTGTATGAACAAATGTAAAAAGGGGATGATTCAATGGATTATCCTCTATTTGCATATTTTAGTAATAGTAATGATATTAATAATGATAATAGGAGGTAAAGACAAGCAATAGAACATGCTTTTCGAGAGGTTACCTTACCTTGACACCAATGTTGCGTCATGAAAAGGACAGGGGTGCATCAGGAAAAAATCCAAATGTCTTTATTGTTCTCGGTTGACTACATTCTCTCTCTCTCCTCTCTCTCTCTCTCTTCTCTCTCTCGGGTCAAGGCCGTTTTTGGCGACGGGCTTGACAGGTGGGTCAAGTTAAGAATGAAACGGCCGGTTTGCTGGCGGTTCTACCTTCTTTACCCTACATAGATTAATGCCGCCTTCATTCAACGCCTGTCACCTGTGACTAAAAAGGGTGTACATGTTAGGCTAACCAACAATAGAATGTACATAAATTATTATTCTTTTTATAAATTTTTTTTGTTCATATAACTTTTCATGTCAGTGAAGGCTTATTATCTTTTAGACCATTCCGTTTGTCATTAATTATTTATTATTATTGATATTAACTCAAGAATTACTTGAGCAATACTGAGGGTATCTTAGTTGAGAATTACTGTGGATATCTGTTAACTTAAACATTACTGTGGGTATCAGCTATCTCTGGAATTACTATGGGTATCTCTGATCTTGAGAATTGCTGTTGGTGTCTGTTAGCTTTAGAATTACTGCGGGTATTTCTTAACTTGAGAATTACTGTGGGTATCTATTAGGTTAAGAATTAATATGGTTATATAACGGGAGAATTATTGTTGATATATATCTGTTAAGAATTATTGTGGATATCTATTAACTTGGGTATTACTGTAGGTATCGCTTCAGCAATTCCTATCTCCCATGTATCTCCCATGCCCTAACAGCAAAACCAAGAACTTAAAGTAAAATTGCGTTTATTTGGCCAAGAGAATGCGCGGTCACACCTTGACCCCTCGTATACCAAATATCTGTTTATGGTAAATGGAATGCTACTGTTATATTGTCTGAATGGAAATGCGCCGTTCAGCTAATTATGAATAAACACGCGTAACTAATTGAGCGTTGAAGGGACGTGCCATTTGTAGTATTTTAAAGTGTTTGTCCTGCCTGTGTTCTTCATCGTTTCATGAATGGAAATTTAAGTTGAACCAAGCGCTTGCATTATGCTGGGAGATTTGCTGACTTTCATGCCTCATTAACAATTTTAAGTGGCTAGTTTTGTTTTTTATTGAAAGTTAAGGCCATAGGTTCCAACAATTGCATAGATTTGTCCTAGAGTTGTATTTAAGCGTCACTATATTCGAAAACTTTGATAGTGGAGTAGAAAGGTAAAATAGGAAACAAAATTAATTACATAGGGTATTCCGTATGTGATTAAAATTTGAAGGTATGCTAGTCACTTTTAGTATTTCTAAGTTGAATATCTCAACTTATAGGGTGGGGTTCTGGGTTGCATCCTGCCTCCTTAGGAGTCCATCACTTTTCCTACTATGTGCGCCGTTTCTAGGATCACTCTCCTGCATGAGTCCTGGAGCTACTTCTGTCTCTAGTTTTTCTAGATTCCTTTTTCAGGGATCTTGGGATCGTGCCTAGTCTTCCTATTATTATTATTATTATTATTATTATTATTATTATTATTATTATTATTATTACATGGCATCCTTACTCCGCCATACACTCAAGGCTACTCGTATACATATGCACGGAAAGTTTTCCGATATCAGTCACAAAATTTTTTCATATAATCATGCACAGAGATTCAGTACTCTGTATTTTAGGCCAGAATTAAACCCAGTTTTTACAGCAACCGTCATTCGTTGACCCTTTCCCAGGTGGGCTCTTATCAACAATTAGCCAACTTGTCAAACTACACACACCGGTAATGGATCGACTTCTTCTTATCTATTTTCTTTTATTTTTCTTTTTTCTACTTCTTTACCTCGTCGAACTGCAAGTCATCGAACCTTTCGTCATTTTTTGTATGTTGTTTAGGGGGACGATTTAGGAAAGCTTTGTCATTCCGGGTTCTTAACGGGTTCTGTCTTCTTTCACTTTCGACGAGCGCACTCTCTCTCTCTCTCTCTCTCTCTCTCTCTCTCTCTCTCTTCTCTCTCTCGAGAGAGAGAGAGAGAGAGAGAGAGAGAGAGATTTAGGAAACTTTGCCATTTAAAGCAGGCTATAGCATGACCTCTCCAAATAACTTAAACTTTTTACTGCCTGTTACCTCTTAGCAGAGTTGAGGGGTTATCACGCTGTTTCACATATATTTATTGGTGCCCCAGTGCTACTCTTGACAGCCTAAATTTTATGAACTAAACCAAATAGGGGGATTTTTAAAAATTATACTAGTATTTAGTTTTGTGTACGTGAACATCTCTTAAGTCTGTTTTGAGTTCGTGATCAGCCGATCTTGGCTATAGCTCGCTTAGTTTTTTTAGCTCAGAGGAATCCTGGTCTTGTCGGTCTGTCTGCTGTACAAACCACGCGAGAATGTCCATCAGTCCAGAGAACAATCGGTTTCTTTTCTTTGGACTCTCAATTTACGGTCACCACCTCAATTCTTCCGTGTGGATGTGTGTGTGTGTCGTGCGCAATTCAGATCTTGCTGCAGCCGACAAAGACTCCAACCAGTTTGACGTCTTGCAAATTACCACCGGGTCTAAGGTTAGTATTGTCGAAGATCATGGGCAGATTTGGGGTTCTTCCTTAACTCGTTTAATGCTTCGTCTTCAGTTTAAAGGGAACTTTGAATATTAATTCTATGAAGGCTAACTGTTTTCTTTCGTTTGTAATGCCTTTATAGAGAGAAAACAGTCAGTAAACCAGTCATATCTGTGGAAAAATGTACTCATTTATATTTACAGAATCTACTGGTCACTCTTTACCACATATGTATGTAATTGTAATAAACACAGTTATCGTTGCAGTCATCTGTAGATCTTAGCTGCAATTCTTCCACTATTTTCTGTAGCTTTTAAGAAATTATATTGTATAATATGTCTCACTTCCTCTGAACGAGTCTAAACAGAATTGATAATGCCTCCCATTTGCTTCAGGGTTTAGGGATAGAGAGAGAAGGGCCACGAGAAAAGAATAACTCGTGGAAATCTAACATTCTTATATGCTAACAGTTGTACCAGAGCTGTAATTATACTGTAAGGTTGGGTTTAATTATGCGACTCTCAAAGAATTCTTAAGCAGGTTTTTTCCTCTACGAATTTTCCCCCAAGTACGTTTGTAATTACTGTTCAGAAGAGTGGCTGACTTCGTAAATCATAATAGGGATTCTGTTGAATCAGATATGGTGTTCTTCACATCTGCTTGATGCGATCTCATCATAGGTTACGAACGGATTGACGGCGTCTTGTACCTGTCAGTCATCTCTGAAGAGCTTCATTTTTTCCCCCTACGTGCTGTTTAGCATTGCAGAGTAGTTGTGAATAATTTGTAGCCACCATAGTTTTTATTAATACAAATTTACTCTTGTACACACACTCGCACAAGCTGCGTGATACAAGTATAGAAATTGAGTGTTATTTTGGAAAATTTTCCGAAATCTGTATTTGAAATTTCGTTTAAGAAAAAATCCCTTGACCTTGCTGTCCATCTTCATATACAGTGATCCTCTCTCTCTCTCTCTCTCTCTCTCTCTCTCTCTCTCTCTCTCTCTCTCTCTCTCTCTCTCTCTCTCTCTATAATGTTAACATCTCGATGAGAATCGACGCGAACCTTCAATTGTCTGTACATTTTTGACGAGTAAATATTCAGCCCACCAAAGGTAGAGAGAGAGAGAGAGAGAGAGAGAGAATAGAGAGAGAGAGAGAGAGAGAGAGAGAGAGAGAGAGAGAGATTCTGAACCATCAGAGGGCAAACAACCAAATGCCAAATAACGATGTTATATGAAAACCACCTTTTCAAATTAGTGCTTAAGCATCAAACATCTCATTATTTTTTTTTACAGCAGAAACTGGTTGTTTATAAATATGCGTTTTAGGTATTTTCGTATCCATGATCACACCGTGATTTTACCTTCTTTGTTGATATGTTGGGGTCCTTAGATAGCTTGATTTTATTTCGTTGAATTTTTTTTTTTTTTTTTTTTGCTATTTCGTTAGTATAATTTTTTAAAGGTTTTATTTATTTGTTCCCGTGAAAAATATTATTTTTCAGATATTAGCAATGATTTTCAGTTTAAAGCTCAGTTGTTTTCTTTTTGTTTCTTTAAATATTTTGTTAGTTTTGCGCAATATGTACTCTAAGTATTTTTCCCTTAAAATATTTTTTGTTAATTGACGACTTTACTTTTGTCTAGTTAGGTTTTGATTGATTAGGTTACTGTTCATATCCTATTGAGGATGAAAAGTGGGAAGTCCCGAAACGTTGGCCAATAAACAAGGAAAACGTTTTCAGGATTATTCATCGTCCTTTTCATTTCATGTCTTCAAAGCTGTCTAGAAGTAATCTCCCTCAGACATGCGAAGTGTGTGTTGCCTATAGTAACAACCCTTATTTGTACTAAACATTTAAGCAATTCTATGCCTTTATTCTTCTGCAACCAAACTAATTACAATCTTTTATTCTTTACAGGTAAGTGTACAGTCGCCAGCAAAAGTCACCAAGGGTAAGAGTGAACTAGTTTTCTCTTATGTTCCATTCTTCCTATTCAGGTAGTATATTGTAAATCGCCCTGTGGAATATTTAGGTTGTCTTTATGTGTGACACTTGAATCACCTCCTGCACAAACACACATACACACATACACATGTATAGATATATGTTTGTATGTATTTATATGCATATTCATGAATGTTTTTGTGTAATATTATATATAATACATATATATATATATACATGTGTATCTTTTAATTGTCTTTTTATGTGTGGTTAATTTGACGTATTTTAAGTTTTTTTTTTATTGCCGTAATTTTTCCAGGGTTCCTATTATAGTTCAAGATTTACCAAAGCTCTCTCCACCACTCTTGTTATTACCACAGCTAATTGTTGCTGGTTTGGAAAATATTAATGATAAAATCTTCGTATTTACCGTAAGGTTTAATTCCGAGGTTAAAATGGAAACCCCTTCAATACAGCTTTTAAGTCTTCATTATGCAGAAAGAAAGCTGAGACGGTATTTTATCTTTCTCTAAAGAGGGATCTCCTCTTATCTCCCCATGATGAGAGGCTCTACGCCATATGGAGCCATTTGCATAGAGATGTGGATTTTTTTTGTGGGCTATGAAAAGATGGCCTTTAGTGTGAGCGGTCAAAAGTTGAATTTTGTGTGAGCCATTAAAAGGTGGACTTTGTGTGAATGATCCACAGATGGAATTTGTGAGAGTGGTCAAAATGTCGAACGGTGGACTTTGTGTGAGATGTCAAATGGTGGACTTTGTGTGAACGATGAAAAGATGGTCTTTGTGTGAACGATGAAAAGATGGACTTTGTGTGAATGATCTACAGTTGGACTTTGTGTGAATGATCTACAGTTGGACTTCGTGTGAGTGATCAAAATGTGGACTTTGTGTCGATCAAAAGGTGGACTTAGAATTGGGAACATTTTTCCACTTAGTATTTATTGTTGTGGATACCTATTTCAGTTTTGTGTACTGGAACACTGAAAGACCTGTCGTCGATATCTGCATTTTTCATTTTTTTTCATCTCCCTCATATACATATACATATATATAATATATAAGTTTATATACATGTAGTGCTGTCACAAATTTATAATGCTATCACTACTATCTCTGTGCTGGTATATAATGCCAATTTATAATTGAAACAACCAGTGAGACAGAAATGTCAAGCTATACGCTGAGTCTCTCTCTCTCTCTCTCTCTCTCTCTCTCTCTCTCTCTCTCTCTCTCTCTCTAAGCCACAATATTCCAGGAAGTTTAGTTTAAGGATATAACCTTGCTTTCCATCCATGATTCGATCAAGAATATTCGCCGTATTTGTGATATTTAAATCTAAAGGTGAATGTTATTGGTACAGAAATTGTCTTCCCTAAATTGCTGCGTATTGCATCCCCTCAATACCCATATGCCTTCTCGATTCCATCACATGCCCATCTAATTTCACTCGATTGGGCACAGACTATATTAAGAGTCTTCCAAACCTGCGATAACGTTTAGTATTACTTTACGCTAGCTTTTATATCGAAGTAACTTTATATTTTTGGAATCACCTTTTTGTTTCTCAAGATTATTCTGTAACACGATTCAACATATTTTTAAGTTTTAATGCTGAACTTTTATTTACCTGGCTGTCTTACTAATGTATAAAACTAAATTATGCGCAATTTTTTCTATTCGTCCAAAATAGGTGAGGAATTTTCTAACCTGAAATTTCTTAAGGACATCAGGTAAATTGTCATACTTGAACATTATTTCTTTTGATAAAAGTTGGAACTTAAAAAAAAACATTAACATCTGTTAATTGATGTTTTAGTCAGGTTATATCATAGGACATTATCAAATATGATTTTGATTATAGTCTATTCCTGTTTTACGAAGAATAATGACTTATTTTTTAAGCTAGCTCCTAGATCAACAGTTAATGTGAAATTGTTATTAAATTGTTCTGTTCTAGTAGCTAATTTGTAGATGAACAGTTAATGTGAAATTATGTTATTAAATTGCCTTTTTTTGAAACTCGTTTCGAAGTTGTAAAGTAATAATTGTGAAATGTTATTAAATTGCTATTTTTCTTGCCCTGAATTTCTCTTCATGCATAAGAATGGTGTCGAGTTTCAAACACCCCTCTTGCTGTGTGCAAAGCACTTTCTCTCGTTTAATGATTTCCACTCTGAGGTCCAACAATTATCCAGGAATGTTCGATCAGAGGTTAACTGTTCGGTGACCAAAACTGCCCCAAGACCAGATTCCTCTAACCTCTCCTCCTCTGTTCGCTCCAAAAGATTGACATAGCAATTCCTGACTTATGTTTATTCCCTCTTACTGGGGTAGTGCGGTGCACTGTAGGCAATATTCGTTTTGCTCTACCTCCGTTCATATTTTCTCCCGTCCAACTTGCATTCCATCCACTCTTGACAATTGTTTCAGCATTATTTTCAGCGCTGAATGGCGTCATAGGTCCCAGCGCTTGGCCTTTGGCCTTCATTTTAAATTGTATATTCCAAATTAATGATGATGATAATTCAGTATCACACTTCATTCCATAATGGAAAAAAAGCTGCGTTAGTTTCATATTTATATGACGGACAATGCAATAATGGAAATCTGGTTTTTAGCGACAGTTTGTTGATAGTAGTATGATAAATGATTCAAGTTGTGCCATTCTCAGCTTTAATGTGTTTACATGTGTCTGTTTAACTCTTTTTATTTATAAAGTGTTATTTTCCTTTATTTTTGTTATTCACCATTAAAGGAGTGCATTTAACTTTTTTATAGCGAGTGTTATCTTTTTTTGTTTATTAAATAGTTCGCCATTAAAGGAATGAATTTAAATTTATTTCTATTTTCATCTTTCCTTTTTTTAAAACTTCACCTTTAAATGAGTCTAGTTAGTTTCTAATATCGAGTTATCTTAAATTTTATTTTATTTTATTGACCTTTTTTATTTACTTTTATTTGCCCTTAAAAGAGCCCCAGTTGTGGGCATGAGAAGAATTCAGGAGAGAGAGAGAGAGAGAGAGAGAGAGGAGAGAGAGAGAGAGGAGAGAGAGATGCTGTGGGTTGACCACGATGACGCAATAGCAAGAATGAGACTCAAGAATAGCATTTCCTTACCGGGATAATTTTTTATTGCTAAGGGAGCAAAATAAAGATTGCTGCAGCATTCCCTTGCTCTGAGGAACTAAGGTCCTCAGGAGAAAACAACAGCTTCTACTGCAATGATATTTTTGGGACAGAAGTGGATAACGGGGCAATAGATTCGCGCCTGATTTGGCACGTATTAAATATTTAGTTATGTGTTTGCGGGGCTGTTTTCCAATCTAATTAACAGAGAGAGAGAGAGAGAGAGAGAGAGAGAGAGAGAGAGAGAGAGAGAGAGAGAGAGAGAGATGGGGGCTACGAATTAAGAGCTGATTTTGCTCATATTAACCACATAATTCTATTCATGTTTTTGAGTAGTTGTTTCCAGAGTAATTTATTATAAAAGCTATTTGAGAGAATTTACGAAAGATTGAGAGAGAGAGAGAGAGAGAGAGAGAGAGAGAGAGAGAGAGAGTTAGCTGGCTGCCGATTCCACCGTAAGATAGATAGTCGTCACGCCTGACCAGGTGCTGGACTAAACATTCATCTTTATCCTTTATACGAAAAGGTCACAATCATTGGATTGACACTTATTCAAACTCTTGGAATACCAGTTGGCCGGAGTATGCGTTTTTTGGGCGTAAATGGAAAGGAATCAAGGCTGGTGTGGCATTTTGACAGACTTACAGACTGAAAAGGCTAGTTGAAAGTGAGTTACCTAAATAATATGCTTAAAAAGTTTAATTATTAAGTCTTGGTTTATAGGTAATTACTACCTGAGTTAAATTATATACTTATAGTATACTTACTATTGTTAGATTTACAGAGTATTAATGGCTGAATATGACTTGAATAATATCCTTAAATAATGTATTTAAGTGCTTGCTTTACGGTTTATTATTGCTGCAAGTGAGTTGATTTGATATACTTATTATACTTATTAGAGTTTGTGTATTACTCGTTGTAAATTGTTCTTTTTATATATCTTTGCTTAGTTACGGTTGCAGCCATGAATACTAAATATACTTTTATGTATTAAGCAATTTGCGCAGCGTACTGTAAGAATGTTTTTAGTTATTCGTCTCCGTATCCACAGTGTGCTGAGGTAATACAAGATTTGAGAAAAGATACAAGAATTTTTTGTTCAACATGTCTATCATGGATAGACAATGTTATTAAATCAAGATTGAATGTACAAAATAGTTGAGGATGAAGACGAAGAGGAAGAGGAAGAAGAAGAGGGAAAACGGAAGAGAAGTAAACAAAAATGAAATGACAGAAAAAAATAAGGAAAACAAGAACAAGATAAAAGTATGGATGCGAGATACTCATTGATACTACATATGAGGCAATAAAGCAGCATACCTACGAAGAAATAAATTACGATATGACAACAGAAAAAGCAAATCCCGAAGAGGCTCTACCCAGATCTATACAATGACGGGAAAGGAAAAATAGACAAGAAAGACAAAATCTGCAACCTTTTGAAAAGAGGGAATTGCAGATTTGGAGAAAGATGTTACTACAAACATCCTAAGATGTTTCAAAACTATGAAATATATGGTAAATGGTGCATACTTAGATGGATATGGGGATGATTGCAGAGATCTGCATCCAAAAATATGTAAAAACCTAAAGAAGGAAAAGGATGTAAGTTCGACAAAAAATGCAAATATATGCACCCTGTAGCCATGAATCATAATCAAATAAATAACCAACCAACCGTAATAAAATCCAAAATAAGAAAGAAACAAAAAATAAAGAGAGAAATCAAGAATATCAGGTAAAAGAGAAAAGCAAACCACCAATGAGATATGCAGAGGTGTCAGCAAAGATTTCAAAGCATCAGCTCCGAAATTCTACTCAAGAGATAATAACTGTATTTATTATGCCAAGAGGATATTGCAGAAACGGAGAAAATTGCAGATTCAGACACAAATGAATAATTATGATGAAGGAAGATCAAATATTATGGAAAAGTTGGATTTTTTAATGTCAGAATTTCTGGAAATGAAAAAAAGAACAACATACCAGAACAGGAAAGAGACCATGGGAAAATCCTTATTACTATCAGTATTAAATGAAGGAGAAAAACACGCAAACCATCATAGTGATGAATGCGCAGGGTTTAGTTACGAGTAACTCAAAAAGAAAAATAGAGTACTTAGAAGAACTAACCCAAAATGAAAAAGAAAATAGATATAATGAATATAAGTGAAACCTGGTATTCCCAAGAGACTGGGAATGATGATCAAATAAAAGGGTTCCAAACTTATAGATCAGATAGAAAAAATAGGAATCAAGGGGGAACCGCAATATAAGGGAAAGACAAAAAAAAACAAGGAAAAAATATATGAGAAATATAGTAACTCAGATGTGAACAAATAATAGTCGGTAGAATTTGAATTCTGAAAAATTGATGAAACATAGTAATATATATGACCTCCTAATACTAAAGAGTTTGACTTAATAATTGAAAAATTGGATGGATGTATGTAGAAATCACAAGGACTGGACTATTCTCCTATCTGGTGACTTCCAACTTTCCTTTCGTAGAATGGAAAGAACGAATAGGAGATTGTGGTTGTACTTATCATATAAGAAAAAGATAGTAATAGTAGTGCAGAAGATAAGAGGCAATTTGAAAAGCTATTAGATATGCTACTAGAATACAACATTCAACAAATAAATCACCTGCCAACAAGAAAGGAAAATACTTTAGACCTAGTAAGTAATTTGTGAACGAGATGAATTATGTTAAAGAAATAATAGTTTATAATGCGAGTATTTCAGACCATAATGTCATAGATTTAAAAGATCATTCCAAAGCAAGTGAAAATAGAGATAAGCAAGAAATGAAAAAGTGGGAAGGATATGGAAAATACAACTTCTACAGTACAAATATAAAATGGTCAGAAATTAATGAAGAATTAAACAAAGATTGGATAACATTTTCGTAAGTGATGACATAAGGGTAAATACGGAGATATTATATAAAATATTGGAGATAATAGTGGAAAAATATATACCGAAGAAGAAAAGTAAACATCATTCATGCATACCAATGAGACAGAAGAATCTTGTTCCAGAAAATCAGTGGAAAAGGTCTTGCAAAAGAAAAAATGCATGGAAAGTTATAGAACTAAAAAGTAAGATAGAAAATGCAGAAAAAAAGATTATAAAATCAAAAGAAAATGAAAAACGGGACTTGGAAGAAAAAACCCTATTAAATATCAGCAAAACCCCAAACTATTATACTCATATGCGAAGAAGATGAATAAAAGAAGAATAGAAATATGGCCCTCTGAGAATTGAAGGGAGATTAACGAATGAAAAAAAGGAAATTTGCAAATAACTGGCAGAACGATAATAGAGAATTCACCCCTAAATAGATAATGAAGATAATGATATAGAAGTAAGGGATGAAAATAGTGAATATTTTAGCTGACATAGATATTAATGAAGCTGATATTGTGCAGGCTATTAATGAAATTAAAAATGGAGCTGCTGCAGGGCCTGATGGAATTCCTGCTATTTTGTTAAAGAAAGTAGTTCATTCTATCGCAAAGCCACTTGCAATATTATTAAGACAAAGTGTAGATACAGGCAAGATATATGATGAGCACAAATTAGCGTATATTACCCCTACTTTCAAAAGTGGATCAAGACTAGAGGCAAGTATTATAGGCCTGTGAGTCTAACATCACATATAATGAAAGTGTATGAAAGGGTAATGAAGAAAAATATTATGAAACATTAATAAAAAAATAATTTGTTTAATAAAGGACAACATGGTTTCGTACCCGGAAAAGTACACAAACCCAACTGTTAGTCCACCGTGAAAACATATTCAAAAATATGAAAAGAGGAAATGAAACAGATGTGGTTTATTTAGACTTTGCAAAAGCTTTTGATAAAGTAGACCATAATATATTAGCGAAGAAAATTAGAAAACACAATATCGTGGATAAATGTAGGAAGATGGTTAAAAGAATTTTTACACAACAGAAAAAAGATAGTTATTGCAAACGACGAGAAATCGGATGAAGCCAAGGTAATATCCGGTGTGCCGCAAGGTACGGTGTTAGCTGCAATACTGTTTGTTATTATGATTGAAGACATAGACAATAATGTTAAGGATTCGGTAGTGAGTAGTTTCGCAGATGACACAAGAATAAGTAGAGAAATTACTTGTGATGAAGATAGGAACGCTCTACAAAGAGACCTTAACAAAGTATATGATTGGGCCAGAGGTAAATAGGATGGTATTTAACTAACTGATAAATTTGAATCAATAAATTATGGAGACAGAGAAAGAAAGCTATATGCATATAAGGGACCTAATAATGAGACCATCACAAATAAGGAAGCAGTTAAAGACCTTGGTGTGATGATGAATAGGAACATGTTATGCAATGATCAAATAGCAACTCTGTTGGCAAAATGTAAACGCAAAAATGGGAATGTTGTTACGGCACTTCAAAACAAGAAAAGCTGAACACATGATTATGCTTTATAAAACATATGTTCGTAGTCCCAACTTGAATATTGCAATATGATATGGTACCCACACTATCAAAAGGATATTGCACAAATAGAGAGTGTACAAAGGTCCTTTACAGCTAGAATAGAAGAAGTTAAGGACCTAGACTACTGGGAAAGACTACAAATTCTTTAAAAATTTATAATAGTCCTGGTGGAAGGAAGAAGAACGCTACATGATAATTCAGGCATGGAAACAGATAGAAGGAATAGCGAAAATATCATGGAACTAAAAATATCAGAAAGAGCAAGCAGAGGTAAGATTAATAGTGCCCAAAAAATATACAGGCAAAAAATAAGGAAAGCACACAGGACATTAATCCACTACGCACCAGCATCGATAATGCAGCGTCTATTCAATGCGGTTGCCAGCTCATCTGAGGAATATATCAGGAGTGAGCGTAGATGTGTTTAAGAATAAGCTCGACAAATATCTAAACTGCATCCCAGACCATCCAAGATTGGAAGATGCAAAATATACCGGAAGATGTACTAGCAACTCTCTGGTAGACATTAGAGGTGCCTCACACTGAGGGACCTGGGGCAACCCAAGAAACAAGAGTAAGGTCTGTAAGATCAGTTGTCAATCTTCAGCACCGAGAGAAGCTCTCAAGTGTATTATTGCATTATTCAGTATTGAAAGAAACTCTCAACAATTCTTGCATTATTCAATATTGAGAGAAGCTCTCAACTATTATTGAATTATTAAGTATTGAGATAAGCCCGCCACTATTATTGCATTATTCACTATCGAGAGAAGCTCTCGACTCTTCTTGCATTATTCAGTATTGAGAAAAGCTCTCAACTGTTCATGTATTATTCAATATTGTGAGAAGCTCTCAACTATTATTACATTATTCAGCATTGAGAGAAAGCTCTTAACTATTATTACTTTATTCATCATTGAGTGAAGCTCACAACTATTATTGCATAATTCAGCATTCAGAGAATTATTGCATTATTCAATGCCGGCAACAGATCAATTGAAATTCATGGAGAAAGACCATCGGCCGCTAGCGGTTGTTAATTACAGCTCTTTAAATTTTTGTAATCAGCTTCTGTATCCCGTTATCTCATTGTGATGATTTTGGCGTCGTTTTTTTTTTCTTTTTTTTTTCTTACACAATCTTCCGTCTTGCCCTCTGGTAATTACCAACTGGTTATGGTGTACTTTTTGTTTCTGCCCTCGAGTTTGTGAAGTAGAAGCGCGTATGAATTTTGGATGAAAATATATTTAAAGCAACTGCTTCAGTCAGATAGCCTCTGTTAAGAAGTCATTTGTTAGTGATTTAGTGTTGGAAAACACTCGAACATTAAGCTGGCAAACAGGCAGCGAACTGCAAGCATTATTACTTAAGGTTCTTTGCAGCGTCCTTTTGGCCCTCAACTGTAACTCCTTTCATTCTTTGTACTTTACTGTTTCATTGAAGGTTGTAGCTTTGTACTATGGTGCGTTGCATAAATCTCGCCTTGATTTTGTGAATGAATAGAAGCATGATAAAAAAAAAATTATTTCATGAACTAAAGAATTCTCAGAATGTAGAATATACAATTTCATTTCAGTGTATAAAGAGCATTGACTTTTCATCAAAATTTTATCTCTTCTCTATTTATATATATATATATATATATATCTATATATATATATATATATATATATATCTATATATATATATATCTATATATCTATATAGTATATATATATATATATATATATATATATATATATATATATATATATATATATATATATATATATATATATATATATCGCCAGTGCTCTTGCATCATAATCTACCCCCTGGTTAAATCGGCCGCTCACCCGGATACTTATATGATGTCAATTGTATAAGAACCAGATTTTGCGTTTATTTTTTTTAAAAATCATATTATAATAGATATTTTTATAGTTATATAATACTTACAGGACATTTAACATTGGCGTCAATGATATTTGTGTTCACGTGATTAAAAGTTGTAATTTTCCACGATTTGTTCAAGCATATTGTCATTCTCTCTCTCTCTCTCTCTCTCTCTCTCTCTCTCTCTCTCTCTCTCTCTCTCTCTCTCTCATTTCTTTTCCGCTTATGTACTTTTCTCGTGTGAAATATTTTTTAAAAGTTTATAAGGAATTTCTTTAGATTTTGTGATACATACATACATACATACATACATAAGCGCCTATGAGCATGTAGATACATAATGCACTCACTCACAGCAATGCTTGTGCATCTTAAGTATCAGTTTACTGTGTGGATTTAATGGGATACCATAAAGATCTTTCACCAGTCGCTATGCCAACAGCGTCACTTTTATTTTTATATTTTTTTAAATTTTTTTTTTACCAAAGTCCTAATGAACCAACCAGGAAATAATCACCCAGTGTGCGCATGCGTCGGTCATGGCCTCTAAATGATTTTAGCGCCGGTCTGTTGATTGTTAGGGTACGAAGAAATGGCGCGTTTGATGTTTTCTTTTGATTATTTGTGTTTGGGGGATGAGTTTGTTTTACGTGGAGGGTCGATGAAGTCTAGACCCGGAAACATAAAACGTAGTGCGTTTAAGTTCATTCATTCTTACTGTTTAATTTCATTTATTCTTATTGCAACTGTGGGGTTCTACCCATCTTAAGATCCTCTTGCTTCATCTCCTTTATTGTAAGTTTTTTTTTTTCGGTTCAACCACTCCAACTGCCTCTTTTCATTGTCTGAACTGCTTAATATTCGACCGGAGGAACACCAGTGTCTGGCTTGAATGTCTGAATTTCATAGATCATTGATCGACTAAAATGGAATAACCATCAGTGTATCCCTTTCCTGTCGGGAGGAAGTTTTAAGAAGAATATTATGTCTTTCCTGTAAGTTGAATATTTTAACTAATATTGTTTTTTTACTGTTTATTGACTGAAGTTGTTTCTACTGTAAAATGACGTAAGAATTTTGACTGTAAAGCGACTGAAATTGTTTTTACTGTAAATTGAGTAATATAGCTAGACATATTTTCACTGTAAAGGAAATATTATAGCTATACTGTTAATTGACTATACCATGGCGGCTAGAATACAAAAATTCCCAAGGACTTCGTGAGGAGTTTTTGTTCAGTCCTTCGGGTTGGTTATCCTTGAACCGTTCTCTCCTCAAGGAATCTAGCGACGATCATCACACGGCTTTTGAGAACTTTTCAGGCTTCCAGGCTTTTATCAGGCTGTTATTTTCATGGACGCCAAATTGTTGGGAATAGAGCCATTGTTAATTTCATTGGTTTTTTCGTCATGGCGAATTATATTCTCATCAGTTATTTATTTTGATTTTCTTTTACTGATTTAGCCGTTTCGAAGAACGGAGGCCCCTTCGCTCACTTGATTTTTTTTTTGTTTTAGTTTTTGCGTCAAAACACTTTTTTTGAATTGTGAATCGCTTCTTTGCAAGAGGTCATTGTGGTGTTCTAGTACAAAAGACCGAGCATATTTGGCAAAGTATATTCATGTATATTCAGTCGAGTATATTCTTAAATAATCATGAAGGTATTTGCGCGAGTTCATGGTGTTTCTATTCAGACAACCTCGAGCTTAATTCATAAATTATATTCATGAATATTCAGTTAAGTATATTATAGTATATCCAGTCAAGTATATTAGAATATCTTTAGGTATATATTAAAATATCTTCAGGTATATTCTTTCCTGAATATTTAGATATAATCAATAAGGTATAAGCATGGGATCATGGCGTTTCTTTACAGAAAACCTCGGGCGCATTCAATAAAGTATATTGAAGTAAATTGAGGTAGTATATTCAGCCAAGTCTATTAAAGTATATTCAGTTAAGTTTGATTATATTCAGTCAAGAATATTCAATAAGATATTTGCATGAGTTCACGGTGTTTCTGTCCAGTTAACCTGGAGCACATGTAGAAAAGTATATTGACGTATAGTTTGCAGAATATATTAAAGTATTGTGAGGTATATTAAAGTACATTCAGTAAACTAATTACTTATCTGACCTTGGTAGGATTACACTTATTGGATTTAAACTTATGTTACGGCACGACTTTTCTGCCGTGTGAAATATTAACGCTAATAACAGAGGAATCCTTTCAAGATTTCTCTTATTTATTGGTGCCAAGTGACCTTAGGATCCTCCATCCGGGAACGAGGAGGCTCCTTTGAGTGGCTGTGGCCCTCTGACCTTTCGTAGGAATTTTGGGATTTTTGTAGGAGTTTTCATAACGGAATCTTTAAAATGATCACACACACACACACACACACATATATAATATATATATATAGTCCATATATATTGGTGTGTGTATATAATATATATATATATATATATATATATATATATATATATATAGATACATACATACATTACATATGATATATATCTATATATATAATATATATATATAATATATATATATATATATATATGTATATTTATATATATATATATATATATATATATATGACTAAAACATTTTCTGTTAAAATAGAAATCCTTCTAATAAAAGGAGCCCATAAAAACAGCAAAAGGGTAAAAGCTTATAGCTGTATTTCGGAGAAACTGTCAGTCTTCCTCACAGACAGAGAGATAGACAAAAAGTATCTTCGAAATATAGCTATAACACTCTACCCTTTTGCTGTTTCATGTGCTCCTTGTATTACACACACTCACAAATCAAGAACACTTCGTAGTTTCGTCTTCAGGGCGAAGGTTAATACAGCTTTTGAAGATGAAATGGCTTCATTTGATATAATAAAGCCACTATCGAAATTATTGGGTCAAGTTAGGTCATGGATGTTCTTTAAATTTTGACTGATTCTTTATCTCGTAAAATATTTTTTATTGTATTGCCATAAAATTGGTTGGGAATTGTGATTTCTACAGCGAGTTATAAATAAGATTTTACTGTTTTTTTTACTGGAATATAATGCTTGCATTGATTGATTGATTGATTGATTGATTGATTTATTTATTTATTTAATTTATGGCGTTGAAAATTACTTTCACCCACCCATAAGTGCGAGTTGATAATTCTTTATACATATAAACATTAAATATCTGTACATTGTATGATTTCGTATGCTTTATAATAAAATTTTATTGCACCCCTTCACTCTCACTCTCCCCCTCTATTCCACTCCCTCCCCTCTCTCCCTCCCTTCCTAGCCTACTCTCGCCAACCTCCCCTCTTGCAGAGTTGCAGTCAAATTCTTGAAGTATATCTCCTTGACTTTATCGATTTCATCTACCTTAAGTCAATCCCCTTATAAATTGTGTCCAGTACGAAGAATTCATATGCAGCTATGCAGCTGCATTATTCTTGTCCCCAAGGGATCACATAGCAATGCAAATAATGCTGTTGTCTTGAATGGCTGCGGAGGTTAATCGGAATATCTGCGCCGGGGGAAAGTAGCTGCGTCGAAGTATTGAAGGATCGGGAGGAGGGAACCAGATTGGGAGATCCTTGTAGAGAATAGGATTTGTGTGTGTGTGTCGATAGTAAATGTATTTTTGCACGCCCCTTGAGCATACTGGAGGTCGGATCACGCCTTGTTCAATAGTTACTATAACTGGTTCACTTAAGGTAGATTCTTGGATGATCCCTATGCCTACGAGACGTTAGTTTGGCGGCCGCTGATTGGCTTGGAGCTGCCTACCTCCCGGTACCAGCCAATCAGCGGCCACCAAACAAAACGTCTCGTAAGAATAAGGCTCATCTGAGAATCTACCTTAAGTGAATCAGTTGTAATCTCTGATATAAAACTATTGATGTATTTTTCAAAAGCTGTTTGATTTTGATGTAGGCGTTTGATGTATTTTTCAAACAGTGAGTAATGTTATATATGAGTGTTTGGTATATATTCCAACAGTGATTAATGTTAGATATATGTTTAAAGTACTTTTCAAACGGTGATTAATGTTAGATGTGTGTTCAGAGTATTTTTTCTAATGGTGATTATGTTAGATATGTATTTTTGATGTATTTCACAAACGGTGATTATCCTTAGATACGAATATACGACTTACTATTCAAAGTGATTAAAGTTAGGTATGAGTATATTTGGTAGAGTTTCAAACTAAATTTTCTTTGATGCGAGTACAGGGATATTTTTCAACCAAGGATTAAGATACGACCATTGATGTATTTTCGAAATGTTTAATATTTTTCAAACTTGGACAGCTTTAGAGATGAGTATATATTACAAGTTACAATAGAAACAGAATAATTGCTTTTATAAGCCGTAGGATGTCGTCTAGTGGTCTTAACCTTCATTCCGTAAGTTGTTATTTTGGTTGTGCTTTATCAAGATATCTTGTCAGGATAACTGGAATAATTCATTCCTTCTCCTGCTTGGTAAGCCATATGTTGCATGTTGATTGATCAATTACGAACGCTACAGATTCATCAGCGATAATAGATACGAATTAAGGGGGCTTAGATTACGAAGACACACACACACACATAATAGATATATATATATATATAATATCTATATATCTATCTATATATATATATATATAATTATAAACTGTTGGGCTTATATGTTAAATAGATTCAGAGCGCTCAGTTAACTCCTTTTTATGTGTTTGTTGGCAGTTTTAGTATGCACTCGTAAGTATTGTTATGCTCTCTCTCTCTTCTCTCTCTCTCTCTCTCTCTCTCTCTCTCTCTCTCTCTCTCTCTCTCTGAACAGTTAGCCATTGTCCCACCTATCAGCCGTATTTACAAAGCGTAGATATATAGCGTTAAGCGTGTTTCCGGGAATATTACAAAAACGTTTAATGAATATACTGTAATTTCCATAATTGACATTTCCGGTCCGTTTCTGAAACGTTTGAAAAGTCTTTTCACGTTGCTGTCCACTGAATTGGCGTCATAATGACGCCACTTAGGCGCATGCGTCTAAACGGCATCTCTTCCAGTGGCAGCTTTTTGCAATTTCACAGGTCTTTAGTCCCCAACCTCAAATTATGCGCGGAAGAGTTGTCCCTGTATTCATTACTGCTGCTGTTTTGTGGGTTATTGTTTTTTTTTTTTTTTTTTTTTTTTTTTTTTTTTTTTTTTTTTTTTTTTTTTGGGTTTTTTTTTTTTTTTTTTTTTTTTTTTTTTTTTTTTTTTGCGGTGGGGGTTGGGGGGTTGGGTGGGGTTAAGGTACTACTTCCACCATCGGTAATGTCAACTATTGCTGCTGTCGTTCTATTTTGAAGAACTAATATTTTGCGTAGAATTTCTTTGAACATTCATGCATTAAGTATAGTTGCTTGGGATCAAAATGACGTCTTGCAATGTCTTGCAGTTCTACCCATTTTCCTCCTCCTCCTCCTATTCGCTCTCGCCTCTTCTCCCCCTTTCTCTGTGCAGGTCAGAAGGTTAAAATTGTCTTATCCATTTCTCTCATTCTTCGTGTCTCCCGTCCATTGTCAAGACAAGGGAACCGTATTGTTATTGGGGAGTTTTTGTTCGACCAAGAGAAGCACAGTTCTTCGTCCTGTTCTCTATTGTATAACTGGTTTCACTTTTTTTTTTTTTTTTTTTTTTTTTTTTTTTAGGGAACAGTCCGGTTGGTATGTTGCATCCAGCAGATATTTTTTCGAATGCAAGTATATATTGTGAGAAGCGTTACTACGCTCTTAAATTGTACACTAAATGGGAGACGTATATAAGCTTTTACACGACGCGTCTGTTCGTTTTTGGAGACAATAACATAAGTCCCAGGCAGTGAATGGTTAAGTAAAGCACAGATTCGCACACAGGCGAACTGAAAGACAAAAATGTAATGCTGGAGTCGGTTGGAACTGAGCGAACGTGAATTAAGTAAACTGGATGCTAAGTAAAGTGCAGTGGCGTCGAGAATGCACCATCGGATGTTTGAAAATTTTTATTTGCGAGGCCTCGTTGTGTATAAATACCTGTTCGCGTTCTTACGTCCGCCGTCTCACGCCGGAAGTCATTCACGGTGAAGTGGCTGGCACTGCTAAGCTCTTTGGCCACAATTCCCTCTGATTGATGGTTTTCTCCAACTCGGACGAAAGGCACACAGGAAATTGTGTGTGTGTGTGTGTGTGTGTGTGTGTGTGTGTGTGTGTGTGTGTGTGTGTACGTATGTACGTTGACAGATTACTTAAATGTGCGTTTCCTTACGTCTAAGGTGGTTGCTTACGTTTGGCAATGATTCGGTCATTTGTTTGCGATAGATTAATCTGTTTTGATAACTCTTGGGGTTGCTTACGTCTGACAATGATTCAGCCTATATGTTTTTGATTGATTAATCTCTTTTGAACTTTTATGGTTAACAAGTGACTGGTAAAACTTTCCGAGCTGCGGAAACGAATTATTTATGATGAGATAATAGATTTTTTTTCTTATCGTATGATCGGTCCGAGTTGGGATTTTTTATAAACAAACTTAATGAAGTTTGATAGCGTTAATATTCTGTCGACGAGGTTCCAGAGTAGAGAGAGTTTTTCTTTAAATCTTCAGTTGAAGACCCTTATTGACAGAGTCAACAGACTATAAACCCGAGAGGGGTCCAAATGGAAATCAGCCTGCATAGAGAGTCATAGGAAAGGTTGGTAAGTAAATAAGAGGAAATATAAACTAAAACAGATACGCATGAAATTCAGGGGACGTCAGCAGCAGAACAGAGCGGGAACGAATTTGTTCCTCGCTCGAATGTTTGGAAATCAGAAGAGTCCACAAATGCAATAGCTTCGATGCACCGTAGGTATTCCTTAAGGTTCTTTGCAGCATCCCTTCGGCCCCTTAGCTGGAACTCCTTTCATTCCTTTTATTGTACCTCCATTCTTATTCTCTTTCTTCCACCTTTCTTTCCACCCTTGACTAACAATTGTTTCATAGTGCAACTGCATAACTGCGAGGTTATGCTCCTATTACACCTTTCAATCTTTTCTATTCTCAATTTCCTTTTCAGCGCTGAATGACCTCATATGTCCCAGTGCGTGGCCTTGGGCCAAAATTTAATATTCCATTCACAACTGCAATAGGCAGATTGTTCAAGATGAAATTCCTAGCAAACAGAAAGGAATTCAAGGGTCTACTGATTCGTCATAGGCCATGTTGAGTGATGGTCGTCGAGAATAGGAGATAATAGTGGTCTAGAACTGGTCTGATCCAGATGAGGTCTATTCAGAAGGCGGAATTTTTTTTTCCTTTTGGTGAAGTAGTCTCTTTTGTTCTTTCCTTAATTTTAAATTGAACGATATTTAGAAATACAGACCTTGAGGAAGATAAGATTTATCTCGTAAAATGATAGTCATATTGCATTTTCAGTATTATCCTATCACTCATGGTATGTTCCTCCATGTTACATTATTTTATTCTTTTTCAAAAGAGGAATCTGTAATAATAAATGGAACGCACTCTGTCGATTTCATATGCTATAGAATTGGTTCACTTTTCCTTAATTGAGGTATGTTTAACGTTGAAGGTGGTTTTGTGTTTGGGTAAAATTTCTGTTAGTGCTCACTACAAGAGGACGTATATAGCAGTGTATAACCTGAGTTTTTTAGCATTACAGACTAAAGAAAAACATTATGAAGACATTCTTTGATCTTGAAAAACACATTAGTTTCGAGACACACTATTAGGCTCATCTTCAGGTGAATCTCAAGGGGAGGATGCAAATACAAAGAAAGTAAATGTCAATATAAAAAATAAACATTGTTTTTGTTTTTAAAGAATAAGGATTGTCTTTGAAACACTTTTCTAGCTGTAACTGTTTACACATACAGAGCGGAATTATTATTATTATTATTATTATTATTATTATTATTATTTTTTATTATTATCTTATCATTATCACTTATCATTATCATTACATTATCATTATTCATTATCATTATTCAGAAGATAAATCCTATTCATGTAAACAACGCAGACAGGTCCCATTGACTCGAAAATTCAAGCTACCAAAATATATGGTGCTCATTTGAAAGAAGTGACAGAAGATAATAGGAAGTAAAGATAAAAGAGATCGGTTATGAAGTTGGATATAGTGACATACTTGATATATAGTGAGGTGAAATCATCCTTTTGAAGTCTCCCGGACTTATAGGTTGACGTGAAGAAACTATTTCTGGCGAAGTAAATTGCCTGAGCACCACATTTCTCGGTGAGGATGTTGCGTACAAATCAAGACGATTTTGGTTTATTTGAGGACGCTGGATTTCCGCAGGATTTTATTTCCTTATTTATTATCTAGTTGTCAGTTTTCATCATCATTTCCCTTTTGTTGCTGCGAAGTTCGGAAGGATTTACAAAGCAGATAATGACGAAGCGGATGTTTACGAAAACGATTTTATAACTTTTTCTTCTTACCCCAAAATATTTACTTTGGCGGCGGTTATGGCATTCTGGATTCGGTCCGGCTCCCCTTTTTAATATGTACTCGCAGTTAGACTTTTTTTTTAATGTTGCACGCGGAAATTCGTTTTAAAATTGTTTTAAAAAAATAAATAGAAAATGGTCTTATCGAGGAAGATGCACTAATATATCTATAATATATATATATATATATATATATATATATTATTATATTATATATATGTATGTATGTATGTATGTTGTATGTATTATGTATGTATAATATATATATAGTATATATATATATATATATATATATATATGTATATTGTATGTTTATGTATGTATATGTCTATGTATATGATCTGTATATAATGTATATATATAATATATGTGTGTGTGGTGTGTGTGTGTGTGTGTGTGTGTGTGTGTATTATCTTGTTGCACATCCGGTCTTTTAGGTTCATGATTTTAGATGTAGCTAATATTCCAGGTTTGTGGATTTGTGAATGTTTTGTTTTATAAATTTGCTCATTTTTATATATATACTATATATATATATATATATATATATATATATAATTGTATATATATTAGATATTATATATATATATATATATATATATATATATATATATATATATATATATATATATACAGAGAGAGAGAGAGAGAGAGAGAGAGAGAGGAGAGAGAGATATGTATGTGTATATATTATCTCGTTGCACATCCGGTCTTTCAGGTTCATGATTTTAGATGTAGCTAATATTCCAGTTTTGTGAGGATTTGTGAATGTTTTATTTTATAAATTTTCTTATTTTTACTCGAGACTGGAGCTTAAGCATCTATATATTCTGAAGCTCTTCATATTTATGTCCAACCACTCGAACTCCTTCTTTTCGCGATGTCATGAGCTTTGAATGTCCGAAATTGCCTAAATTTCGTAAAAATCAATGATCGTTCGCTCCTCACTGAACAGATCAGCTAAAGTGTGTAAAAAAAGAATATGAAGAAAGATGCTCCGACGTCTGAGATTTGTACCGACTTAAGCTGTGTAGGTCGCCATTGCTTAAATGTGAATAGAGCTTAGTTGTCAGTTTACTCTTTTTCAATCTTACTGAGTAGTTGTCATATATATATATGATATATATATATATATATATATATATATATATATATATATGTAATATATATGAACATAATAGAAATTTAATGGATCAGTGCTTGAACAGTGAGGACTGAACTAGAACATAGACAGAGCTGACGTTGAATTCTGTGGAATTTAAGTGATTTTTATTGATTTGAATCTGCGACTTGGCAGTCGGAAATGCATAGTAATAATCATGCAAAAATGATGTAGTTGGTTTCAGCTGACCAAAATTTTTAAATACTAATTTTCGTGATATTACTCTGTACTTGGCATTTTACTTTTAATTATAATACTGAATGTTATGTTCAATTCCACATTTTCAGTGATTGCTTACTTTTCATACATAGGTTCGTAATACCTTATTAGTGCCACCCGTTCACCTCACGCGGTGCACTGTGCGCATTACTTAAGTTTGTTCACAGCATCCCTGTGGCCCTTAGCTTCAACCCCTTTCATTCCTCTTACTGTACCTCCGTCCATATTGTCTTTCTTCCACCTGATTTTCCACCCATTACTAACAGCTATTTCAATGTGCAACTGCATGGTTTTTCTCCTGTCACATATTTCAAACCTCCTTACTGTCAATAACGGTTTCAGCGCTGAGTGACCTCATATGTCCCAGCGCTTGGCCTTAGCTTAAATTTTATATTTCAATTCTAAATCCACACGGTTGCCAAAGTCGATTATTAGAGTATCTGTCTGCGGGTGTTGTGTAGGCTCACTTGTTTGAATGAACTCTTGCAAGTTCTTCTCTCAGAGCCGGAAGGAGGCTGCAATGAATGACATTGGTGCCGGAAGCCATTAAACAAAGAAAACTGGATTAGAAAGTTCTTCTTTGAGGCAGTTGCCGAGGTAGCTAAGGTTGCCGGCCCATTTTCCTATGCATGGCGTGCATGCCGCCGTTCGTTAAAGGCGCACATTGCATTTGCAACCAGTCTAGTGACGACTCTCTCTCGTGTCGCTATTTATATTCTTGCTGATGTGACTGTAAGTGCATCCGACAAACAGATGATTCTCTCTCTCTCTCTCTCTCTCTCTCTCTCTCTCTCTCTCTCTCTCTCAATGAATTGCTAGAGGGAAAAATGAGGTTTGTGTTGACGTGCATTTTTCTATCTAGGTCGATATGAAATGGCAGTACGTGTCTTGTCCGTTGAACAATTCCTGTTCACGAGACCCCACGTCGCTGTTAAAAGAAAAAAAAATTCTTGTATGGGGAAATGAAAGCAGACAACGAAATACATACGCCTTTTTTTTTATGTCGCATTTAATCCTTTCCTGAGGACATCTAAAATCAGTGTTTAGGATGATGTCTGTGTTTTTATTCGTGTTTGTGATTTTGCTCTCCACTTGTATTGACGTTGCGTTATAGGCAATTTAGTCTTGGCGTATTTTTGACAGATGGAGAAATCATATTCTTTAGTATCACCTGAATTTGAGAAGAGTAACTCCTAATGGTGTTTACTGCTTTTACTGATTCTAATAAGAATGGAGTGGTATCAGTATTGCAGGTCAGTGTTGATACATTTCAGTGTTACGGACTGTCGATTGCAAAATTGTGCTTATGAATTTAGCGTCTATTTGGTCCGAAACACTGAAACAACAGCGAGTATTATTGTACATCGCTGCACCTAACAAAAAGGTTTATTTAGAATTTAAATAAATAAATATATAAAAAAGAGGCTGAACAGTTTGATACCCTAAGACTGAATCCGTTCATCTTCTGTATACATTAACTCGTCGTCATCCTCGACAGGACAGTCAGGAGCAGCAGCAGCAGCCAGGAAACGTTGTCTGCGAAGATACCACGAAAGGGGTAATGGAGAACGCTCGCGCCCCAGCCAACCTCTGGCGGCGTTCCCATGACCCCTGTCGTGTGACCCAACGTTGAGACTTCGCATGATGCTCATGCGCTCAGTTTTTTGTGGGTGCCAGCTGATCGCCCTTAGGGATTCCTGGTCTCTTCCTGATCCACCCGGTTGCCTTATACTCGTCAGTTATTATTATTATTATTCAGGAGATAATCCCCTATTCATATGGAACAAGCCTACAGAGGCCATTGACTCGAAATTCAAGCTTCCAAAGAAAATGCTATTTTTTTTAAAGAAGTTGCAAAGAAATGAAATGCAGAAAGAAGATCTCAGTTACTCGAAAAGAAGAGAAAGATCAGTAATTGAACTAGTAAACAAATAAAGATATAGATAAATGATTGAAATACAAGGTGAATTGGTTTAAGGTAAGAATGCTTTGCATCTTCGCTTGAACTTTTTGGGTAAAAGGGTGAAGTAGTGGTCTTTACGTAAGGTTTTGGAATTTACTCTTGATAAAAAATGGAGTATGCACGTGCAGGCATAAAACTAACGTAAAAATCTACTGAATTTTTAAAATCTGTTGCTAATGAAGTATTGATCTAAGTCTCATCATCTTGAAAACCGTATTTATTCATTTTGATGAAAAAGTGGGTTGCATGAAAATAGCAGTTATTCATTTTTACGAAAAAAGTGGCTTGTGATAAATCACTGTTGCCACACTGATAGAGCACAAGTCATATCACACGGTGTTATAATCTCGCTTCACACAATTTATATATCGGTGGCAATTGCCGCGACCAATTTAGAGATAACGTCATTTTGCAATATAGAATTATTCCTCGAGGAGATTCACGACTGACTGCTGAACAGAGATGCGACGTGGAATTGTGTAAGAGAATATGTCAAATCGTATCCAGTAAGCGTCAGTCTCACTGGAGATAGAAACTATGAAAATACATTTTGAAGTTTACGTTGCGCTGTACCGCAGTTATAAACTCGGAGAGTGCGCAGGTTTAATCTTGACGCAAAATTGAAAATCCGTTTCAAGTCGCTCTAAATACTGACGCCGAATACGACAGAAAACAATAGGAAAATATGAACAAAAGATAATTAAAATAATATTTTCATTCGGGATTCGATTCGGATGTTGACTTTGCCTTAAAAAAATTGTAAAAATAATCTTGTCTCGTTGTGATTGTGACGTTAGACATAACATCCAAACAATGATTGCTTGGGTAGATAGTCTCTTGTATTTTTAATCATTGTGTTTTTTATCAGTAATAAGGGATAACAAAAGAGGAAATGGAAGGGGCAGATCTCCTCCCTTTTTCAAGGTGACTCGTATGATAAGGGTCAGGAACTTAGTTTTTGAACGAATTTCTCTTATCTGTCGTTAACTAATTTAAAGGTTTCGTATTTATCTAGTTTACAGGTATTGCATTTACCCAATTTAAATATTTTGCATTTACCTGATTTAAGGATTTCGGATTTACATGATTTAAAGGTTTCATGATTACCTAATTTAAATATTTCGTATTTATCTGATTTAAATATTTCATATATACCTATTTTAAAGGTCTCGTATTTCCTAATTTCTATGTTTCATATTTACCTAATTTAAATGTTTCGTATTTATATAATTTAAATATTTCGTATTTACCTAATTTAAATATTTCGTATTTACCTGATTTATTGGTTTCATATTTACCTAATTTAAATATTCCGTATTTGCCTAACTTGAGTATTTCGTATTAACCTAATTTAAGGGTTTCGTATTTACATAATATAAATAATTTCGCATTTACCTAATTTAAATATTTCGTATTTACCAATTTCGAAGGTTGTTTTAAGGATATATTTGAAAAATCAAAATCACTTTTTTGGAAGTTATTTTCTCATACGGTGTCATAAATTCCCTTCGGTAAATCTTTACATTTACAATACATTACTGCCCCAAAGCAATTCACATTCCGCTCACGTATTTCTCATCCCTTTGTATTTCCTATTACCTGCGTATGAACACCATATTATTTGGAAACTCCAATTTAAAGGCCGTGGCACCTTAGTAGGCTAGTTCCATATGAATGGGGGTTAGCTTCTGAATAATAATAATAATAATAATAATAATAATAATAATAATAATAATAATAATAATAAGAAGCATGGAATGGAGTGACTACAAGAAAGCCTTCGACATGATATCGCGCACATGGCTAATAGAATGCTTGAAAATAAAATACAATGCGCAACTGGAATGCAATGCTGATAATCTTAGGAATAAGACTAAGAGAGGTTAACATCAGGAGAAGGATCTTGCAAGGCGACCCACTGTCCCCACTAATGTTCGTATTAGCCATGATTCCCATAACAAAAGTATTGCAGAAGATGGATACTGGGTACTAACTCAAGAAAGGAGGCAACACTATTAACCATCTGATGTTCATGGACGACATCAAGCTGTATGGTAAGAGCATCAAGGAAATAGATACCCTAATCCAGGCTGTAAGGACTGTATTTAGGGTCATCAGGATGGAGTTTGGAATAGAAAACTGTGCCTTGGTCAACATACAAAAAGGCAAAGTAACAAGGACTGAAGGGATAGAGCTACTATATGGGAATAGCATCAAACACAGACGAGACAGGATACAAATACCTGGGAATAATAGAAGGAGGTGATATAAAACACCAAGAGATGAAGGACGCGATCAGGAATGAATATACTACGCAAGAAAAAACACCGCCGGAAACCTGATGCAAGCCATAAATACACGGGCAATACCAGTAATCGGATACAACGGAGGAGTGCATATATTGGGAGCTATAATAATAATAATAATAATATAACTACACGTTATGTTAGGAACTGGCGGTGAGTCACTGTCGATAGATCTTCGCATAACAGAACAAATAATAATGGACAGAAGGCTGAAGCATTATGACAGTAGACTGAACCTGATGGACGGATTCATGAAAAAGAAAGAAAAATATTTCCTCGGTAAAATAATACCTTTGGTCTGTTATACGCTTATTTAGTCCTCCTGGTCGTCAAGTTTCATTTTAGGTCTTGAATTCAACGTTCGCTCTGTCCTTTGTCTTGTCAAAACGGCCGTTAGGAGAGTATCCTAATATGCTTCTGTATCCTACTTACTATACTTTAGTTTCCAAATATCCTCCAATATCCTATTATACTTCAATATCCTAAAATCCTCCAATCTTTTAATAGGCTTTATTATCCTAGTATATTCCAGTATCAGTAGTGTATTTTAAACATACAAATGACAACTTCACGACCATCGAGATAAAATTCACGGGATATAGTTATTAACGAATATTAGTAGCTCAAGAGAATTATGGTTTCTTATACAATGGTTTTTATTTGTAAAATGTTATAATACGCTAAACAGCTTACCTTGTGTTGCACCGTCTTGATTTTTGCTTAATAATAAAAGTGCAAACAGGCTTGCATATTGCTTACTTTACGTTGGCAAGTGGGATGGTGGGCTGAGGACACTGAATTTGCATTTTTGAGTCCTTCCTCGGACAGGAAGGTGGTTTTGAGATTGCAATCTCATCTCCTGCATTAGATGCTCGTAAACAAGGTTTTCGTCACTTCAGACGATTTCTTCTGAGGGGAAGTGGGTGTACTCTCTCTCTCTCTCTCTCTCTCCTCTCTCTCTCTCTCTCTCTCTCTCTCTCTCATGCTTTTTTTTTTCCCCTCTTAGATGGGATGACGCCAGAAAAACGAAGCCTCCCTGTTCTCGGTAAGTCTCGGGGATGAGGTTGCTATTGTAGATTCACATCAACCGTGCATTTTATGTCTAGGCTTGTCGCTTACGACGCTCCTGACAGGGATGGAAACACACTCGAGAGAGTGAGTTCACATGGGTAGGATCTATGTTCCACCTCTCCTGAGGGATACGTCTTACGAAATTATCCCTCAGGAGAGGTGGAACATACATCCTGCCTATGCGAACGCACTCGAGAGACTGAGAGTTTCCAACCCTGGGATTGGCTTATCAACAGCCAATCAGGAGCGTCGTAAGGGACTGGCCTAGACATCAAATGCTCGGTTAATGTGAATCTACTATAGCATCATTCTTGTCTTCCAGCTGCTGCTGGTACGACCAAATTGGGTCGAATGGTTCCGATAGGTTGGCAGTGAACCACGAGAGTGTATGGGAACAGGGTAGGGATGGGGTGGGGAGTGGAGGTTTGGGTTTAATACGTTTGTGCATGTTATTATCTTTGATAATGGTCCACCCTTGCAGAGATGGAAAATTGACCACCTCGCTGACTAAAGTTTTATATGTATAAATTACCTCTAACCTGACTGGACTGACAGGTGTCGAATATTAGCGAAACACTGTGGATGATATGACGAAGGCATTCTCAGGTGCAGGACTACTTCAGGAAAGTGGCCAATTAATCTGGTTGCTCCTTTATTTGAAATCTTATTTTCAGATGTCATGTTTTTGCATTTTGCGTTGGGTATCGATTGCATCAATTTAATTTGCTATCTCGTTGTTATGACCTGACAATAAAAAATGTATTGGACTACCTGACTTTTGTGTCATTACAAATGCCAGCTTAGGAGAGAGAGAGAGAGAGAGAGAGAGAGAGAGAGAGAGAGAGAGAGAGAGAGAGAGAGAGAGAGAGAGAGAGAGAATGTATTGTGGAATATTTTGATTTTTGCTCACGTGTACTATGAATTTTTTTATAAAACTCTAGTCATTACAGAAGGTTGTGTTTGTTATTCTATACTGAAATATGCACGAGACCTTAATAAAAGTGGACCTCTTTTTGAACTTCTTCAGTTTCTCCAAAAATGTTCGTCGTTATTCTGACGTTGCTGTGAACACAGAAGCTAAAAGACGATTTTAAGGAGAACAAGGCAATTTAGTTGTGTTCTCCACCGACAGATGGCTCCGTTGCAACTCCAGTGCAAATACGTCACTTCATATCAACAACGATCTTTCACATCATTCTTGCATGTAGACATTACCGTAGCTGTCATGCGATATTTTTGCCACTGTAGTTTCCTTCTCGACAATATTCGTCTTTACCACTTTTACCTAACCCCCTTCTTCTTCCCTCCCCCCCCTTTACTGTCATCAACTCTCCCCTTACTACTCCTCCTCCCCCCCCCCCCCACACACACACACACACACACACTCACACACACTCTTGACGGTGTTCAAGCAGCGATGTTTCAAGGATACAGAGTTGTCATTTTAGTGTTCCATCAAGGTTGTTCTAGTATAATAACATGGTTTTGGTGGAGCTGCTGTTTTCTTGACGCTTTGGTGGCAGTCGTGTGTGTGTGTGTGTGTGTGTGTTGCAGACCGACAGACAGAAGCAATAATTCCTGGTCGCTTCTTAAGGCCCGAATTAGTTCTTACATGTTTTAAGATCCAAGAACAGTATGGTATTGTACTTGTGAAATTATTATCGTCGTTGTTGTTGTTACTTACGTGACAGCTCTCTCTCTCTCTCTCTCTCCTGTTGCTTATAGGTAGTTTGTGAGAGGTATGTAATCTTTACCCAAATTGAAGACCTACCATGTGGCATGAAAAGCTGTTATGATTGTAATGAATAAACTGTGAAATCTTTACCGTTTGGTAACTTTATAACGAAGGTCTCATTAGATTCCCCGGTAATATATACAAGGTTGGTTAGTTGACTTAAATTTACTCATCTCAGGGCTGATGAGTCATTGTAAGCGGATGATACATATTGGACATTCCCAAATCATATTGTTCGTTTCGTCAACGTAATAAAATTTCCCTCAAAAATGTCGAGAAATAATTTCCAGTTTTTTTTTGCGTCTGGTACTCGCTCTTACGTCCGTGTTCCATACACATCTTTACATCTTTTTTCCGATATGGCGGCTCGATCTACCTAAGACTCTCTCTCTCTCTCTCTCGCTCTCTCTCCTTAACTCCTTCTCTCGTCTCTCCCTCTCTCTCTCTCTCTCGTCTCTCTCTCTCCTCTCTCTCTCTCTCTCCCTCTCTCTCTCTCTGTTCTTGAGGCAGTGTCAGTGGCTTATGACATTGTAACGCCAGTTTGATATATAATTCAATCAAGGCTCCATACCGGAACTAAAAAAATTAAGTGGTGAGATTCCAATGTTACGAAATCCGGTTAAGTAATTAAGTGCTGCTCCTAACCATAACATCTTAAGAGGCAGCTTTGCTTTGCTTTGCTAAAGCGATCGTGTGTGGTCGTCATCGTTATAAATCTGAAGGTTAAGCGAGAGGAATTTGAATATATCGGAGATGTTGGCGTTATTACAAACGTTTGTTGCAGTGTGTGTGTTCTTGTGACACTTTTTTACGAATTCACGAATATACGTAGTGTTTTACCTTGGTGAACTCTTTGAATTCATTGTAAGGAAAAATGTTAGACTTGCAATCCCATCATATTTGGAAACAGTCTTTCACGAGGTGAGGAGCAGTGTGGTATTGTATTGGTAAAATAATTATAATAGTATAATAATAATAATAATAATAATTATGAATAATAATAATAATTATAATAATAATAATTAGATTGTATTATTATTATTATTATTATTATTATTATTATTCTCCTATGTGACAACTCTCTCTCTCTCTCTCTCTCTCTCTCTCTCTCTCGTCTCTCTCTCTCTCTCTCTCTCTCTCTCTCTCTCTCTCTCTCTTTCAGCAGTGTTACCTGGATGAACACTCTGAATTCATTGCCAGGAAAACATGTAACACTTGCAACCCGTCATCTTTCGAAATCATCTTTCACGAGATGAAGGAAGTTGATTAAACTTGCACCGATAAATAGCAGATGTTCGATGCTGCAATAACGTAACAATGACGTAACGTAATGCGAACACACTTCAGTGGTAATTGACGTCACTTTGACGAATAGAAAGCTGTTACTTGTTCTTCAAAGCCGGAAAAGCAACATTAAAGCGAAAGGAAATGAAAGTCCGAAAAAAAAAAACGCTGTGCAATACAGGAACGTTTTCCAGTTCCTTTGTGCTATGCAGTAGCTGTACGTGGTTTCTCTTCGATTTTTAAATGGAACAATGCATCGAAGGTTATTTATTATTTTCAGCAGAAGGGAGATGTTTAAGTCATTTGGTCTGTAAATTCGCTGAATTGAGATAACTCTATACTGCCTTATATTTTATTTTCATGTCTGCACTGTATCTGGGAATTATATATCTATATATATATATATTATATACTATATATATATATATATATATATATATATATATATATATATATATAATTCGCAGATACAGTGCAGACATGAATAGGAAATATAAGGCAGTATAGAGTTATCTCAATTCAGCGAATTTACTGACCAAATGACATATATATATATATATATATATATATATATATATATATATATATATATATATATATATATATATAAACCTATACGCCTTTCCTTATGAGAGATATAACTGGGTGGAAAGTATTTATATTCCGATTCTCTCACAGCAAATATTGTGGGATGAGATTGCTAGCCCCCCACCTCCGCTCTTGCGGTTCCCAAGGACAGTAAGCTCACTGCCAGGGTACGTAATGGCATTTTTATAAACTGTATTTTTCCTCATTTCAAATTTCATTTGTATTGATCTGATCGTAAAGAATATAAAGATGCACTAGATTTATTTAGCTGGATATCTTAAAGATTATGTTAATGTAGACATATCTGTTTTCGCTCATCGATCGAAGGGTGTAGAATGTTAAACTCTCTCTCTCTCTCTCTCTCTCTCTCTCTCTCTCTCTCTCTCTCTCTCTCTCTCTCTCTCTCTCTCTCTCTCTCTCTTATATATCTCTCTCACACACTACAATCGGTCATTTAATCATTTGACATTTTACATTGCAGAAAAACATATTAAGACCACTGAGATGGTAACTAGTGCCATTATTCATCCAAGGCCCAATGAAAACTGACGGCGACAGAGAGAGAGAGAGAGAGAGAGAGAGAGAGAGAGAGAGAGAGAGAGAGAGAGAGAGAGAGAGAGAGAGAGAGAGAGAGAGAGAGAGAGAGAGAGAGTGGTGGTTGGCTCAGTAAGGAGCAACAAACACATGCACACACACAAAATATATACATACATACATACATACATACATACCTATTATATATATGTATTAGAAGGAATGACTGATGTCATTGTCCATTTTTCACATTGTACAACGAACTTTGTCTGCAATAATTTCATCTGAAAGTTGCGTTGTTTTGGTGGTTGTTGGAGAACAGTTTAGATAGCAGAAATTACAAGTACTTTGGCCAGTAGAAAGGAATATGAACAATGCGGAACGTGTTGTAAACGCAATGTGCTATATTTAACAATATTATTCGCGTTAACTACCAGCTAAGGCTAGTGATTTTCAATATTACTCCCTAATTTAGGCTTCTGTATTTTTTAAGAATTTTATGAGTATTTCTTAAGAGTGGAATAGCCAATGTGAAATAATAAAGAAAAGGCGGATTAAACTGGCATTTACGAAGGTTTCTGCCCTTCAAAAGCAATTTTATCAAAATGTCAAGTATATCATTTACACATTTGAGGTGAGGTGAATCAGAAATGCGATTAGTTCCTCATGGTTTGTGCTGAAAAATAAAAACAAAATTACATTGACATGTAATATGTTTAAAAATACCCTTTTAAAAACTCTGGATTTACCAAGAAGGTATATACTAGTATATTATCCCCGTCATTGTTCTCTGCTGTGTGCGAACGCGAGGTGTCCTTACCCTTTTAAAAGAGCGCTCAGACTTCGGAAAAAGTGATTATTGTAGGATTGTTGTTTTTCTAACCGACGTAAGTAAGCTTAATGCCAAAAGTTTCGTTGTTGCAGAAGGACTTTTTAGACTGATTTATTAGGAGGCCATGATGTTGCTTGGTGTTTCCCTGAAAGTTTCACTTGCCCTCTTCATAAAGTAATTCAAGTAATGTTCGTTTGCTATTATCATTATATTATTCAAAAGATAAGCGCCTATTCATATGGAACAAGCCTACTGTGGCCACTGGCATAACATTCTAGCTACTAAAGATATGGCATTCATTTGAAAGAAGTTACAAAAGATAATGGGAGATAGAGAAAGAAGAGATAATTTTTTTAAATTGAGGTAATGTTTGTTAGCGTACCCGGATGCAACTTCTTATAATTATATAAAAAAAAAAAGTGGTCATAATGACATTCCTCTAGTCTTCACTCTTTTCTCCCATAATCAATTAGTTACAGCTTTAGCCTGTGTGATATCGCTCGGGGATCTGCGGAGATACCTCTATTGCTAGTGATCCGCGGAGAGACGTCTGTTGGGGATCCGGGTTGAGACTTCACGGTTGCTTCCACAGATATGATAAAGGGATTTCCTTTAATTTGCTGTCATTTAACTGCGTTTTCCTGTTGTTGTCAAGAGGTTTGGTTTCGTTTGGGCAGTGTTACGAATTCCGAGTTTGTGAAAATTTGCTTTGCATCTCGTGATAATCCTTTTCAACACAGCATGCTCCCCATATTCAAATAAATAAAATCAGATTTGTTGGGTAGGAGATTAATTTGATTTTTATTATCTTTGGTTATAATCATTGGTTGATAAGTCATACCTGTCCATACGCATCTGCTTTCTCGCGTATGTCTCTCTACTTAGGATTATCTTCAGAATGTATGAAAGGATGTCAATAAATGTGGTGGCAATGTTAATGCGGTGACTCCTACTCACCGAATGATAAACTTCAAGTGAGTAGCAGTGACAGTTTTGGTTTGTTTTATTGGAGAAATTTTGTCTTTATATTTCTACGAAAAAACGTTGATGACTTTATTTTCATCGTTCCATCACAGTAGCAAACCTGTTCCTTAGCTTTCACATCAGTAGGCACAGAGAGAGATGGACGAACAAACACGGATGTGTATAAATGTTCCGTTTTGGATGTCTTGGGACATGTTATCAAAACAATGAACGCTTCATTTAAGATAACACTGAAGAAATAAGACATTACAGGAAAATGTTCTCACGTCAAAGAAATGAGAATTTTTTTTATATAAAGTTGAGAAAAAAAACCGAAAATTCAGCATGTACCCAGCCGTTGTTCTGGCCCACTAACGTAAACTTGCCTCGTGTAACTTTGTGAAAGTCTTCAGCAAATAGTAAGCCAGTTGTATTGATTACGAACAAAAAATTTGAATAAAGTTAGTGTCTGAAAAATAATTGCACTTAGTTTATATATATCTTAGTATCATTGGTGTGTCTGTGACGATCATTACTATTCTGAGTGTATCAGAAATTCTTGAATAAAACATCAAGGCGCAGAATTTACGTTTTCAAGTCAGTGTTGTGACGTCAGTGTTGATCTCCTTGGGGTATTTGTAGACGCCTTGTAGCTATGATTTCTGAGCCTGGTGCAATTCGTATGGATACATCACTGCTATTTTAGATGTCCATTGATATTCAGTTTCCAGTCTCTGTTGAACGAACGAATGTAGAATGCGTATTCAGGAAATTCGAAATCGGAAATATTTGCTGGGTAAGTTTCAACTTCGGTGGCGATTTTTTAAATTGTTTGTAACATATATTCTAACATAACTACGGTATTGTGTTTGAATGACTTTGTTTTGGTTGTGTTAGTCCACACTTTCTAGCAGTTAATGCGCGGGGCACATTGCTGATAAGGTAATATAATGAATATTTTACTTAGTTGGGAAGTAAGACTTACTTATTCTGATAATTTATCTTCTTTATGCTGTTACTTGCGTCGGTTTATCTCCTTTAGTTTAAGGAATTTTTTTTCTTGGGGGGAGGGGGGGGGGGGGGGCGGTTCTCTGCGACATCACGTAAGAGCAGGAGCCAAGCATAAGAAATTGACTCCCATAATGAACAAATATTTAGTCCTATAGGACTTGCTAGTAAGATCACTGATTACTTTCAAAACCTTCACCTTAGTGATGTCACTGCTAATTAGTTTTGCATACTAGGAATCCGCTTACCTGTTTTAATGCCGAAATTATTTTGGACATATTCCGTTGCGTAGGACTTGGTCTGAGGACTTGACGATGTTAATGATTATTTTTTATTTTACTTTTTTTATTTTACTACCGACGACAGGATGATGGTTTATCCCGTAATTATTATGGCATCCTGAGTTTCCGTTATTTTTTCACATTGAGCATAATTTGGATAATTATATCAGCGGTGCTGGGCATTGTGTCAAAAGGTATAAATTATATATTTTCTATTCATCATCTGCTACTTATATGTCTGCACGTACTCACTGACGTAATAATCATATTGTCCAATTAACTCTCGGTTTCTTCCTCACTCTTTGGATACGCTTGTCCTACGAAGCCTGAGATCCAAATAAAGAACCAAATGAGGAAATCCTGACTTTCATTGGCAGGAATCGAAGCCACATCCGGACGTCAGAATTTCTTTCCTGTGGTTCTTCTTTTGGATCGACCAGCGGATCGAAAGAGAGGGAGAAGAAATAATCGAGAAGTTGAGAAGTCAATGTGGTTATTAAAATGGAAATACGAGCCTCATTAAACGAGATGACTAGTAGATTCTTGATCCACAGTTATAATATCTATGATAATGATCATGATCTTGAAGCTGCATTGTATTGGGCATGTCAGAGAAGCCCATGTACCCAGAGACACCCATGAAGTTACGTAAACTCCTCCCCTTCATCATTATTCTCCCCCAAGAGGAAGTCTCATCCTACCCGCGCCTTTTTCGTAATGAAGGCGCCCTTAGGAAGCATATCCTACTTGGCATTACGAAGCAGCAGCCGTCGCTGCGTGTGATTTGTAACTGTCAGTCCAAATGACAGGAATTGTTTTCAAGTTGAGCGTCCTTTAGCAGTTGCATTACGTGTGGAGTTCCACGTAAGAGAGGAATCGTCGCTCCTGCAGTTTTTCATTATCCATGATGGAGTACGGCATACCAAGGAGGCGTAGCGCCCGACCGCCTGCACAGGTTTTTTCAGACTCGAGGCACGGTCTCTCTCTCTTCTCTCTCTCTCTCTCCTCTCTCTTCTCTCTCTCTCTCTCTCTCATTTCTGCAGGCCGACTTCCCATTAGAGGCATCCATGAGAGAGAGAGAGAGAGAAGAGAGAATATTTCTCGCTCATGAGATGTAAAAATCTGTCAAAGATCATTTACAACTATCGGCGTTTCGATGCAACAAGCGACTGGAAAAGCACCACTTAGTGTCTCGTAGATTGTTCCCTCCACGTGTCCTTGCGTCTCCAAAGTGGGTAGTTGTTACGACGTGCAAATCGCCGAACTTGTTATTATAGTCTTGGTATACGCCTCGTTATGTCGTTGGGCGAGACCTGGAAAAATAACGCATTGATGATGGTAGCGGACAAAATGCAAGTATGTGGGTAGGGCGTTGCAGGTGAAAGTAATTACACACATTTTATAATATATATACACATATTTATATATATATATTATATATATATATATATATATATATATATATATATATAATGTGTGTAATTATTTTCACCTGCAACGCCCTACCCACATCCTTGCATTTTGTCCACTACCATCATCAATGCGTTATTTTTCCAGGTCTCGCCCAACGACATACCGAGGCGTTTACCAAGACATTTATTTTTCTTAGTAGAATTAACCTCCACGTTAATGTTTTTCCTTAAGTCTTCCTTTACGAAAATGATCCTTCATAGATATGTTGTCGAGAATTAACCTTCCAGTTATGTTTTTTCTTGGTAGAATGAATCCCATTTATGTTTCTCTTCGTAAATTACCTCCAAAGGTATTTTACCGAATAGTTATATGGAAGAAAATATGAAGGGAAAATATTATCCTTTGATAATATAATTCATACTGAAACAATTCACGACCTTTGCGCGCTATCGTATAAGCTTTCAGAAGAATTTTAAACAAGTAATAACTAGGCTTGCTAACGTATTAATTTGGCTTGTAAAACCGCACCCATGCCGAAGGGTATTTGTATGTAAAGCTAGTCATTGCCATTAATGAACGTGGCAAGACTTTGATCCGTACTTGGCCAATAGCTTCGCTCGAAGAATCTCCAATTCTCATATATAATCGTTTGGGATGACCTTGGTAGCACTTAGATTTCCCTACGAGCACTTAGCGCATAGTTGGCACATCATGTGTGAACACTTCAAGACATTTAAACAATGAAATAGTTATTTATATGAAGAATTAAAGATGCACTACCAACTACGTATCAGTTTGATAACTTGCTGAGCATCGTTGAAGTCTCCAATGCTATTAGACGCGGATGTTTGGCGCGGGAACTAAGGTAAATAAAATTTTCCAGTATTTTCAGATAAATTGTTACTTTGTTGAAGCGCCTCCGTGGCGTGGTCGGTATGGTGTTGGCGTGCCACCTCGGTGGCCGTGAGTTCGATTCTCGGGCATTATACTGAAGAGTGAGATATGTGTATTTCTGGTGATAGAAGTTCACTTTCGACGTAGTTCGGAAGTCACGCAAAGCCGTTGGTCCCGTTGCTGAATAACCAATGGTTCCATGCAACGTAAGAACACCTTACAAACAAAACAAACAATTACATTGTTAAATACATATCGTGAAGTTAAGTAGAGAAAATGGTACATTTTTTACAGCAATTATAGTTTGCTTTTGAAGTTACTCCGACGTCAGTAGTCAAATAGCGATTCTGAGGAGCTCTGTAACATTCTCTCGAGATATATATACATATATGTATATGTGTATATATTATTTATTATATATATATATATATATATATATATATTATATAATTTCAATTCAACACAAAATGGTCCTTTAATTAAATTCCTTTAAATTACAAACCCTCCCAAATGAAATATTTTCATATATGGTACCGGGGGAAGGGGTAATTGATAATAATTTATCTACTATATATATATATATATATATAATTATATATATCTATATTATAGTTATACAAAAAAACCAGGGTGCACTACTAACTTGCCATTCGGATAACTTTATGCGCAGCGTTGGAGTCTCCGATTATACCTGAAAGATGTTTGGAGAAACTAACCTAAATGAATATTTTCAGTATTTTCAGGAAAATCAGTCAATTGATTATTACATGTCATGAGGTTTGCCAAAGAAAATGGTTCGACGTTTCATCAAATCTGGCGGGAAGTTTTGCTTTTAGATGAGTTCATCGATGTTTCTCTGAAAGCAGTAGTCAAGTAGGAATTTATGTAGACTTAAAACTCGCTGAATATTCTCTCTCTCTCTCTCTCTCTCTCTCTCTCTCTCTCTCTCTCTCTCTCTCTCTCTCTCATAAAAGGACCTTTGTCATTCAGTGATGAATTAGGATGGTAGGAACACTTCTGAATATAAAACACTTCAGATTTAAACTGGTTCTGTTAAATTGTTTGTAGCCTTTTTTATTTGTTAATTAATTTTTTTATCTTATGTTCATACAATTGCACTGAAGTGTCAAGACTGAATTAGCAAGGACAATGAAATGAAATACTCCGCCAATACCTCAACGGCATACTCGAATGTTTCGTAAAATGGGTTCTACTATGTGCCTTTGAATTGCAAGAATAATTTTTTAAACTAAATTTTTACATCAGAGTTTTCATTCTTCTAATTCCATCGCTTATTGAAAACAGCGTCTCTAACATTTTTTTCGCCTTTATAAAAGAAAATGCCATCCATTTGAAAATGCGGTTGTATCTGGAACCTTGTAACCCACGTGAATCACTTATTAACGGAGATAAGCTCGGGACTTCCGGTATTTTTTCCTGCTCCTTGAAAATAGAAACGCTGGAATATCAGGTGAATATTATAGTTAATTACACAATAAGAATCGGTGAAGGTTAGTACTGTACTTGAATATACGCATTGTCTTGTGTAGCTGCGGCAGGTAAGTGAAATAAGCGTTGCCCCATCTTTCTCACAAGAATGTCAGGAAGTCGATAAAGAGACTGTTTCATTATGTATAAAAAAAGCCAAGCTTTAGAATGAGGAAGTGTGTGATCCTGACTCACGATTAGGGAGGTAGGCGAGAGCTCAAGGGAATTGAGGAGAGATGAGACGGATGAGTAACGCTCTGAGGTGAGAGATAAAAAAATATATGCCTTTATATATATATATATATATATATATATATATGTGTGTGTGTGTGTGTGTGTGTGTGTGTGTGTGTGTGTGTGTGTGTGTGTGTGTGCGTGCGTGCGTGTGTGTGGTATATATATATATATATATATATATATATATATATATATATATATATATATTTATATAGTTATATGAGAGAGAGAGAGAGAGAGAGAGAGAGAGAGAGAGGGGGGGGGGGCACGAGGAACGACGGAGCGTAAAGCAGATTCGAGACCGTTCGAAATCGGGTGATCTGGAGAAAGGTCATGTAAGGTCATGCGAAGGTACGTAGGAGGTTTAGGGAGAGAGAGAGTGAGAGAGAGAGAGAGAGAGAGAGAGAGAGAGAGAGAGAGGGGTTTGTGGGCCACTGAGCGCTTGACTGTTTGAAGGTCACGTGATGAAGACCTTTTTTTTTTTTTTTTCCATTTTTTAGTTTTTTTTCAGCTCTTGTTAAAGACTGGAAAGATTATCCCGGTGCATTGTCTTGACACAGACCTCCCTTAGCCTCTCTCTCTCTCTCTCTCTCTCTCTCTCTCTCTCTCTCTCTCTCTCTCTCTCTCTCTCTCTGTTCCGTCTTGGGAACCTCAAAAGTTCAAACAAAGATGCAATATATTACCACCTTCGGGTGGTTCGTATATTTTATAATTTACCAAATATTCCATTTATTTATTTAATTCATTATTTTCTATAAAAAAAAAACTTTTCTTTCTGTATTTCCTATTACTTGCAGATGAACACCATATTCTTCGGAAGTTTGAATTTCAAGTAATTTCCCCATGTGGACCTGTTTTCTTATAAATAGAGGTTTATCTTCTGAATAATGACGATATGGGAGAGATAGTTCTTGTATGCAGTGCAAACAATTTTGAACTATTAAAGAGAACATTAATTCGTTGGTTTCATGGCTTAATTTATTCATCGGCGTATCTCTCAATGTTCTCCGAATATCAGATTGATCATATTTGACTTGGGAGAAACGGCGTGTATTTGCGCAGTGTACATATTCAAGTGTGTGTGTATTAGGTGTATCCGTGCCACACCCTGTCCTCTTTACAAGTCGATAAGCATGAAAAATGTTTTCTTTCCCATTTCCTTTTTGTATTCTTTTTTCAGGTATGTCAAAAATGGTTGTTATTCCTTTCAGCCTTGGAAAACAATGTTGGGCCGGTGTAAAGCAGGTTCTGTATTTTATTTTTCTTATCCGAAATGCGAGTTTTGTTGGAAATATTCTCCAAACATTTCCCGTAACTGTATATTTTTTTTGTATATTTGGAGTTATATTTACATAGTAAACATAAAAAATAAGCTTCTCATTGACTGAAGTTAAGAGTTAACGTTTTGTTTGATTAAGGTACAAAGGTTATACCGAATCGTACCCAAACTTTGTGTTGTTCATAATTTTTTTTTTTTTTTTTTTTTTTTTTTTTGGGGGGGGTGCCGAGATTTTTTCGAATTTTCACTGCACCCGGTCCTTCATCTTTCGATCAAAGGTGCAGGCGGAAGTGCTATTCTATTCGCGTCCCAGTCGATTGTTGTGCAAGAGATGACGAAGTCAAAAAGCAAATAGATTAAAAAAATTAAAAGACTTGGCAACTTTTGTTCATTTCACGTTCGCGTTGCCAACGAGTGATTTTGGAAGAAGGTTTTAGCCTTCGCTGCTGGTGTAGAATGTGAAGTGTTTTACTCTCCCTTTTTCGTATTGTTCTTTGCTGATATTGGGCTAACGTTGGAGCGAGAGTCTTTGGAAGAATGTTACGACTTGCAGTTTGCTAGTATGGTTTTTTTTTCATATATTCAATTTTGCTCCTTCTCTTGTGTGTGTCCATCATTTTGGAAATTCTTTCGGAATCTGCAAAACGTAGAGATATGAAATGAGTCACTTGCCCATTTTAGAAAGTGCAAGAATTTCGCTTTAATGAGAGAAAGTGCGCGTGCGCGCGCGTTCGTGAGAGAGAGAGAGAGAGAGAGAGAGAGAGAGAGAGAGAGAGAGAGTGAGTTGCGGATGATGTTCCGTACCCATTGCAAGACATATTTGGTAAACATTGGCAGTAAGAATTAATTTAAGTAATGAAAGTTAGCAGGATAGGAAGCTGATCACGAACTTAATTTTAAACAATGTCCGGATGGTTGAATACCAGTGGAGAGAGAGAGAGAGAGAGAGAGAGAGAGAGAGAGAGAGAGAGAGAGAGAGAGAGAGGGAAGAGAGAGGAGAGAGGAGAATTTGTTTGGTTGAGGGGGGAGGTATGAAATGGGGACGGTGTTTTACGCGGTAATATGACAAAAGAAGATCACAGGTTGTTCGACATTTCATACTGTTTTTAGTTCAGGGTCGGATTTAAGGTGCATCATTGGTAGAGGCATCAAGCAATTGTTGTAAACTCTCAACATTTATCGTTTCGCCTAAATGATGTCATCCCTTTGAAATATACAAGGCGAAGTATGGGAATACTAGGCGAAATGAAGGCTTACGTAGTTAATTGGTTCACTTCTGTTTCCGCTTTGAAATATGACATTGTAGAACTTAACTGGTTTGGCCTGTTTATAGAGACCCTCGTTCTTTATATTTAAAAGGAGATTATTCGTGTTCATATTCATTATGATAATCTTTCATCGTGAAGGTGTTTAAATATATAGCTCGCCAGAGGCGCGTATGTTTGTCGTGGAAATGAGAAAACGTATGATTTTCAGTGTTTTACAATTGGGTATCTCTGCAGAATGTGTGTAGGCTCTTCTTCATAGAACTTCGAACTCTGGCCACAACCAGTACGGATCATTTGACCCAAAGACTTAAGTCACAACAGATAAGTGTACAAGAAGGAAAGGCCATCATATGCCACTGGGACCTGGCGTTTTCAATCTGACTCATCCCCTTTTCTCATCATTCATTCTGCAATTCCCCCAACATTAGTCTTCTTGTTTCGCAACCTCACCTTGACACTTGAACGATGACCCTTCGCCATGTTGATTGTGAAGTTTCTTTGGCAGCCGCTCTGCTGTGGTAGGCTGATGATTTTGGGATATTGAATTAAGCAGGTTTTATTTTGAGGGGGTTAGTTCCAATGGACTTGGTCTGAATTTTTTTTATTGGATGTGTTCCCAATAATAAATTTATTTGAATGGTGTATATTGCGCGCACACACACACATATATAGTATATATATATATATATATATATATATATATATATATATATATATATGTGTGTGTGTGTGTGTGTGTGTATATATGTGTATATATATATATATATATATATATATATATATATATACATATACATTATATATATTCTTATGTGTATATTTTTATATCTATATACATGTATGTATGTTCGTATATGTGTGTATATACACGAATAATATACACACACACATATATATATATATATATATATATAATAATATATATATATATAAAGAAACAGTTAGGAAAGTAAAATGGAACACTACTCAACTCAGCCAGCATTTCCTCTCGGGAGACTTGTTATCGTCCCGCAATCTAAGGTTGCAATGGTCAGTTCATCCTCTCATGGTATAAGCTTACTCTTCCATCTCTTGTAAGCATGTCCTATTTTTGTACGTGGCTGAGAAGGGCTGCTTCCTTCTAAAAGCCTTTTTCAGACGTTTTCTTTCTCATTGCTGATAACCATCACTCCCTCCTTTCTTTTTTCTTTTCTTTGGTCCAAGTTTTCGCTTACTGGGGGAGTAAGCCTACAAACTACTTTGTTGTTGTTGGAGAGAGAGTAGGAAAGTTCTACGTAAGAGCCTAAAAAGGTATGAAAAATGTGTTTTGCGTTGAGTTAAAGATATAGGAATTTTAGGATAGGAGATTTATTATGTATTCATTAGAATAAAAATTCAAAAAATAAATGTGCATGTTAAACAGTACAGAAAAATTGTTTCTAATAGAATATAGCGTATTTATTTTAATTTGAATTGGTGAAACAAGGCTCTGTTTGACTTAGATTTTATTACATTTTAATTTACTTAAAAATTAGGAAAATGAGGTTTACAACTTATGCGTAAAGTTAAAATCTTACACGTATCTCGAGTAAGCTTGAGGTTTGATCACGCCTTGTTCAGTATGTTTATCATGTTAAGTGACTCCTATTTTATTTTCAGATAAGTAATACCATCCTCCTAGTACAATTTCACCCATTTAACACTTAAAGTTTAAGAATTTTTAATAATGATCTATTCTGTTTTCCGTATCACATAATTGTCTCTCAGATTGCAGCGCTGTCCTTTTTTAAAAGTTTTCATAATAATCCTATTGTCTAACTTTAAAAAGATTGTCGTTTTTTTCAGTCATGTTATATAGTCTATTATATAATCTATATTATATAATCGTTTTTTTCAGTCATGTTATATAGTTATTATATAATCTATATTATATAATCTATTTTATGCAGACAAGAAATCATTTTTTTGTCGACGTCAGCAAAGTAATTGCAGTCATTGTTAGTGCCAGGGAAAAATTTGGAGCTCTCGTTGTACAATGTACAAATATTTACGGAATACCCTTCCTGGTTGCAACATTCTCTCCCTCAGATCCGGTCATTTTGTCAGAAACGTCAAACATTTCTTGAAAATGGACGTTTGAACGTTGAGTATCTTCAAGGGTTTTTAACCCTGCTTTTCTTGATTATCTATGCCTTTTCACCATTTTTGGGTTAGTGTAATCAGTGCACCTCGCATGTTGTATTGTAGGCATTACTGAAGGTTATTTACAGCGTCCTTTCGGGCCGTAGCTGCGCCAACTTTTTCATCATTTAACTGTGCCTCCATTCAGCTGTCTTTCTTCAGTCGTGCTGTGCAACATTTCTTACTGTCACTTCATAGTGGAACTGGAGTTTTTCCTAGTTCCACCTTGAGATCTTGTACTTCATATTCTCCATTTTCTGTATGTCTTGATCTTGCTGTCCAACCACTCTAACGCTCTCTTGACATTGTATTAGACGATGAATGACTGAAAGTACCCCAATGCTTGTTTCGCTTGCCTAAATTTTCTAAAATTGAACCACACTAGCGGATACTTGTCACCAAGTAATAACCCACAAGGTCGGCCTATGAAAGCGAGGGGCCACCAAGTTTTATATTCAGTTCCATTCTAATTTATTCCTTTCCACTAATAAATAACAATTATCCATGTTTGTGGTTCCAGGTATTAAAGAGAATAGGGATTAAGCTACACTATCCCATTTTTCGAGTTTCCGTACGAAGTAACTGTTCTTCCACTTGTGCCCTTTTGCGCGGCAGCCGTGCGAAAGCCATTGGGATTTATAATGATAGGGGGATTTTGTAACCTCTGCTGTAATGTGCTGCCCGAAGACACTCAAATCGGACGAGTTTTTGTGTGGACTTGGTTATTCCTTTTGTTACGGATTTTTTTTTTAAGAACACCGTGGGATTCCGAAGAACGTCGGTGTTTGAACAGCTTAATGGAGTATAATTATTGTCATTGTAGAATATGTGCTGCAGTTTGGTCGTTTATGGTGTTGTGCAAGGTCAGGAAAATGTATTGGTTTCAAGCAGATTTTTCGAGTCTTTGTTTTAACGAATTCTTTTGTTGGTTGAAAAAAGTATACATACGCACATCTAAATATTATAATTATATATATATATATATATAAACATATATATATATACATATACATATATATGTATATACATATATATAATGTGTGTATGTGAGTGAGTGTATGCATACAGAATTGATATGTGATACCTAAACCCTCTTTTCAGAACAGCATTTTCCAGTGATGCATCAGAGGATTCACGTCACCTCAGGATCAAAATCATTTATAAGGATTAAGGATTACAATGACAGGAAATGATCCGGAATTTCTTTTCGCTAGTGAAATTAGCCTCAACGAAGTTGTTGGCAGAGGAATACGAAAGTTGTCTTTTCATTATGACGCGGCAGTTGTCGTCTTTTGTATTATAGCATTTTTTCTTCTTCATGGGCTTTTAAGGATTACGTCAAGACGTGACAAATAAGTCTTGTCTCTTGTCTAGAGGATGAAATGAAGAAGTTATTGAACTTGGCATTGTTCCCTCCTCTTAAGAATGTGACCATATTATATTATATTTCATAATAATGTGTGAAGCGAGGCTTTTGTTTTCTTTACTCTAAAAGAATTCACCTTTTATTTTAATTTATATTTTCAACTATTTTCTGGTTTATTATTTAGTATTTTTTGCCTGATTAGTGATCTCATCTTTTAGTATTTCCTAATATCTTCTGTGACTACAATCAAATAAACACCACGTTCCTTGGAAGTTTAAATTTCAAGTGAGTGGCCCCTGTAGGCTTTTTCTTTTTGAATAATTGTTTATCCTCTGAATAATAATAATAATAATAATAATAATAATAATAATAATAATAATAATAATAATAATAATAATAATTTTATGGCTGCGTAAGTCTGAAACATTATCGAAAACCCTTCTTTTGTTTAAAGGTTTTGTTATATGGTGTTGGTGTTTTAAGTCGGAAGATCTCTGTATGGTAATTTTAAGCTGTCGATGGTTGTTTGCATATATAGAGCTGGTGTTTTTTTTTTTTATTATTATTATTATAAGAGCGTATTGAATCAAGAATCTAAGTTTTCTTTTGCATATCTGATGCAAGGGGTAACAGTATTTCCGAAAAAAATATCTTTGCTGCCAATTTTTCCATAGATCAGCCGTACGAGACACTTTTAACAATGAATAAGTTGTCAGTGCTTAAGAAAAGTACGTACGAATTTCACCCCTTGTTTAATTTTCCAAAGATTAGTTATATGATACACTTTATAACAAGGAATACGTTTTCAGTGCTTAAAAGAAGTATGTATGAATTTCACCGCTTGAACACTTTCTGTTTTGAGATACACAAGGTGTTTTCATTTCCACCCTTGCACAAGGCAGTGACGTGCAGTAACCAGAATCCACTGTACTCACGCCGACTAAGTGCACAGTAGACGATGGCTAATAAGACTTGGAATATTTCTCCAAGTGAAGGTCCTTTCTGATTGTCTGGTATTTCCTTGTTATCGTTTCTTCCGTTGTGTGGCATTTTAAAGCCTTTTTTGGTTAAAAGTTTCTGGAGTTGTGATAGATTTATTTGCTTGATAATACACATTACATTTGTTCGTTTTGTTTGTGTTACGGTCTCGAGTAATGACCTCTCTGAATTCACGTGATTTTAATTTTCCACGTTTTCGGGAAAAAAAATGAACTTTTATAAAATTCTCTCTCTCTCTCTCTCTCTCTCTCTCTCTCTCTCTCTCTCTCTCTCTCTCTCTCTCTCTCTCTGTTATTACCTTACCACGGCTGTAGGTGTCTCTCCGTTATTCCCTTACCACTGCTGCAGGTCTCTCTCTCTCTCTCTCTCTCTCTCTCTCTCTCTCTCTCTCTCTCTCTGTTCTCGTTAACCTGTGAACTTTAAATCAGCTTCATACCATTTACTTTTTTTTTTTTTTTTCATCTTTATCGCTGGAAGTCCACCGTCTGGGCTTTTTCAAGGCCGACCGGGTACTACTACTTCGCGCATGCTCAGTGCTCCAAATATAGGATTATTATGAAGTCATTTCTGAATAGGATCTTATGTCAGCATTCTATCATGAATGGCTTAATTAGAATTCAGGAAAACTTATTATTGCAATTATTCCCGGTAAAGGTCAGTACCTCATGACTTATTAAAACTAAGGTTCTTGAACAGAATACTTGAACTGCATGACTTGGAGATTTATTGTAGAAATGTACATGTTCACTTAAGACATTTGTGCGCTATTGTGTGGGATGAGGCACAACCATTCACATCAATAATCATATATACAATAGCGCATGATTGACATTATATATATATTGTATATATATATATATATATATATATATATATATATATATATATATATATATATATATATATATAGATATAATATATATATATATATATATATATGATATATATATATATATATATTATATATGCGGATCCAAAACAATGCTCGCCCAAATAAGTAGAGTTGAGATGAGAATATTTCATCCAGAAAATTGTCACATAGAGCCCCCAAACTTACCGAACTTGAGACCACGAACCAAATATATAACTTAAATATGGAATGTGGGAGCGCTGCTAATAATTTTTTATATCCTTGATAAAGACAAAAACAGTTCCTTAGTCATTCGCCTTTCTATTATCTCTTAATTATCTTCGTAGAATTATCAGATGTAGGATTTTTAATTTGAATTATCTTGAGTAGGAAGGATTTTTTTATATATTTTCTTAAGAAGGAAGGAATTTTATTTTTACTAGGTAATTTGAAGGTAAAAATATTGCCATGAGATCCGTTAAGTGAGAAAGGACGATTGAAAATCATATTTTAGATTATACAAATATTTATATATACTATATCTATATATATATAATATATATATATATATATATATTATGGTGTGTGTGTGTGTGTGTGTGTGTGTGTGTGTGTGTGTGTGTGTGGTGTGTGTTTGTGTGTTGTGGTGGTGTGTGTGTGTGTTGTGTGTGTGTGTGTGTGTGTAAATCTACTAGTGATTTTTACCAGATAAATATGAAATTATAATAGATGGCATTGTAGCAATTACCAATTTCATATATATGTTTGTGTGATATGTATGTATATGTTATAATATACTATATATATATATATATCATCATATATCTATACATACATATACACACAATTTCATATATGTTTGTGTGTATATGTATGTATATGTATATATATAGTATATATATATTGTATATAGATATATGTATATGTTTATATATATGTATATGGTTATATATATATATATATATTATATATATAATATATATAGAGAGATGAGAGAAGAGAAGGCGAAGAGACGAGAGAGAGAGAGAGAGAGAGAGAGAAGAGAGAAGAGAGGAGAGAGAGCCCAGGGTCAGTATCTCTCTCCTCTGGTCTTTATACATTGAATGAAGGTACATTGTCCCAAGCAGGAACCCCTAAGTGGACCTTGGTCCAAGCTACGGTTCGGTACAAGAGATATTTACCGTCTTGACTGTTGATGCGAGTGGTTGACTAGAGGATACTCCCGTGTCCTGTGAAGACGAGAAGGGGCCCAATCATACGTGAATATTAATTTGAGTCTCTCTGTAGTTCTATAGAAATACAGCCGAGTAATGTTTGTGTAACGAATGGCAATTGTATTGACTTCTAATCCTTTTCGTTATTTCTCTTGAAGGGAATCTGTCACCTGTGTTCATTCTTAAGGAATAGGCCCGGAAAATTATACTTCAAAATATCCGGAAGTCAAGAGATTCTTGTAATATTTGAGAGTAAATAATTCATTTTTCTAGTAAGTCCTTTTGAGTGAGAATAATTTTTAACTCCGAACTGCTCTTGTCTTTTTCCGCGCCATCATGATAGTCAAGTGACGGTTTATGAGAATCTAAAAATAGTTTTCATTGATGTTAAAAGAAAGTCAATTTTAAGATATAGATATAATTGAGGAAATAGATAAGCTGCAGTGGAGCTTAACCACAGACATTTTTTTTCCAATCAAATTCTCGTATGTCTTTTATTGTTCAATAGTTACTAAGTGAGAACGCGTAGGAAACTGAGGACGTTGTCAGCTATGGCCTTCTTGAGCAAAAAGCTATATTAGTAATAACTCGGCAAATATTAAAAGTACATATTTGAAGGTGTGTTTGTGGTTGGTGGCGGTTGCAAGTATACTTGAGAGAGAGAGAGAGAGAGAGAGAGAGAGAGAGAGAGAGAGAGAGAGAGAGAGAGAGAGAGGCCTGCATACTAATAGAAAGATACATAAGTGATTATTTCTTTATTGTGACACTTGTTAGGTAATTGTATACTTACTTAATTGCATGACGTATCAGAGGGAAATGTACAAAGTTATTCTAAGAATTAAGTATCGGGAAACAGGAAAAATCAAAACTATGATGTATAGCGTAGGAAGATGATCTCTCTAATGAGACGAGGCAGGGGTACCACCTGTGCCACCTCTAGGGGCTGACAGTAATTGATTGACCATTTAATTGGTACTTGTACGAGGTTGCAAGGAGTGGTGATGACACTTCATAGGGTTGTGAGTAATGGTCCAGGACATTCATTAATGTCAAGTTCCTCAGGAGATAAATGAAAAACCAAAGAGAACCTCGGCTGAAAGAGAAGCCTATTTCTTTGTCTTTCCTTCTTTTTTTTTTTTTTTTTATGTAGTTTAGGAGCAGTATTGATATTTTATTCATAGGAATCCATTACGCAAATATTTGGCATGCCCCCTTTTGATATATTACATATTTGTAGTATCTGGGTCATCTTACGCGATTCTCAAAGTAATGGCTGCATCAAAGCCCTCCACAGTATTCGACTTGCCTTCCTTTGCTTATCCTTTTTCGTAATAATTTTTAACTCGTTAAATGCAGTAGTGATCAGTTATTTCTCTGTGAACGTAGATTGGGATTCACCTTATTATCTGTCCTGTCCTATGTAAACGTAAGAATAGTCTGTTCTTTGGAAGAATGTATTCCTTGCTCTTCTTTCCTTGGTATACGCACGAACAGTCCGCTCTTCGAAAGGTGGTTTGCTTCTCTCGTCATTTTTGGTTTGAGCTAAGTTTGCAGCACGGCCTTGGCGCGTGTTTTTGTCGAACAGCGACGAGAATAATGACGACATCAATAGATAGTGAGAACTGGTTATCGCGGCTTTGTTTGTGCCATGTCATTGTTTAGTTTATTCTCTGTCCTAATCTCACCATCAGGTTCCTCTGGGATCATATACTTCACGAGGCGGCGAGGTAATCGCATTACCCGTCGGTATAAATCTGAACTTTTTCTTTCGATATATCCGGCTTGTATTATTCTCTAACCCGGATTTATTCATAATAGTTGGAATGGAGTTTTCCAGTTTTCTTTAAATTGAATTACCTGGTGATTTACTCGTATTGGTATGTCTGTAATGTGCCATGTAATTAGGTAATGGCATTTTTGTTGTGTGCCATGTAAGTGGGTAATCGTATTTTTATGAGATGTGTAACTGGGTAATGGTATTTTTGTTATGTGCTATGTAAGTGGGTAATGGCATCTCTGTTGTGCTATGTGAGTGGGGTAATGGTATCCCTGTTGTGGTATGTAAGTGGGGTAATGGTATCCCTGTTGTGGTATGTAAGTGGGGTAATGGTATCTCTGTTGTGCTCTGTAAGTGGGTAATGAGATTTTTTTACATGCTTTATTAGTGGGTAATGACATTTTTCTTACGTTTTATGTAAGTGGGTCTTGAATTCATTATTTTCAATTTTCAAATAATTATTCCCTTTATAAGGTCTAAGAGTGAGAAACAGAGACTGCATTGATTAAATAAGAATGGAAGATGGAAATTGATGCTTGTACTTTATGACCTGAGAACTGGCATTGTTTTTAATACCAAGACACTTTCTACTGATAACCAATGAAGAGTAGAAGTCTGGGACCTAACCAACAAAAAGTTTATTTTTGCAGGAAAGTTCCGTTGCACGGAACTGTGGGAATTTTTTTTATTCAAGTCTCATAATGGAGGAGGTGCTTTCTAGCAAAGCAGCTAAGAATGAAGGATAGATAGTATACGAAGATTAGGCGAAGGGAAATGATAGGATTTTTTTTTTTTTTCATATAAATAACTACTTTAGATACCTTTCTGCCAGAGGCTTCTGCCTTCACTATTTTAACAGCTTAGTGCAGTGATAAATTATATATATATATATATATATATATATATATATATATATATATATATTATATATATATATATATATATATATAATATATATATAATATATTAATATATAATACTATATATATATATAGATAGATAGATAGATAGATAGATAGATAGATAAGATAGATAGATAGATAGATAGATAGATAGATAGATAGATAGATAGATAGAGAGGTTTATCATCATTAGGAATTATACGTAGTCCGTTCTCCAGTTCACATGTAAATTTACATTTCGTGTACCTGGCAGATATTTTCAAGGACCACATTGCTGCAGTTAATAAGGTATCTCATTATTTGTAATTAACTAGAACAACGCATTTTTGCATACTCGTATGGATGTGGCCAACACTTTTTTGTGTTTTTGTATAGGGTTTCATTCTCTCTCTCTCTCTCTCTCTCTCTCTCTCTCTCGTTTAGGGCGCACAGATGTAGATTATTATCATAAGAGAAATTAAATTTCTCTCTCTCTCTCTCTCTCTCTCTCTCTCTCTCTCTCTCTCTCTCTCTCTCCTCTCTCCATTACTCGTCTAGAGCGCCCAGATATAGATTATTATCATAGAAGAAATTATGAAATCCCCTTGCTTTTAAGGAAAAAATTCCAGAAGTCATTTGCATACCAAAGGCTGCCGTCTCTGTCACCAGGATCGTATGTGATTCATGCGTAGGAGACGGAAGAGTTCGAAGAACTTGAGTAAATCTCCGGCTCACACACCATCTGACGTCATTGTTCGCCGAAAGGGAAAACTCTCTTTATCACCCGAGACAAAAGGGAGTGTGGCGGGTTGGTCAGATAATGATGATGATAAAAAGTAGGTGGAGTCTGTATCTGCCATATTTAAAGGAAATCTCTAAAGGTGATGAGTTTTAAGGAATAACTGGTACTTGGAGTTGTTGTTATTATTATAGCACTTTTAAGTTTTCATATTTGTTATATACTCTCTCTCTCTCTCTCTCTCTCTATCTCTCTCTCTCTCTCTCTCTCTCTCTCTCTATATATATATATATATATATAATATATATATATATATTACATATTGTAGTGAAAACGTTCCGTATTTTAAATCGGGATGTATAATCATTCTTTAAAACTCTCTCTCTCTCTCTCTCTCTCTCTCATTTATCAAGGATGTTACTATGAGGAAGTCAAGAGGTTAAACTGTTATGGCCATTTCTTTCCTTCATTTTTTACAAGGTTTTGTCGATGTAGTGTCTTGATATAAAAGTCTTCCATTGTTCAAACGAAATCTGATATTAACGTTACACTCACACACTAGCAGTATTACATAAACTGGCAAAAGTTATAATAAGATGAGTTTAATTAAAGCCAATCTCTTCTCTTGCATGGTGATTTTAGTTTATGCTTGTCGAGATACCTGTTATTATGATTTATAATTAGTTTCCAACCCTTTAAATGGTTTGAGACACTTATTCATTAGAGCGTTTTCATTGTGGCGTATATGAACTTTGTCCCCTTTTTAATCAAGTTGAAATTCGTGGACAGTGAGGCGCTTCTGCTCTGATGCATGAAGTACCGGTAGTAGTTCAGCGATATACGCAAGGAAATTTCTTCCAAGTAATGCGTACTTCCTCCCACGTTTCACACGTAATTGAATGACTTTCAATTCTTCAGTTCCCCGTTTCCGCATACGAGCGGACCAAGGTACAGGCACTGTGTCACTAGAGTAGGGCCGGGACCTTATCTATCCCACCCACAGTCTTCTTACCACCACCACCAAACACGCAACCCTCCCCCATTCCTTCCTTTCCCCCCTCCCTTCCTTTCCCCCCTCCCCGATCACCGTTTTGTCCGTGTGAGCATTGTGAAATGATTACCAAAGAGAATTAATATTACAGGTTCCAAACAGTAGTATTCTCGTTAGAAACGCCATACATTAAAAAAAAAAAAAAAAAAAAAAAAAAAAAAAAAAAAAAAAAAAAAAAAAAAAAAAAAAGATTGAACTCAAGATATAATCAGCTTCTTTATCGTTTGTTTTGGTAAACGAATGAACAAAAAACAAAAACACGACGGCGTGTGACCATGGATTAGGAAATTGGCGTTATAGTACAAACGTTTTTGAATGAAATAGCTGAATCACTCCCAAGTAGGCGAGTTGGGCAGACGTTTGTGCGTGCGTGTGTGTGTGTGTGTGTGTGTTTTTTTTTTTTTTTTTTATCGTAATCCGATTTTTGGTCGAGTGGTGTTTTTATGAAGAAGGGGAGTGGTGGGAGGGAGGGGAGAACGCAGATAAGGTCACTCGTTTTAAATCATAGAGAAAAACCCTTGGAAACATGATCTTGGAGTGTTCTTGCGTGTTTCAGGAAGTGAAAATTTTACATTTTTTTCAGAGTCGTAACAGTTGAACTATTCTTGAATACATTTTTTTCCTTTTTAGTGCTGTCAGAAACATTCCTCTTGATTCACTGACATTCTTAAGATTTTGTCTTAAGAGCAAGAAAAGCGAACTGCTCGATATATGTATGGTGGAATGACGCAAATAATGTAAAAATGGTAAATTAAAAGAATATTTAATGTTAGTAGTTTTTGTTAAGTAGTATGAGAGAGAGAGAGAGAGAGAGAGAGAGAGAGAGAGAGAGAGAGAGAGAGAGAGAGAGAGAGAGAATGAGAGAGAATATGCCCGGCTGATTAGCCAGAGTAACTAGTGTATAAAGTCTAGTATAGTATAAAAAAGAAAATAAGAAATCTGCTCTCTCTCTCTCTCTTCCGTCATCTCTCTCTCCTTCTCTTCTCTCTCTCGCCTCTTTCTCTCTTCTCTCTCTCTCTCTCTCTCTCTCTCTCTCTCTCATTTGGTAGGAATCCTGGCAATTGATCTTACTCGTCTCCATATTTATCTGTAAATAGAGTGTAACAAAGTATAAGCGTTATCAGTTTTAGTTAATAAGAATGATCATGAAATAATATCCAAGGTTTTATGTATTTATTATGAAATAAATACATATTTTATTTATGTACATACATACATACATTTGCGTACATACACACACAAATATAAGTCCTAAAAAAATTATAGTCACCAGGAAATGAAGTGTTTCACAGCATCACGGAAGAGTACAAAAGGAAATTCCCAGTCTGACACGCCCTTTGTTTTAGCCAGTATGTATGTCATATTTCTCTCTCTCTCTCTCTCTCTCTCTCTCTCTCTCTCTCTCTCTCTCTCTCTCTCTCTCTCTCTCTCTTTGTGTTCGTGTGAATGTTTACTCCTGCTGGGCCTAGCGATAATCAACTCCTCCCCAACGAAATACATCGTGCCTCTAAAGACCTATACGTATCTGATAATTCGTCAATTTGTTCTAAAATAATCATTATCAGTAATTTTTAAAAGTCTTAATTTTGTCAAAATATCAGTTTGCCCAAAGCATGGAAGACGGTGAAAATACAAATGCTTAGGTCAAAATTTAAGAGTTCATTAACATCAGTCCAGATCAAGCGCCCGTGTCGGCACAACGCTGGATGAATCTAGACAGATTGATTAGTATGAATTCCACGGATGTCTTTTTCCTTACCAGGGGAAAAAAATTCGGGAAACAGAGATTGTCGAAAGTAATAGTGGTATTGTGACTCGTGATATGGAAGAATGATTTCATGGACGGTTAACGAATTTGCAAACGTGAATCAACAAAGGATATGTCATAATAAGTTGTCCAGGATTCTTTTTTTCTTTTTAACGGTACCAGTACGTCGGGCCAAGGACACTAGACTTGGGGCCAGGGAAAAGCCGGAAGCTCTCTCTCTCTCTCTCTCTCTCTCTCTCTCTCTCTCTCTCTCTCCTGGGTCGATGATGGCTAAGGAATGGGTTGCATAGTTTACCGTAAGAACGTTTAGGTGCTAATGAAACCATTAGTATTGTTACTAATAACATGATAATAGTTGAACTGAATGAGAAAAACTGTTCTTTTATGCAGTTATGTCTGTGAAAAACATGGTTCTCCTTGCGTTTGTAAACCTGGCAGTGTTTTCTGTTTGTAATCCTTTGGTTTTATAGTTTAAAAATTATAATTTATAAATTGTGTTCTTAGAATTTACAAAATCCTTATGCAGTCCACTGTAAACATCACTTAAGGTCCTTTGCAGCGTCCGTTCGGCCCGTAGCTGCAACCCCCTTCATTCCTTTACTGTACCTCTTCCGTTCTGTCATACCACCCTCTCCTAACAATAGTTTCAATATTATTTTTCAGCTCTGAATGACTTCATCATAGGTCCCAAAGCTTTGCCTTTGTCCTAAATTGTATATTTCGGTTCCCATTCCTGTTAAGTCTCCCAGTCTGGTTATCCAAGTTGCTCTCGTATCGCTGGTGGCACGGTTACGCTCCCTGGCTACGCTTCATGGCAAATTGGCTTTCTCTGGGACCTTGGATTGGTGGAGAGCCTTGCCTCCTCAAACCTTCCACCCCGACGAGTCAGCGATGATACTCTACTTGAAAGTAGGGGATTTCGTAGCTACACATTGAAAGAACGTGTGCTGAATTGATGCTGGATCTGTACTGAATCTGTCCTGAATTTCATCCGACTTTCTCCTTTGTAGACGGGTAATATAATGAGCCCTACTGTGTTGTTTTCACTTCGGTTTCATATATGCTTTACCCCGTGCGGGGGTAGTGCCGTCAGTGCATGTGGTGCACTGTAGACATTAATTAAGGTTCTTAGCAACGTTCCTTCGGCCCCTAGCTGCAACCACTTGCATTCCTTTTACTGTGCCTCCGTTTATATTCTCTATTTCCCATCTTTCTTTCCATCCTTTCCAAACGATTGATTTATTACTTTGTTTCCCTTTCAGCGTTGAATGACTTCATATGCTCCAGCACTTGACCAATCAAGCGCTTGGCTTTGTACTAAACTCGATAGTCTATCCATCATATTCGCTTTATACGCTTAAGCAGTTTGATATCTCTGTCTATGGCAACAGCTTGACATTTGCGTAGTTATATTGCCGTTATAAACATGACCTATCGTGACCCAATAACGGAAGGGACTTCAACATATTGCCGTCTCGGTAATTCAAGGTCGCTCGAATATTTACGGTAGGCAAAAACAGTTCTTCAGTATAATTATAACCTTTAGAAGTGAAAGTCAAATCATTCATAAATTTAAAATTTACGTAAAATTATTCATAAACTTGAAAATGTATCTTTCCCTCATCAGCTCCTATACACTGTTTGTTCCCGTCACTCATCTGTTATAAACTTCTGAATAAATTATTTGGTCTTGCCCTCTGTTTAGATAAACACGCAGTATAACAGTTTGAAATTTATGAGCTTGTCAGAGGAGTCTGTGTGACCACTTTTTATATGTAGTACGTGTTTTTGCACGTGGTACGTGTTGTGCATGCTGTGATTCAACAAGATACATTATTTATATACCTGACTAAATAATTATAAATTATAATTAGTTTCTGAAGGGAACCGATCAGGTTTTTGTGCTTGTTAGGTACAGAAGCATTGTCACTGACTTCAAGCGAATCTGCAACGCATCACTACCCGAAGGCGAATCAATTTGTATTTTAATAATCTGTTTATATTATTATTTATTCATCTATTAATTTATATTTTTTTATAATTATCTCTCCTTTCTGTATTTTATGCGAATATCTTCTATAACTTCTTTCAAATGAACACCAGTGGATTCTGTGGAAGCTCCTTGAATTTCAAGTCGGTGGCCCCTTTGGTGGGCTTGTTCCATATGGATAAGGGTTTATCTTCTGAATAATAATGATAATAATAATATAATAATAATAATGACGATTCCGGAAAATTCTAGATATCTCCAAAAACTGTCTTCCTGGATCTTTACGTAAGTCTTATTTTGTATAAACATAATCCTGTAACTCGTGGGTTTCAGTATCTGAAATTCACAAAAAGTGGTTAAAGTCTCGGCTGGGAGTGTCTTCTCTCCTAATTTAGTGTGACGATAGATTCGCAAACATCTGAAGGTAACGAAGGTCTCCATAAGACATTGCAATTTCACGTGCGCTTCTCTCCATCCCCATTTTATATATATATATAATATGATATATATATAGATATATTATAGATATAGTATGAATGTCTGATATATGTATATATAGATATACATGTGATATATATATTAGTTATATACTATATAGTCTATATATATATATATATATACATATATATATATATATATTAGGAATTAGTTATTGCATATTTTTGTAGTTGAAAACTTGGTCCCTTACTAAAGGAAAATCCTTTAATTTTTATTTTTGTACATCACTCAAATTCATTAACATCATCTTTGGCCGTTCTGTAGAGAACTTGGGGTTATAATAATAAAAATTCCTTTAATTGTTCTTTTACAATCTAATTCATTAACATCATCATAGGCCTTTTGTAAGTCTTCTCCACTGGCTTATCAGCTGTTCATCCTCGTATGAATGTCGTCAGCCGCCTGTTAACTGATTAAATATGTTGAAGTTTTATGGTAATTAGAAGACAATATACGAGAGAGAGAGAGAGAGGGCGATTTCCACTACACACTTACTCTGTGTTGGTGTTAGAGAATCCATGACAAAACTATAGGTTTTCGCTGAAAGTTGCAATTAGTATTATTGAATAATAATGTATAATTAAAATGCAACCGGAAGAAAAGCTTAATTTAGGAAGAAAATATTTTTTTCATGAATATTTGTTTGGCATCATGTTAAAATATATGCCTGTTTAATTGTTAGGTTACTTCATATGTAGCTCGCAATGTGTTATTTCTCTCTCTCTCTCTCTCTCTCTCTCTCTCTCTCTCTCTCTCTCTCTCTCTCATAGGTGGGGTTTCGCGCTTGCGCAGTCGTATTAGGGGTATTTTTAAATTAACTTTAATTATATTTGCTCTTTTCCGTTCACAGCTGTTGTTGATGGCTGACAATGTACGCAGTTTTGTTACTAAAATAATGAAAGTGTCACACATTAGGTGTACGATGCTGCAAACGGTGTGGCGTTTTCCAACATCACTTCTAATACTAAACAGTTTGCTAGGAGTATCTTGGTTACCACTAAAATGTAGAATTATTTGCTTATGGAATTTTCGTTCTCCAAATATTTAAGCGAGGAGCAATTTCATTCCCGCTCTCTGCAGCTGCTGACGTCTCCTGAATTTCAGGTGTTTCGCTTTTATTTCTCTCCTCATATTTTTTATTTTTATCACCTCTCCTCTCTCTCTCTCTCTCTCTCCTCTCTCTCTCTCTCTCTCTCTCTCTCTCTCTCTCTCTCTCTCTCTCAAGACTGAGTTCCATTTGGAGCCCTGTTGGGTTTTATTGTGTTATGGGAACCTCGAATGTTCAAGCGCAGGTGCCATGCACTAAGACAATAAAGCAATTTTCATTGTATTTTAATCATTAACTTACATTTTTATCTATTAGTGTTCATTTATTTTCCCTTTTCTTGACAACTGATCTCTTCTCACTGTATTTCTTATTTCATTCTGTAATGTCTTTCAAATGAACACATTCTTTAGAAGCTTGAATTTTCAGTCAGTGGTCACTGTGGGCTTGTTCCATATAATTGTTATTATGAGTCTGTTGGCTTTGTCCATAAGGGTTATCAGCTGACTATATAAATAAGGAAGAATTAGTAAACCCACGATCGTCCCTGCGTCCGCTTTGCATAGTTAGCCAGTATAAGATCGTAATGAATATCTAATTATTACCTGTGAAAAAAGACCAGTACTTTATAGATGTAACGAATTAGATATGAAAACCAGACCATACGCTCTATGGGACGTGAACACCTTCACGAAACAACAAGATTTAACAAGGAAGTCATGTATCTGGTTGAAGAAGAAGAAGGAGAAGACGACGACGAAGACGATGATGCCCATAAGAACCTGTCCATAGGAAGACCACTCCAGCTCACGGGTCAGAAGTTCATGGGTCTTCTTACCCCTGCGTCTCTGGGACACGACCGTTGCTTCGTCTGAGGAGGAGGATGGGTGGAGGAGGAAGCGAAAGGGAGAGTGAAGAAGAGACGAGAGAGGGAGAGAGACTAGAAAAGCACCATGACTCGCGGGTTGAATCGAGAAGAGTATGGGATATGCCAGTCAAGGTAATGCTCGTGTGCCCATGGTCTTCGGGACATTTGGCATGGTGCCAAAATCTCTGGAATTGAAGTTGAGGTAAACTGGAAGCTGAAATATCCCCTGGGTTCAGATGAAGGAGAGCGAGTCACTAGGAACTACGTATACTCGTTTAGTGGGAAAAGTATTGAGTTTTTAAGTAGTAGGATACAATCCGAACCTCCCACTGTAATTCATTCGACAGGTTAGACTTTGGTAAACAACAACAACAACAACAATAATAATAATAATCATAAATAATAATGATAATAATAATGATAATAATAATAATAATAATAATAATAAACGGACCTCACACTATATTCCATCAGTCAGAATAGTCTGTGGTAGACAACAACAACAATAATAATATTAATGTGACAGCAATACCGGGAAAAAATGCTTCGTTTAAACTCCTAACGTCCTGAACAAATTAATAAAGACCTTGCCATAGGGAACTCTCACTTTTTTTTTTTTGCACTGCAAGTGATGTCATAGGAACCTCTGGTCCCCACGCGTAGGATTCCCGCCCGTTTTTGTTTAATGAAACTTCCTAATTCTTTAAGAGTCGAGGCGTATCCTCATAGCAAAAAGGAACAGTTCATAAAACTGGAGTCCCACTGCAGTCTGTGAGGTTCCGGGTTTTCACGGACGGAAATATAATTGAGGAAAGTATCTGTGTTCTTACTCAAGAGAATTTAGAAGCTATTGTACGTCTGTCAGTATCAAAAGACACCTTTTCTTCTTTCTGTATCCCTTAGGGGGTATGGTGTGGCTGTAGTGCCGTCACTGTAGCTATTACTAAGGGCTCTTTGCAGCAGCCCTTAGGCTGCAATCCCTCTCTTTCCCGTTACTGTACCTCCGTTCTTATTCTCTGTTTCTTCCATATTCTTTCCACCCTCTAACAATTGTCTCATAGTGCAATTGCAAGGTTTGCATCTTGTTACACCTTAAAAGCCTTCTTACTCCTCTTTTTTTAATGTCAGTTTCAGTTTAGGCGCCGAATGACCTCATAGGTCCCAGCTCACGCCTTTGGCCTAAATTTTATACTACAGCAATTACAATTCTTAGGAATTCGAGTTCAAGTCAGGTCGTAAAGTTTTTTTGTGGGAGCCCTTTAAGAATTGACCGCTTAGATCCTCTTGCGAACGGAAATACCTGAACTGTCAATGCTAGGAGATAGACAACCGCCCATATCCTGGTTCCCGGCGCCATGCATCCCTTGGAAATAAGTGGAAAGTTCAATCTATTCCTTGCATTTAGTTGCTCTTGAAAACTGCGCATTTTACCATATTGATTCGCATGGTCATTTGATGTGTGATTAACGTGATCCAAGTGGGAAGGTTCACTGATTGCATAAACAGAGGAAGGCTTAGTTTACTGAGAGGTTGGGGGAGGGGTCCAGCTTACTTAGGGGAAGGTTCGACTAACTTCGACAGGGGAGGTTCAGTATACTTAGAAAGATTCAGGTTCACTGATTACTTGGACATGAGAAGGTTCATTGATTACTTAGACAGGGGTAGGTTCAACTTACTTAGGTAGGGGAAGGTTCACTGTTTACTTGGACGGAGAAGGGGAAGTTCAGTTTACTTTGACAGGGGAGGTTCACTGACTACTTAGACAAGGGAAGGTTCAACTTACTTGGGTAGGGGAAGGTTCATAGTTTACTTGGCCAAACAGGGGAAGGCTCAGCTTACCTTGACAGGGGAGGTTCACTAATTACTCGTACAGGGAGAAGTTCAATAAATACTTATGCAGGATAAAGTTCACTAGATTGCCTAGAGAGAGGGATCATCCTTAAGGAGTTTGTCTGTTTGTACAATTTTGTGTCTCTCTATTGCCGAGAAACAACCTCCCACAGCATCTAGTTTTTAGTCCGTTCTGTTTTTGTTGGCCAAGGCTCATCCAAGGCTGTGTAACTGAGCGCGTGGGGGGTAGGCGAGAGGGCGTCAAAGGGTGAATGAAGGAACTCGCTATGCGTGGGAATTCCTTGCCATTTGGCGTTGGAACTACTCCTTCCCTTGTTTTTTTTTTTTTTTTTTTTTTTTTTTTTTTTTTTTTTTTTTTTTTTTTTTTTTTTTTTCACTGACGCTTTAGTGTGACGCATAGCGACGCCCTACCTGGAGAACTTGATCTTCAAGTACGTTTATCAATGCTATTTAGTTTTGCTCTTATTGACATGTATATATATATATATATTTTTATAATATATATATATATATATATATTTATATATATTATACGTATATATATATGTATATATATACATATATATGTATATATATATACATATATATGTATATATATACTATATATAATGTATATATATATATCATATATATATGTATATATATATATACATATATATATGTATATTGTATATATATATATATATATCTATATATATATATATATATACTATATATATATATTGGGTATTAAAGGTTCATCCCATAAAAAAGGGCAAATTTTACAGCGATATATTTCGGAGACGGTTGTCTACAGTTATGATGTGTTTAAGGGTTGCCTTTATTAGTTAGAATTATGTTAACTGAAAATTCTTTATAGAATGTGCATAAATACTTATAATGTATATATGTATATCATATGTGTGACATAGGAAAATTTAAAGAGAAGAAAGAAAGAATTATTAGATTCTGATGACGATAGTCCTGAATTATAACTAAGAATAGTATTGATTCTTATGAAGACGAAGCTACAACATACATAAGAAAATGACCTCCGGTTTCCATCTTCTCTGTTCAAGATTGTCATACATTATTTCAGTTTGTATCTCCTTTCACGGGTATGGATGATGACGTCATTACTGAAACAATTTTTAAAAAATGTGCTCTTTCTAAGAATCTTCCGAGAAACCTATTGATTCTCAGAAGAGTATTGACACGCCTGACTGAACCATTTTTTGGGGGTTAGACTCCGTGACCCATTTTGAAATTACGACCTCCTCATGCCGTCTCTTTTGATGTTTCTGAAAGAGTAATTGCTAATACGAAATGCGGTGTTGTGGTTTGGGCTCATTCCCTAAATTACAGGGCCGACTAGGTGTGGTTGCAGGGTGTGCTTGCTGAATACTTGGGAAATATTTATATGTTTTCATACTTGGAGGCATTTGTAGTTTTTGAAATGATTTGCTTTTCATTTCTAGCAGATGTTGACATTTGATTATTCTTTTTAAGTTGACAGAAGTATAATTTATATATATATATATTATATATATATATATATATATATATATATATATATATATATATATATATATATATATATATATTATGTGTGTGTAAGAGAGAGAGAGAGAGACAGAGAGAGCGAGCAGCTTTAGACTTTGTCACTTTTGCAATAGCATCGTACTTTTAGTATATCAGCACTGTACATAACGTGCGTCAACTTTGCGAGTCCATTACTTTATGGTTGTTAATAAGAAAAAAATGCGTGAAAGTTATAATGAACCTTTGTTTTGTCCTTGTGATATAAATGAAAACAAATTACTCCTATAATAATTGAACAAATAGTTACCGTTGTATAGAAGAAAGTAGCGTTTACAACTACATAAAGCATATTTTTACAGTATACGTATTGTTGTGAATTCTGAAAAAAAAAAATCTTACATTTTTGGTGATTTTTTTACGGCGGTATAGGGGCATTGCTTCTTTTTTTTTTTTACACACTTCAGCTCTTCATTTTGACCCTTTCGTTACTCATGTTGCTTTGTTTCTTGAAGAACACTGCAGTAAATTAAATTCTCCATCTTAATAATAACCCGTAAACGAGTTTCCCAGACAGTTCGGAAAGATGAATGGCTAAGCACAAGCACTGCTAGTTGAATGTACAAAAAAAAAAGATATATAAAAATGTTTTAAATAGTAAATATGGTAAACTTACAGCATATGTAAAGAACAGTATAATTCTGAGGGAAGTATGTAAAAGAATCAGATCACACATTTTTAGTTAAAATGATTATTTATAATATAAATTTGGTAGACATCTTTTTCAACACATCCTATGAAGGGCTCCTACGTTTCTTCTGTGCACTTTCTCAAGGCGTAAACGAAAGCATGCTATCAGGATTGATCATCTTGATAATATGCTTTCGTGCATCTTTCCGTGACAAAATGCAACAGTTGTTCTATGATTCAGGACGGTTTGGGGTTCAAATCTACATCAAAACATTTTGAGAAGTTTGTTGTTTGCGACCAAATAAAGAGATTGCAGGTTGATAAGTAAAGAACAAAGTGTTTCTGTCGGACTTTTTTTGCTAGTTCGTTATCTCTCGTCATTCATTGTGTATGTATTGGTACATATGTGGCTAATCGGTGGGTCTCTCTCTCTCTCTCTCTCTCTCTCTCTCTCTCTCTCTCTCTCTCTCTCACAGAAATTAAAGATAATTTTCCCAGTTTTTTATTCGTGTTGAAGTAATTCTGTTGTGAAAAACAGTGGATTGACGCTCAAGTTATTCTCTCTCTCTCTCTCTCTCTCTCTCTCAATTTTAAGATAATTTCCCCAAGGCTTTATTTGTGTATCAAATTAATTTTATAGTAAAGAACAGTGAATTGACGCTCACTCTCTTCTTTATGAAAAGAGGTTCAGGGTTAATTTGAGGGGGATAGCTGCTCACTTTAAGGGAGAGCACCCCTGGAAAATACCGGTTTGAAACTTCGTATGGGAATGCCGTGAGTTCCGGGAAAAGCCTCTCTCTCTCTCTCTCTCTCTCTCTCTCTCTCTCTCTCTCTCTCTCTCTCAAAACAAAGGGAGAATTGTGGAAATAGTCATAAATGTCTCATAATTGAAGTATTTTGGTCTTTGGCAATTTCTTGCTGGCGATGATAGAGGTTAACAGGTCCGAGATGAAATTGTGTGCGGAGAATCCCTACCCCTTCCTCCCCCACCACCGTCCCCTCCACCCTCCCCACTCCCCCACTCCCCAAGAAATCAATGGTATGGTTTGTAAAGCTTGGTGTTTTACCGACGGTTCAAGACTTCCCAAGACTTGACTGCTTCTGACCTCTCTCTCTCTCTCTCTCTCTCTCTCTCTCTCTCTCTCTCTCTCTCTCTGTTTTTTATTTCTCCCGGATACTCATGATTTTCACATCCACATTTTATAAGAATGTGGATTTCGCGTAAGCCGGATACGTTTATATACTATATAAAATTGCGGCTACGTCAGCAAATCGGGGGTCACATCTTTAGGCCTGTTTCCAGACCGAGGCAGAGATTCGTTATCCTGTTCATTTTTCCTTGTTTTTTTTATTTGATATCTGAAGGGTATGTCAAGACGATGTCATTATTTATCAATGATTATTGTGAACGTGTTTATTATGTTGTGAATGGTCTTTTATCAATAATATATCCAGTAAATTGCTTAAATGTTTTATCAATTTCTTTAGTTAAAATTATCAGTCATGTTTTTGGTAATGCCTGTAAACAAACCTGAAACAGTGTTTAGGCAAAACATCTGAGTTCCAGGATATAGAAGAGACTTTATAACATCAGTCATGTGACCGTATGTTCTTCCCTGAATAAATGTAGCATATTTATTTTAATTTTCGTTGGTGAAATAAAGCTCTGTTTGACCATAGATTTTAGCACGTTTTAATTTACGTTAGAAGTTAGGAATATAATGTTGACAACTTATGCATGAGGGTAAAATCTTGCATGTGTCCTGAATAAGCTGGAGGTTGGATCACTCCTTGTGTGATTTAATCAAGCGAAGATGCAGTGCGTTACTACCTTAATACAATTCTCCTTGTATTTTAATACTTTACTTACAGTTTTTCTGTATTTATTAATCTGTTGATTTTTTTTTTTTTTAATAAGTTGTCTCCGTTTCCTTTATATCCCATTACCTTCTATTACTTCTGATGAGCACCATATTATCTGGAAGGTTGAAGTGAAGTAACTGCCCCATGTGGATTGGTTCCATGTGAATAGGGCTCACCTCCGAATAATAATAAAAATATTTATATCAGGTGCTGACTTACCATTTCACCAATTACACCTTGACCATGAAGGCTATAAAATGCGGCGTGGGTCTAGCCCTTCCCGTAAAGATATCAATTCACGTGGGCGTGTGAAAATGTTTTGGAATTGTAGGGTTGAAAATGGGATGAGAAGTAACGCCCATTTGTATAGGGATGCTAATAAGTGTTGTCCAAAGGGCGGTAGTGGTAGGGGCGGGTGGTCATAAATTGCTGGATATTAAGGATTATGGAACTCTTTCCGATATTGTATCGTCGTATCCATTTATGTGGTGTTTGTGAAATATGGCACTCGGTTTATTGTTTGTCAAATGTTTCAGAGGTTATATGTGACCTTTTCAAGGTCTGTGCATGTTAAAACGCGGAATAATGTTCATAGCATTGTTCTCGCATGATTTAAATGCAAAGATATTTTTATATATAGGACTTATCCTCAATTAATTGGTTATTACGTATAACCCAGTAATTTACATTGAAGTGTTTTGAAGTAGATTTGTAATGAATGCACTTCAGTTTCTCCGTTAATTAGGATGGTATTATTCCGATTTCTTGTATTTCATTCTCTCTCTCTCTCTCTCTCTCTCTCTCTCTCTCTCTCTCTCTGCGCGCCCGTGTGTGTGCGCGAGCGCGCATCCTTTACTTCTTTCTTTCATTCCCTGGGTTTTCCCCACCACCGTTAGCGGATGTTGTGACTCTGGGAATCTGACGCGTCTAAGTGTGAATCCCTCCGAAGCATTTTCCCATTCCGTACGTCTTGTTCTTATAGCTAATGGATTTCCACAATTAGTCCATATCTATTTCATTGCGCATCCCCTACGCAGTAAGTTTCGTTGCGCAGCTCCGTGGTAATAACTGTTTGACTGCACATCTCCGAGGTAATAGCTATTTTGTTGCGGATCTCGTAAGCAATACGTTTTGTTTCCCATTTCCGTGACGCATCTCGAAGGTTGCTAACAGCTATTTAGTTGCGTATCTCCTGGGCTATAGCTATTTGGTTGCGTATCTCCTATGCTACTGCTATTTAGTTGTGCATCACCTAGGAAATAAAGCATTTTGTTGCTGCACATCTCATAAGCAATAGCTATTTTGTTGTGCCTTAAGAAATGAACTATTTTGTTGTACATCTCCTAGGCAGATACTATTTTGTTATGCATCTCTTAGGCGATAGCTATTTTGTTGCAGCACATATAGGTAATAGCTATTTTATTGCCTATCTCCTAGACAGGTAATATTTTGTTGCACATCCCCCAGGCACTAGCTATTTTGTTTCGCATCTCCCAGGCTTTAGCTATTTTGTTTCGCATCTCCCAGGCTTTAGCTATTTTGTTTCGCATCTCCCAGGCTTTAGCTATTTTGTTTCGCATCTCCCAGGCTTTAGCTATTTTGTTTCGCATCTCCCAGGCTTTAGCTATTTTGTTTCGCATCTCCCAGGCTTTAGCTATTTTGTTTCGCATCTCCCAGGCTTTAGCTATTTTGTTACGCATCGCCCAGGAAATAACAATTTTGTTGCAGCACATATAGGTAATAGCTATTTTATTGCCTATCTCCTAGACAGGTAATATTTTGTTGCACATCTCCCAGGCACTAGCTATTTTGTTTCGCATCTCCCAGGCTTTAGCTATTTTGTTTCGCATCTCCCAGGCTTTAGCTATTTTGTTTCGCATCTCCCAGGCTTTAGCTATTTTGTTTCGCATCTCCCAGGCTTTAGCTATTTTGTTTCGCATCTCCCAGGCTTTAGCTATTTTGTTACGCATCGCCCAGGAAATAACAATTTTGTTGCGGATTCATAGGCAGTAACATTGTTGTTGCGCATCTCCAAGGCAGTAACTATTTTGTTACGCACTTCTTGCTCCCTGTCCTCCCACCCCCTTCCCTTAAGAGCAAGGCAATGCACACGAGGAGTCGTGCACACGATTTCACGTCTTTCTTTCGCTCGTTTCGGAATGTGCTAATCATGGTGACTTCATATTTAGGCAACTGAAGGATACAGGGTTTTAGCAAACTTTCGGGTTGGCTTTATCCGCTTTGAATTTCAGGATTTCATTTGAAACCCTGCTGTTGCACTCGTGGCGGATTTACAACGATTATACTAGTCGGATATTTTCCTGAATTAATTTACCTTTTAATAACAATTTGATGTTTTGTCATTTCACGTTTTAATGTCATGCATTCTCTCTCTCTCTCTCTCTCTCTCTCTCTCTCTCTCTCTCTCTCTCTCTCTCTCTTGATATTTTGTGTTGATGTAAGTTGTATAGAACATGTGCTTGAAGAAAATATCCAGTCACATACGCGCGCAACAGTAGGTACCCAGACTGAACCTTATTGGTATATTAGAATTGATCAAGCATCACATAAAGTCTTAAAAGATTTCGCTGCTTGAGAGGCTGGAAATCGATGAAATGAGAAGTGTTGGGGGAAATAAAGATTACTGATTTAATCAGAGAGCCGATATTGAGTGAGATGGTACGGACTTGCGGTGAGAATGAGTGAGGAGGGCGGAAGGGAATAAGAGGGCTTGGGTAGGGTGGAAATAAAGGAAGGAGGCTGTGGGTTAGATGGGCGTTGAAAGAGAGGAGGAGACACGGAGGAGGAATGAGGAAGAAGGGTTTAACGGAGATTGATGCGTCAAGGCAACCAAATCTTTAGCTTGTATAGTGGTGGCGCGAGGACGACTTAAATGCAAAAATAGAAATAAAGTAATAAATGGATTTGTTAACCCTGAATCAATTCACGATTTTACAAGACCACGTTGCCTCCCCACTGGAGGGAATTATGGTTTTTTTCCTTGTGGTCTCCCAACGTCGGTGCCAAAATTGTTTTTAAATGCGCTTGTTAAATGCTTTATATTTATTTTATTAATATGATGTTATTTGATGATGGTTGTTTAACTTACTTCCAGCCGTAACATACATTGGGTTAATTGGATTAAGTACTTGTCATGTGTCATATGGTCTTCGTTTGCCAAGATTTAATCTTTGTATACTTGTGTCAATATAATGAAGACTTGTTTGAAATAATGCTTCCGTGTTCTTGCTGTGTTTATGTCACAGCAAAGTTGCCAAGTCTATTGAAAATTTCTATACCAATGTTATTTTCGACGAAAGGAAAGTATAAACCAGGAGAGAATGAATGGCGAAGTAGTGTTGTGGTGTGACCTTGTGTCATAACCAAACGGAGAGGAAGAGGAGAAGGATTTTGAACTCGGGCAGAGTTCAACCCGCGTCGTAAGCAACAGGATCTTCTCCTTCGACAAGTCCTGTTCATCCTCCTGAACGCCGAGGAGCAGGCCCCTTGCGTCTTTTATTGCCGTCTATCTTCTCTCTGAAGACCACGGCAGGAATCATAGAGGCTTACCTTGAGGGTTGATTGTTTACTGTGAAGATACATTTCTTGTGAATTATTATTCTTTTTTTTCTCCTCCTAGTGAAATTGACCTTTAATTCCTGTATATGAGAATTGGTTGTTTCCTATTAGAATTAATTTACTGTAACTTATTTATCTTCTCTTCCCAGTGGAATTTACCTTTAGTCCTGTTTATATATGAGTTGGATGAGTCTACGAAGGAATGTCGTTTTAAGAGGCTCTTTACAGTTCCCCGTATACCCTTGCGTTTCCGGTAAAATTCCCGCATTTGGCCCGTTGCTGCTAAAGAGGTCACCAGTCAGGGGACTTTCCCCCCCAGTTTCCGGAGCGTTTGAAACGCGAAGATGATACGTAGGCCTCCGGGACATATATATAAAACCCGTTGACGTCATAACCCAAACACGAGATCAAGGACTACAAAGAGGTCTAAGATACAACTACCCTTTCAGAAGTCATGACCTTTGCGGTCACTGGCGATTCTCTACCAATCCTGTAAACGCTTTATTAGTTCCTGTTTACGTTTAATAGACTGCTGCTATGTTCGTTTGTACTCTCCCTCGATCGCTTGCTTTTTGTCTAGTAAAATATTTCAAGGCAAACTCCGCCGTTCGTCTTGCTGCATCGTATTATTTAACCGAATCCGTAACCGCGCCTGCAGCCAAAAATTCCATGCGAAAATTAACATGCGGAAAACGAGTTTTTGTACCGTAGCATTAGTAGGGTTCTTCTAGCATAGTAGAGGATCATCTACGCTTTTATATCCGGTTGTAGGGATATTTTGACAAATGGCATTTTCGTGTTGTGTTTTTGCTTCGCAAATGGCGGTACCTGGCATAGCATCAGCTTTGGATGGGAAACCCAGATTCTGGGAGTAAAACAGGCTGCCGGGGATATTATTATTATTATTATTATTATTATTATTATTATTATTATTATTATTATTATTATTATTATTATTATTATTATTATTATTATTATTATTATTATTATTATTTTCGATGAAGATGGTGCTTTTTACTGATAATGATGGTAGTATGATGAGCAGGGCATTCTACCTAGTCTGTAAATATTTCTCAAGTGTAGTAATCTAGATTCGAGTATAATTCGTGTTTAAGTATGAGTTGATATCGGTTCGTTTTACTGGTGTTTTACTTTGCCAGTGACAGATCTGTCGTTTTTGTGCCTGAAATGTTAAAAGAATTTCACTGTGGCATTTGGGCTCAGAAAGACTTCGTGTTCACGGAAATCACGAAAATTATTATTATTATTATTATTATTGGTAAAGAAATCCACAGTTATTAATATTTTGTGTGCTGATTAGATATTCGCTTAATTTTTTATATGTATAATGTTCGTCATTATACAGTACGAGAAAAACATGAACCAGTATTTATAAGCATTATTCGTAAATAATTACGTATGATGACTATAATATTTTTTTGATAGTTACTGAAGAATGCAGAATAGTGTAAAAATGGCTACACTGAAGACAGCGTTGCCCATTAGCAACTTCCCTTAGGGGGTCAGTGCCGCCAGTGTAGTAGTGGTACCTCACTGAGGTGCACTGTAGGCATTACTAAGGTTCTTTTGCAAGCGTCCCTTCGGCCCCTAGCCGCAACCTCATTCATTCCTTTTACTGTACCTCCATTCGTTTTATCTTTCTTCCATCTTGCTATCCACCCTCTCCTAACAATTATTTCATAGTGCAGCTGCGACGTTTTCCTCCTTTTACACCTTTCAAACCACCTTCTCTCAATTTCCTTTCCAGCGCTAAATGACCTCATAGGTCCCAGTGCTTGGCCTTTGGCCTAAACTCCATATTCCGTTCCCTCTAGGCAACTGTGACGTGTATGTACAAACGATAGGAAAACCCCAAACCTCCCCAGTAGTAATTACTCTCTCTCTCTCTCTCTCTCTCTCTCTCTCTCTCTCTCTCTCTCTCTCTCTCTCTCGCATCAGCTCCGAAATTATACTCAAGAGATAATAACTGTATTTATTATGCAAGAGGATATTGCAGAAACGGGAGAAAATGCAGATTCAGACACAAAATGAATAATTATGATGAAGGAAGATCAAATATTATGGAAAAGTTGGATTTTTTAATGTCAGATTTCTGGAAATGAAAAAAAAGAACAACATACCAGAACAGGAAAGAGACATGGGAAAATCCTTATTACTACCAGTATTAATGAAGGAGAAAACACGCAAACCATCATAGTGATGAATGCGCAGGGTTTAGTTACGAGTAACTCAAAAAGAAAAATAGAGTACTTAGAAGACTAACCCCAAAATGCAAAAAGAAAGAAAATAGATATAATGAATATAAGTGAACCTGGTATTCCCAAGAGACTGGGAATGATGATCAAATAAAAGGGTTTCCAAACTTATAGATCAGAATAGAAAAAAATAGGAATCAGGGGGAACCGCAATATATGGGAAAGACAAAAAACAAGGAAAATATATGAGAAATATAGTAACTCAGAATGTGAACTAATAGCGGTAGAATTTGAATCTGAAAAATTGATGAACATAGTAATATATAGACCTCCTAATACTAAAGAGTTTGACTTAATAATTGAAAAATGGATGATATATGTAGAAATCATAAGGACTGGACTATTCTCTATCTGGTGACTTCAACTTTCCTTTCGTAGAATGAAAGAACGAATAGGAGATTGTGGTTGTACTTATAACATATAAAAAAGAGAGTAATAGTAGTGCAGAAGATAAGAGGCAATTTGAAAAGCTATTAGATATGCTACTAGAATACAACATTCAACAAATAAATCACCTGCCAACAAGAAAGGAAAATACTTTAGACCTAGTATTTGTGAACGAGATGAATTATGTAAAGAAATAATAGTTTATAATGCGAATATTTCAGACCATAATGTCATAGAATTAACAGTTCATCCAAAGCAAGTGAAAATAGAGATAAGCAAGAATGAAAAAGTGGGAAGGATATGGAAAATACAACTTCTACAGTAAAAAATATAAAATGGTCAGAAATTAATGAAGAATTAAACAAGATTGGGATAACATTTTTCGTAAGTGATGACATAAGGGTAAATACGGAGATATTATATAAAATATTGGAGAAAATAGTGGGAAAAATATATACCGAAGAAGAAAGTAACATCATTCATGCATACCAAGAGACAGAAGGATCTTGTTCCAGAAAATCAGAAAGTGGAAAAAAGGTCTTGCAAAAGAAAAAAATGCATGGAAAGTTATAGACTAAGTAAGATAGAAAATGCAGAACAAAAGATTATACAATCAAAAGAAAATGAAAAACGGGGACTTGGAAGAAAAAACCCTATTAAATATCAAGCAAAACCCCAAACTATTATACTCATATGCGAAGAAGATGAATAAAAGAAGAATAGAAATAGGCCCTCTGAGAATTGAAGGGAGATTAACGAATGAAAAAAAGTAAATTTGCAACATACTGGCAGAACGATATAAGAGAGAATTCACCCCCTAGAATAGTAATGAGATAATGATAATGATAATAGTAAGGGATGAAAAATAGTGAATATTTAGCTGACATAGATATTAATGAAGCTGATATTGTGCAGGCTATTAATGAAATTAAAAATGGAGCTGCTGCAGGGCCTGATGGAATTCCTGCTATTTTGTTAAAGAAAGTAGTTCATTCTATCGCAAAGCCACTTGCAATATTATTAAGACAAAGTGTAGATACAGGCAAGATTTATGATGAGCACAAATTAGCATATATTACCCCTACTTTCAAAGTGGATCAAGACTAGAGGCAAGTAATTATAGGCCTGTGAGTCTAACTAACATCACATATTATGAAAGTGTATGAAAGGGTAATGAAGAAAAATATTATGAAACATTTAATAAAAAATAATTTGTTTAATAAAGGACAACATGGTTCGTACCCGGAAAAAGTACACAAACCCAACTGTTAGTCCACCGTGAGAACATATTCAAAAATATGAAAAGCGGAAATGAAACAGATGTGGTTTATTTAGACTTTGCAAAAGCTTTTGATAAAGTAGACCATAATATATTACGAAGAAAATTAGAAAACACCAATATCGTGGATAAAGTTAGGAAGATGGTTAAAAGAATTTTTACACAACAGAAAACAGATAGTTATTGCAAACGACGAGAAATCGGATGAAGTCAAGGTATATCCGGTGTGCCGCAAGGTACGGTGTTAGCTACAATACTGTTTGTTATTATGATTGAAGACATAGACAATAATGTGAAGGATTCGGTAGTGAGTAGTTTCGCAGATGACACAAGAATAAGTAGAGAAATTACTTGTGATGAAGATAGGAACGCTCTACAAAGAGACCTTAACAAAGTATATGATTGGGCAGAGGTAATATAGGATGGTATTTAACTCTGATAAATTTGAATCAATAAATTATGGAGACAGAGAAAGAAAGCTATATGCATATAAGGGACCTAATAATGAGACCATCACAAATAAGGAAGCAGTTAAAGGACCTTGGTGTGATGATGAATAGGAACATGTTATGCAATGATCAAATAGCAACTCTGTTGGCAAAATGTAAAGCAAAAATGGGAATGTTTTTAGGTTCGGCACTTCAAACAAGAAAAGCTGAACACGGATTATGCTTATAAAAAACATATGTTCGTAGTCCCCTTGAATATTGCAATATGATATGGTACCCACACTATCAAAAGATATTGCACAAATAGAGAGTGTACAAAGGTCCTTACAGCTAGAATAGAAGAAGTTAAGGACCTAGACTACTGGGAAAGACTACAATTCTTAAAATTATATAGTCTAGAAAGGAGAAGAGAACGCTACATGATAATTCAGGCATGGAAACAGATAGAAGGAATAGCAGAAAATATCATGGAACTAAAAATATCAGAAAGAGCAAGCAGGAGGTAGATAATATGTGCCCAAAACTATACCAGGAAAAATAAGGAAAGCACACAGGACATTATCCACTACGCACCAGCATCGATAATTGCAGCGTCTATTCAATGCGTTGCCAGCTCACCTGAGGAATATATCAGGAGTGAGCGTAGATGTGTTTAAGAATAAGCTCGACAAATATCTAAACTGCATCCCAGCCCACCATCCAAGATTGGAAGATGCAAAATATACCGGAAGATGTACTAGCAACTCTCTGGTAGACATTAGAGGTGCCTCACACTGGGAGGGACCTGGGGCACCCGAACAAGATGTAAGGTCTGTAAGGTAAGGTCTCTCTTCTACGTACCTGTATGCCCCTGTGTCCTTATTGTGACTTGAAAACGTAAGGTAAATAGGAGAAGCGTAGTCATACCTGATGAGTGACGCATTCTTCGGGACAAACTTGACTTGTGTCATATTCTGTTCCGTTCATTCCTCATTAAAAGTTGACCCAGAATCGTTTTGATAATGTATGTAGATAGAAAAAGAACGATAGAAAGTATTGGACAGTGGAATATATATATCCGCTTGGCATCCTTGTCCTCTGTTGCAACAAGTCAGTATATCATGAAGAACAGCCATTCTGTTTTTGTACATACATCATTCATGGGACCAAACAAATGTTCTTTCACTTCACAAAAGCATCTTGCTTTATGCCCTCAGGCCGCGTCATGTTAATGAAACCATTTTCACTTGGCCTATTAAAAGAACCAGGTGTGCATCACCGTCTGACGAAAGCAAGACCTATTAGCTTGCAAAATAATAATAATAATAATAATAATAAGAAATATTTTTAAAAAATTTAAACGTGTTTTGTTTCTTAGCAATTACGAGAGTGTAATAGACGTGTTCCACTTCTGGACACGGGTAGTTGACTTGAGCTGCCCTCGAAACTATAACGCAAGTGTGGAAACTAGAAAATGACTTGACCGTTCTGAATAGTGGCCATTGTACCCTGAAATCATTTCTTCGGATCATCAACCATAGGTCCGTTAATCGTGGTGTTGAGGTCAAGTGTCACGTAGCGTTATGAGGCCTGGAGTTCCTCTAGGAGAAATCTTAGGGGCTTCGGCGTTTTAAAACCCCAGGATGAAAAAGGAAGGAAAAAAAATAATATTCTCCATTTTTCCCACTGATCTTTCTTTTTTTTTCCCACTGATCTTTCTTTTTTTCTTACTTCTGTTCTTCTTCTCCTTCTTTCATAACCAGTGTAAAAACTGGACCAATCTTCTCTAGCCCGCAGGGAGTCCACCACGAAATGGACTTTTACTTTCCTCCTTCGGGTTTATTGCACCAGCCCCATTTCCCATGCTTTGTCTTTTCCTTCACGAGCTCTCTCTCTCTCTCTCTCTCTCTCTCTCTCTCTCTCTTTTACGTTACTCGATGAGGAAGAATGTCTTATGATAATATTCAAGACGTCGAGTGTGTGGTGATATATATCTTGTTTTACTCTAGATTAATTCTGAAAGCTTGGCAAAGCTTCTTTGTGCTGCAGGCCATTTAGTCTTAAATGTGTGTCAAACCTGAAAGATTGACCGCAAAGCCGTCGACAGCCACTAATTAGACGGAACTTTGTTGTTTTATACTAAATTAGCTCGACGTTGCTGAAATCCTCGTTTCTGTGAGATTCCGATTCACTTGCATGATATTGTGACTAACTTCATTTTATTTGACCCTCTCGTCATTGAATAATTATGCACTTTCGTCTCCATTAAACTCGAGTTGTTATTGCTTTGAAGATCATAGTTTAATTGTGACACTTCCTGGGTCATAAGTATGACTGTTGACATTTTTATCAAAATCAAATCCATGACGAAATTTCTCAAGATACTGTTGTAAAGCATCACCCGATTTATATGGAACTAAAAATCGAATATTTGACAAATTTCCTTTTTGTTCACTGCATTATCCTTTGTTTAAGTTGTCATGTCACCGGATTATAAACTTTTGCAGTTGAACTGTGCTTTGCGGTTATTATAAATCCCAATTGCTGCAGTATATAGCCGAGTAGATGTATCTTAAGAAAAGTTTATCTTAATTTCCTAAACAATACATTCAGGATTTATATATTAACATCTGTAAAAAATATATCGGTCAAAACATAGTAGTCAAAGCATTCATAGTTATCCAGGTGAAGTCTCTCAGTTTTCTTAAAGTTAGCAAAAACATGTTAGCATGTTTTGTCTAGTGGAGTATGGACGCGAGCGTGCGCCACACACACACACACACACACACACACACACACACACACACACACACACACACACACACACACGTACGTCCATGCGCAGATGAAAACTGGAAATGATGTGTTCATGAAACCAGCCAATTCCACTTACGAAACTAAATTTGAGATGTAAAATGTGTTTATTATTACTCTCAAAATGTTTCTCTCTCTCTCTCTCTCTCTCCTCTCTTCTCTCTCTCTCTCTCTCTCTCTCTCTCTCTCTCTCTCTCTCTTATATATATATATATATATATATATATATATATATATGTATATATATAATATATATATATATTTCATCTCAATGTGTTTATTTATTATGATCTCACAAAATGTTCCTCGTATTTTATAATAGTATTCTCTTTCTTTTCCCCGTTGATTTTGTTTATTATTATAACTCACAGAATGTTAATCGTATTCTATAATAAAGTATTCTTTCTCTCTCTCTCTCTCTTCCTGTTCCCAGGCTTCCACTTGACGGCGAAGCTGTCGGCCGTCTTCCCGGAGTCATGTCTGCTCATCGTGCTGGGCGTGATCATCGGTGCCCTCCTGTTCTACACGAAGGCGGCATCGGTCTCCCCGCTGACCGTCGACGTCTTCTTCCTGTACATGCTGCCGCCCATCATCCTCGACGCCGGATACTTTATGCCCAACAGACTGTTCTTCGATCACCTGGGCACGATTCTGGTCTTCGCCGTCATAGGCACCGTTTGGAACACGATGACCATCGGTAAGGCCACTTTACGGATGTAGTTTATTTTTCAATTTAAAAAAAAAAAAAAAAAATTCGGCGTCCCTTAGGGTCCATAGCTGAACCCACTTATTTTTAAGCCTTGTACTTGATCTTCCATTCCCGCTTCATCACTTCAGTTTTGCTGTCCAGCCTGTCTAACTATTGCGTATTTAGTTCAGCTGTGATTTTTTCTCCCAGTTACTATTGTAGTTTTTTATTTATTTGTTTATTTATATTTTATTTATTTTACTTATTTATTTTTTTTATTTATATATTTTTTGCGGCGTCCCTTAGGGTCCATAGCTGAACTCGCTTATTTTTAAGCCTTGTAGTACTTGATCCTCCATTCCCACTTCATCTCTTCAGTTTTGCTGTCCAGCCTACCTAACTATTGCTTCGTAGTTCAGCTGTGAGCTTTTCTCCCAGTTATACCTTTAGGTCCTTGCATTTCATCTCCTTTATTTTCAGGATCGCTTTGCCTTGCCGGCCAAACACTCCAAATCTCTCTTTTCACTTTCTTAAGCACTGAATGACAAAGTACCCCTCTGCCTGGCTTGGAATTAAATTTCATAGAAACGAACAAAATTGATTTGATGGATCATGACACTTTGGCATATGAATAAACACTCGTGATATATATCAACCAGTTCTTCCAGAAGGACTGTTGTAGGTATATGCTTGTGTGTGTGCTTGTGAGTTTATTAAAGTTTAGTGCACAAATGTGAGCAGAACCTATTGGAACACTTACGAGTAATTTTACACAAACTAATTCTTCCCAAAGGACTACCATGAAATTCAGGGCCTCTGTAACACGGTTTTTTGGACTTTGCTCCTTATCAAAGCATCGGATGTAGCTGAAAGGTGACATATGCATATTTTACAACTACACACAAATTTTGTCACCATTATCAATAACCTAAACCCGATAGTTTTAATTTTTATAGAATAAAAATGATCTAGCCGACGCCATGGCCAATGATTGCGAGCCAAGAGTCGAAAAACATTCATTACGTAAGCAAGGTAAACATCGTTTTGCGAAATGTTGCCCCGCCCATCCACCAGACAGAAACCCATTCACCTTATTTCGTCGGCTCTGAAACCCATAATAGTCAAGAATGGCTAACAGGATTTGGAATTGTCCCCGTGGTTGCAAAACTGCATTTGTCTTACGACTTGCAACTTTATACAGTCAAGAGAAAGCCCGTGGATTATTCAGTTTGTAGTTTAAATCCAATGTTTATGGTCTGATTTGTATTTAGCGTAACGTGATTATAATACTTGTAAAGTCATTCAGGATTTTGAACATTTCCATTAACTTTCACTATGCCACCAAGAGAGAGAGAGATTGTATGTAAACAGTCTTTATATAACTATTTTTGTTAAAATAAGATTTTTATCCAAAGTAAATACAAGCTTATATGTGTTAAAATCTCCAGCAGACAAACGGATCATCCGATATCATTTTTTTCCTTTTTTAGTCTGTACGATCATGTTGGATATAAAGACTTTATGAATGGCGGAACGATGCATAGATGTGGGTGGGGTATCTGTGCTAGCGTAGTAATACTACTGTAGCAGTAGTGCCGCAAAATTAGTAATAGCGGCAATATACATGAATTAAACGTTTAGGCCAACTGCTGGATCCTTGAAGATCATTTAGCACTTCTTACAACTACTCGAGAAATGAGTTTTTTATAGCCAGAAGTTAGATTTTCTAATACAACAATGTCCATGATAGCCTTCAGTGTTATCCTGAATTTTAACGAGGCCAAAGTGGGTGGATCCTCATGAAGTCATCATTCTGACGATAATTATTGGTGAAGGTTTAAAGCCAAAACACGGTACTGGCTTTTTTTTTTTTTTTTTTTTTTTATAGTAAAAAGGTAGATAGCCGATAAATAAAAATTGCTTGACATTGGATACAGCAGTTATCAAATCAAGCTTGTCTACTATGTCTATGAAATTTACCAACTATTCACTACATCTTGTCAATCTGATTGTGACCTTTAAAGAAGATTATAATTTCTTAGGACACTTATTTTGGGAGTTAGACGTCTAGGTGTTTTTGTATTTATTAACATATTTTGTTGGTTTGTTCATTATGACAATTATCAGTGGAGAGGATTCAGAGTTCATAAAGGTGTACTGCTTTGCTTGTATATAAATTTTTATGTCATTTTTGCCAGAGGTATAGCCTTCTTTACGTATAGCCTTCTTTACGTATAGCCAATCATCCATCGAGAAAGAGGGAAGAAATGCTGTCATAAGTTACGTAACGAGTGCGTTCGAAACCTTATCACTGAGTAAGTTGGCCTGTCTTCAAAAAAAGTCACTTTTACATTATAAGTACCAAATTTATTCAACCTACGCAATGCAGAATGCAGTCAAAATTTATGTGTAGATATAATGTGTATTCCGGAATAAGCGTTATATCTATGAAATGCATAGATCAAAAGTTATTGCCAAAAAACCGTGTTACAGAAGCCTTGAATCTCATAGTAGTGTACTTAAATACTTGTGTGAGGGGGTTGGATGGAGGGGGGGGGGAGGGGGGGGGGGGTGGGAGGGGGGGGGGAAGAGTAGTTTTGTATAGAGGAAAGCTGACTGTATTAACCTCTTATCGTTGAACTATATTTCCAGGATCGTATTTCAGATCAGCTTATTTGATTAAAGCTCCTACACACCCACACTACTGTCTTATAACCTTGCAAGTGGACTTCCAGTTGGAATGAATAACCCATTATATTCATTAGTATTCCGTGCCTGCAAGATAGCTTTCTCTTTTGTTCATTTGATTATCTGGTGTCTATTTGTGTCCGCATATTCCATATTATGTAGTGTTTTTTTATTTATTTATGAAGACGTATTTGAATGATTTATTTATATTTTTTATTTATTCATTTATTACTTTTCTGTTACTACTTTCACATGAACACCATATTTTTTTAGAGCTTGAATTTGCAAGTCAGTGGCCCCTTTGGGCTTGTTGCATATGGATAACAGGATTTATCTTCTGAATAATAATAATAATAATAATAATAATAATAATAATAATAAATATAATAATAATAATAATAAAATAATAATAATATAATAATAATAATAATAATAATAATAATAATAATAATAATAATAATAATAATAATAATAATAATAATAATAATTAATAAGTTTTATTGAAAGATATTGCTGCATCAGCTGCATTCAACTTGTAAGTAGTCTTCTCTATTTTTCTAATAATAGCTTTCTCTCTGCTACTACAACTGGCGAGTATTGCGCCAGTTGTAGTAGCAGAGAGAAAGCTATTATTAGAAAAATAGAGAAGACTATTTACAAGTTGAATGCAGCTGATGCAGCAATATCTTTCAATAAAACTTGTTTGAAAGAGGGTCTCCTCCCAAAATAATAATAACAATAATAATTTGATATGCATCTTTGATCAGGTTTAGCTAACATGCCTTTGGTAAGTAATCCTATACCATTGTATGTATGGACGTGTATATATATATATATATTATATATATAATATATATATATATATATATATCACATACATACATACATACATACATATACATACATATACATACATACATCATACATACATACATATACATACATACATACATACATACATAGTACATGTGAGTGTATTTCTGTTGCCACAGCAGGAGAAAATAGAAACAAACCGTAAAGTAGAATAAAAAGATAAAAAAAGAAAGAAACTAAAATTAGATAAGCAGGTGTGGAGAGAAAAAGGGGGCGGGGGGTATACATGCTAATTCTCAAGAGGGAGAAAGTCTGTACGCGAAGGCATTCGACGTGTCACTGGATGCCCATCTCGGTGACCATCAGATTGGAACGGAAAGCAGATCCCACGTTGTTCTTCGTGGGGTGGGGGTGTTAAGCTAATCGTCATTGCTCTCGATACCTTAGTGTCATATCTTCCCGAATGTTTGCTACATGCTGTCCCTTCTTTCTTTAAATCTTCAGCTAAAAGAAAGGAGAGAGAAAAAAAACTTTTGGAAAGTGTCTCCATACTATTATAATGAACCCAAGAAGGCTCCAAAGAGAAATCAGCCTGGAGAGAGAGAGAGAGAGAGAGAAAGTTATAGGAAAATGTTAAGTAAGCCACTGTGAGGGAAAATAAAATAAACTGACACTCCCGAAATTTAGGAGCCGTCAGCCGAGAGCAGAAATAGATTTGTTCTTCGCTTAAATATTTGGAGGTCAGATGATTCCACAAATGCACTTAGCAGAATTAGCCATATTTTAGTTATAGCCGAGATAAAGCTCCTTAAAAACTAAATTATTATTATTATTATTATTATTATTATTATTATTATTATTATTATTATTATTATTATTATTATTATTATTATTATTATTATTATACTGGGCATGGAAATTGCGAGTAGCATAACAAAAATTGATAATTCTGAATTTTTACAAGTAATCCTTTGCAGCGGCCCTTCGGCCCTTAGCTACGACCCCTTCTATTCCCTTTACTGTACCTCCGTTCACCTTCTCTTTCTTTCATCTTACTTTCCACCTTCTCCCAACAAATGTTTCACAGTGCAACTGCGAGATGTTCCTCCTGTAACACCTAAAAAGCCTTTTTCTCAATATCCCTTTCGGCGCTGAATGACCTCATCAGAGGTCCTACAAGCACTTGTCCTTTGACTTGAGTTGTGTATTCCATTCCAGGAATCTCTCTGTACGCCCTGGGCCTGACGGGACTCTTCGGAGTCGAGATTCCTATCCTGCCCATGCTGCTGTTCTCAGCCCTCATCTCGGCTGTGGACCCGGTGGCCGTGTTGGCTGTCTTCGAGGAAATCCACGTGGAGGAGGTCCTCTATATCCTCGTGTTCGGAGAGTCGCTTCTCAACGATGGTGTCACTGTCGTAAGTGCTTACAGTGGTTATAGTGCTCTTAGTATATATAGTATTTATAGCAGTTAGTAGTTGGTTCAGTGGTTTCATTTTTCATTGGAGGAGGCATTTTAAGGACTTTGGACTTGTCCACTTAGAAAATCTCTTTTAAGGAATTTTTTATGGAAACTTGGAATGACTTTTTATGTATGGAAATGTATAAATATATAATATAAACAAATGTATATGATATAGATAGATAGATAGATAGATAGATAGATAGATAGATAGATAGATAGATAGATAGATAGATAGATATTTACGTGCAATACTTAACAGGTTAATTTCTTTATTATAGAACTGTAGAGGCAGGTTGCATCTCATGTAAATTTAGACACTGTGTTTAACCATTTTTTCTCAAATTGAGTGTGGGACATTTCCCTTGAAGGGAATGTACCCAATCCACAATTAAGGCAGTTCTGCTGGTTGTCATTCCTCTCCTTTGGAAAAGAAATACAAGATATTACCCACAATTTTATTTTAATTTAGTTTTATCACTTTATTCTACTTCATTCATCACATGAATCTGTTTATATCACCTGGTTTGAATTTATCTCCTGGTTATATTTAATATATCACCTATTTTTTTTTTTTTTTAGATTTATCTCTCTATTCTATTTTTATCATCTGATTCTATTTAATTTACTACCTGAATCTATTTATAGCACCTGATTCTATTTAACTTATTACATGAAATTATTTATATCACTGAATTATATTAAATTTATCCACCTGATCTGTTATAAAACTTAATCTATTTATAGCACCTGATTCTATTTAACTTATTACATGAAATTATTTATATCACTGAATTATATTAAATTTATCACCTGATTCTGTTTATATAACTATTCTATTTAATATATCACTTGATTCTTTCTAATTTCTCTTGATTCTATTTTTATTACTTGATTCTATTTAATTTATCACCCGAATCTATTCAATTTATCACCGGATTCTATTCAATTTATCACCTAATTCTCTTTAACACCTGATTCTATTCATCACCCGATTCTTTTTCATTCACTGATGCTTTTTAATTTATCACCCGATTCTTTTTAATTTATCACCTGATTCTATTCAATTTATCACATAATTCTATTTAGCACTTGATTCTATTCATCACCTGATTCTAGTTTATTAATTTTATTGAATTTATTACCTGATAATATTTTTATCACCTGATTCTATTTCATTTGTTACCCGATTCCATTATTATCACCTGATTCTATTTAACGTATCACCGGATTCTGAGTAAATGACCTTCTTGCCAGGTGTTGTATCACATCTTCGAAGGCTTCAGCGAGATCGGAGAGAGTAATGTTCAGATTGTCGACATCGCCAGCGGCTGCTTTTCCTTCATATTGGTCGCCCTGGGTGGCACCCTGGTTGGCATCATCTGGGGATTCCTCACTGCTTTTGTCACGAGGTGAGGAACTCTTGACACATACACACACAGGGTGACATTCCATTCTGCATTCGCCCTATTACGTGAGCTGTCCCACTATGATGTTTAGAAATGCTAGAAGCACAACGATAACCAGTGTTTTGAATAACATTACTAATATTGATTTGTTTGTTTACTCAGGTGGACCAATCACGTTCGTGTGATTGAGCCAATTTTCGTGTTCGTGATGTCGTACTTGGCCTACCTCAACGCTGAAATTTTCCATCTCTCCGGTATCTTGTCGTAAGTACCTCTGTCGCTTTCAGTTATTCCAAAGTCAGCCTGCGGTATTAAGTAGTAAATCTTCTCCTCCATTGTTAGTCTGTATTCAAATGCCCACTTTGTGGGTGA